>NW_017731646.1:1821963-1862910 GCF_001890085.2 Hipposideros armiger | reverse complement strand
AACCTGACACTTCTAGCCTTATCAAGTTTGCTTTCTAAATTAGAAATAATGAATATGTGAAATTAAGGATAGGGGCATGGAGAATAACTTTACATATAATGTGCCCTCCATGCAAAAGACATCCTTTCTTACACAGGAGGGAAGTCCCTTCAGTGAAGCTTCAGTATTCATTTGCAAGTGACACATATGTCCATTGGTTTTCTCTGTGAATGATTCTTAATTCAGTGGGAAAGATACAGATTTCAATTCATTTGATTTAATTTAAGTTTTTACAAATATCATAGGTTACTGTATGGAGCTAATAAGGCATTCCAATGAGGTCCAGGTTACTGGGTGGATTTCATTCAAAATGGGACTGCAGTATTCCTTGGGGGTGGAGTTACGTTTTCAGCAAAACATCAGCCTGTGATGCTTCGGGTGGCTCTGAGCGCCCTGAACCACTGGCGCTTATGTGGGCCAGATGGGAAGATGGGTACATACTATACCACGAAATGATGAGGCTGATGATAAATACTACTTAGTACAGCAGTTGGAACCGAGAAGTTGGTGTGATCAGTTATGTGGAGAGCTCTGAGCTTTATGACTTAGATAAGAAATGAACTTTTTTATTGTTCTTCTGATTGTCAAGGAGCCCAGGTGAAGACTGATGGGTGGGCTTTTCCCTTTACATTCCCGCCTTGACTTCACCAAGTAAATTGAGGAAAATTTTTAAATTGCTTTCTGAAAATACCTCAACATATAATTAATAGGAAGAGGCCAGCTTATGAAAAAAGACATTGGATTATAAATTTCTGGACAGCATAAACCAGACTATAGAGTGGGAAATATGAAGGCAGTTACAGTACTTGGGAGTAGCACTCAAAAATGCTAAGCACTTTGCATGCATTTTTTTTGTGTGTCATTTCCCTGTTTAAAATCCTTTATTTCAGGGTATCCAACCCCTTAGCCCCTATTGACCTCACCAGCTATATCTCACTTCACGTCCTCACATTCTCGTTTCCAGCCAACTCAACTATTTTCAATATCTTCAAGGTGCCTGGTTGTCGCTTGATCTCAGAACTTCACATTTGCTGTTCCTCTGCGGGTACGCTATCCATGTCCTCCACCTTTGATTATCTACCTCCTGCTCATCTCATAGGACTTAATTTAAATGTTAGCTCCTCTGAACATCTTCCCTGACATTCCCACTCTGGTCTGCATTCCATCCTCTCTCCTATGCTCCGATGGCGTCAGCCATTTCCGCATTATAGCACTTAATACACTGTACATCCTGCGGACCTGGCATGTCCACCAGAGTGGCTGCTACTCACCACTGATCACTCAACATTCCCTTCTGAGTGACTGACCTGACTTGCAACCTTGCAACAATTCCATGGGACCAACAAGTCCTATCTTTAGGGGCATTTGGTAAAGAGGGAATGGAGGCTCAGACAGATGGAGGATCTTGCCCAAGGTCACACATCTTATAGGTGGCAGGGCCAAGTTTAAACTGGGGTCTAATTCCAGAAGTCCCTGCTATTTGCATGATACCTACAACCTTCTCGAGCCATACGGTCATGGCCTCTAGAATTGGCATCTGTGGGGATCCAGGGTTGGTGAGTGGATTGATTGATAGATGGCAGGGAAGAAGAGGCATCGGGGATCATGTCCATGTTTCTGAGAGGATCACACTGATGCGTGATTGGACTTCATGTCAAATCCAGTTTTGGGGGAATGACGAGTCTGGATTTGGGCATGCTGAATTGGAGATGACCGTTGGTCATCTCAGTAGAAAGGTGTGGTTGGCTGTGAGATGATAAAGCTCAGAAAGAGGTCAGGTTTGGGAATGTTGTCCTTCATGGCTATTCGCTCACGTGCAGATGAGCTGACGGCTGGCGTTCTCTATTCCGTCCTCCCCACAGTAGATGCCTGTACCTCACGTACCACATAAACAAGGAGCAGCAGGAAGCAGCCAAATGGTACTGTGTGTACTTCAGTGCAGGTCCAAGGGCCATAGGGCCGTAGTCCCTGCCTTCTAGCACTTTATGTGTGTATAGTGTATGCACACTTAATTAATATTCAGAAACTACCATTTAACTGAAACTGGCTGTGCTTTTTAAGTCGTGGTTCTTTAATTTTTTTAAGGAAAACCGATTATTTCATCATATTACACAGGCATTTCTACCTTTGATTCTTCAAAGTAATGGAAGGGAAAGGAGTAAGGGGTATACAGATGTGATCATAAAAGTAATGTATGTACATTACAAAATTTGGAAAATAAATGAGTAAACCAAATATATCTTATCATTTATACTATCAGTGAACATTTTCATATATTGTTTCAGTTTTTAATATTTTTCTTTTTTTCTTTATTTTTTNTTCCACCACAGTTTCTGTCTACTCTCTTTCTATAGAATCTCTTTCATCTGCCCCCTCTTGTCCATTTCCATTGCACCAACTTAATTCAGGCCTTTTAGCCTTTTGCTAGATTGTTGGGATAATCCGATTTTCATGGTAAATTAAACTTTCAATTTACCACATTTACTCCTCCTAGATTATGTGGGGGGGTAAGTATTACTGTCACTGTTTAAGAAGAAAATCTCATCTAGTCCATGTTACTCTTAAAAATGCCTGATATTGTCCATAAAGTAGAATCTGCAAACATACTACTTCTTAATAAGCTTACTATTGCAAATTTTTCCTCCACTTTTGAGACAGATCACTTTTCTTTTGGTTGAACACCAGATGAAGTCATCTGCCTGGTTTTAGGGGCCATCTAGTATGAAAAATATGTTTCTTTACACACCTTAACTGGTTTCTTTAAAAATACGTTTCTTTAAACAATCAACCCTATACTCTATTTGAATTCATGTTAGTTACTCATGAGTGTGATACAAAAACCCACTGGAACATCTAAAAGCTCACCTCTGATCCTATTATTTCTGTGTTTGAAAAACCTTTAGTGGCTCTCCATTGCCTATCAGAAGTCCGATTTCTTTAGCCTGACACTCAAAACTGTCCACAATCTGGCTTCAACTCACTTATCTAATCCAGGTTCCATTCCAGGATGGAATGTCTGCCATTCCCCACACATGCTTTGCATATTCCAGTCTCCATCCACACTTTCTCTCACAGTGGTCCCGTTGCCTGGAATACCTTCTCCTGAGTCCCCATCTCTGCTGGGCTCAGCCATTCTTCAACGATCACCTCACATGCAGCCTTTCCTAAGATTCCTTCACAGAATCTTCTNCTCAGCTCAAGGTGCCGTGTTCAATATTAGCTGCGGGTGGGCATAGCCCACCATCCCATGCGAGAGTCAAACCAGAAATCTTGCTGCTAAGAGCGCACGCTCTAACCACTGAGCCATCCAGCTGCCTATCGGCAGCTCAGGGCAGCTCAGCTCAAGGTGCTGTGTTCAATCTTAGTTGCGGGTGGTTGTAGCCCACCATCTCAAACCGGCAACTTTGTTGTTAGGAGAACATGCTCTCACGCCATCCTGCCACCTGTTGGTAGCTTAGCAGCAGCTCAGCTTGGACACAGTTCACTGGCCCATGTGGGAATCGAATCGGCAACCCTGTTGCTCGGGGCTTGCACTCGTAACTATCTGAGCCACTCGGCTGGCCCCAGTTTTTAATATTTCTTGAAAGGAATCATACTTGGGTTTTATGGTATTATATCTTAATTTTTCTCAAGTTTTCCTTGGTATATTTTCTTTTTAAAAACTTAAGTTTTAATAACTCTAATAATCTACTTTATATACCATAAAATACAATTAGCTATTGAATAAATATTTTGGTTTTCAATCTTTGTTCATATAAGCAGTGTACCCACATAACTGTTTTCTTACATCTTTAGGCAGATGTGGGAGAGAGGGAGAAAAAAAACGCGTATAAATGAAGACTCTGAGCAGTGTATTATGCAGAGTTCGTGTCTGATGTTCAGAAGAAAAAACAAGGGTACCTTGAGGCCCTGGGGTGGTCTTTTTAAAATAATCCAAAGCCTAAAAAGGTCAGTTTTAAAAAACTAAACACCCAGACTGGAATAAATTGGGACCATCTGTTCTACCTAGGCCTGCTTACTTAGACTTAGTCTTCTGTCCATTGCTTATCTAAGAATACCTTTAAAATGGTGAACGCTGCCCAGGTGTCAGTGGGCACCAGGGAAGGAGGCAGCAGGAGAGACCAGGAAGGCAGGGCAGCAGGCCCCAGAGCCAGCATACTGGGTACCCTTCCATACTGGGTACCTCTTGGGGCCAGCATAGCTATGGCCACTGTGGCCTTGACATTCTGACCCATGGGGGATTGCAGAGGTGGGGCTGTGAGTTAGCCTGCCTTTTTTTTTTTAAACCACCAAGTGAAACCCATTTTAAGATGATGCTTTTACAAAGGATATTTCACTAGAATGTCTAATAATGTGTTACTCCCTTCTTATCCGTTGATACATACCCAATGTTAATCTATTGTCACAAAGTCCTCTGTGAACCAATCTAATTGTAGGAAGCTTAATCCTGGGGTCCATTGGAGCCCTTTTTAATCATAGGGGCTGCTGAATTTTATTTCCCGGCCAAAGAGTTTTACCATTATGAATTACTAGTATTTCTGTTTTCGTGGTGACTTCCTATAAATAACAACAAAATTAGTACTTGGAAATCCCTAAATTGAACTATGTTCTAAGTACAAGTCTACAGTTAAAGGCTCTATTTAATTTTTGTTTAAAGTGGATATGACCAAATGCTAACATTTGACCTACTGGCTTGGCAGACTATGCTGTGTAATCAATTTAGCCCTTGGAATCAGAGTAACCATTTTAGCAGAATGGAGGAAGGCCCACTTATAACTTCAGGGTGTTTGGGTTTTTTGTTGTTGTTGTTTATTTTTTTCTCTTAAGGAGCTCATTCATCCAGTGGTCCACCCTGGATGACTTGCTGGCTGAAGGCTTTGGTTGCTCAAATGGTCTTAGGTCTTGGCTGCTTTTAGGACGTGAAGGGAAGGCTGCCTGCTCTGTGAGTGAAGCCATCTGCAATCTGGCCTTGCCTTCCTCTGCACTCCGTCTGCCCCGCTTCTCTGGCACGCTGAAAGCCAAGCTGGGAATATAGGCAAGGTGCAGGGGAGGGGGGGTGTCAAACCTGGTTTCGTACCCAGAAATGTCATTGAGTGCCAACAGTTTTTCAAGCATAAGGTGTAACATTCCTTCAGAAACAAGTATTTATGAAAATAGAATGAGTTGATTTTGGGAACTTGGATGATAAAAAGCCTTTATACTTGGTGATTCCAATAGCCCAAAAGTAGGCCCATCAAAGGATTGTCGTAGAAACTTGACTCAATGATTGGAAATACGTTTTAGAGTGCTAGTCTGGCCTCAGTGTCATAAGCCTTCAAGGTATCTTTAGCCAAAATTAAATGATCCTAACTTGGTACAGATAGTTCTCTACTGATTTCCCCCTTTCCTAGGAAGAAGTTGGTCTCAGAATGACACTATTCTTAGCAAAGTAGAGGAAGATACCACTTTCTAATGGCCAGAATTGAATTTATGCTCTGTTCTAATTACTACTACACATTGTGACAAGCATCGAGGCTATAGGAAGTAGGTGTTGTCTGACAGCATGACTGAGGTACATCCCTGTGTGGTACTCTTCAGTGACCTGGAAGTCTCCCACCCTGCTTCAAATGGCTGGTGGGTGTGCAATGTTTAGCAATGTGTGCGTGCTGGAGAAGCTTCGCATTTCCTCTGCAGAGGTGAAACCCTGTCTTCCTCTGTGCATAGATAAACCCTGAGAGCAACCCGTCATCAGGTGTGGAATTTAGGCCCATATCATGATTGGCAGAACTGGGAGAATGAAGAAAGGATATGGAGCAGAGCCCATTTCATGGAGGAAGGGCTTATTCACCTATCCACCCTTGATATTACTCAGTGTTTCTTTCATCATCTGGTTTATTATTATGGATGAGGGGATTCCTCATCTGTATTACCATGGCCATTTACATAGTGTTATTTGCATTTCTTTACTTAATCCAATTTAATCATGAAAACGCCCTTTTCTGGACCTACTGACACTGCTTAGTAATACCACATACCTACTCTCACCCCTCTTTTCTAAAAATCCTATTGCACTTAGTCGCTACATGTACTCCTTAAGTGCTTTAAAATGTGGCCGCCTCCTGTTTCTCAGTGCTGAAGTTTTTCCTCCACTGAGAGCTTGCAGGCACCTTCCGTGGCTGGGAGTGTCCTGTACTTTATGTATTCTTCTGTTATCCCCTGTCATACCTCATACAGTATGGGAAAATCAAAGAAGACCCAATTGAGAAAGACCCTGCCTGTTGAAGGCATGACTCACACTAGAGCACAGAATCCCGGACTCTCAGCTTTACATAAATATCCTAAGATCTCATTGCTCATCTACAGCAGTTTCCCTGCAGGCAGCTTTGGGAAAACCCTGAGCGAGTAGGAAACCCCTAATATAATGTGCTGTAGCTGATAATGGAACTTTGCCAGAAGGGGAAAAGGACACACATTCGCCCGGCATTCCTACTGTTTGCTAGTCTATGCATTGATTCAGTAATTGGCAATGAGCCAGTTTCCTGCTTTGGAGGAAATGCTGGGGTTTTTTCCCTTTCCATTCCAAAAATGTGCCCAATGTCACTCTCAGCCCCTCAGGTCCTGTTCTGATAAATACATAGATTAAGCGTCAGCAGTTCCTTTATTTTCCTTCCTCTTGCGATGGAGGTAATAGTTCTCCTTATTTCATGAATGTTTGCACGTTGGTAAAATCATAATAGTACCTCCTTCAAACTGTTCCTCACCTCATTCTACAGCCCCTGTTGCTGGCAGCCCCAAGAATTAGCAGCCACCTTATCAACATTATTCCATTTTTGTGATTGTGTGCTGCCTACGCACTTGATTGTCAGTGGTTTTATTAGCTGAAGATTGAAGATTCAAATGAATAAAGTACAACAAAGTAAAAAGAACCTCGTCAGATATGATAGGAGACTAGTGTTCCTTAATTCATTCACTGAAGTGTTTCCTTGCAATCTATGCATTATCATATTCACTTGTAAAAAATAATTACTGTATTTTGTTAAAAGAATAGGCTCATAAATTCCAAGAAGCTAATTATATTTTTTTTACTGGTGTTGCTGCAATAGAATTCTAATAAGCTTATTCCTATTTCTAGGTCAGCTGTTGGAAAAGGGAACACATCCTAACGTGGACAAGTGTATCCTGGCAATTAGAAATTACCAAGAAAAAAATAATGATATTTTGTCATTAAAAGAGCTTTCTAACATTTGGTTATGCTAAAATGAGCGTGGTAGAGCCTGATTTTTAAGTTGAAGGAAATTAAATTGGTTCTCTGTTTTTTAATGTATGTCTGGTCAGGGAAAAGGAAGAATTAAAGGGAGAGCATATCAACCTGATTGCACTTGTAGGCTTTTCTAAGATTAAAAAAAAAAGAAAATCCACTGTATTTTGAGACATTGGGTGATTTTGAAAAGCATTACCAGAACAAATAAAGTCATACCACTAGGCTTACAGTATTACACAGATGAGAGTGATGGTTCCCATTTGAGGCTTATTCTTACTGTGTGCCTGGCTTGATGAGGAACAGGAGACGGAAAGGTTAAATAGCTTGCCCAAGGTCACAGAGTCAGTGGCAGAGCCTCAGGTAACTAAACCCATACCTAGGTCCCTTTGGTGAAACTAAAAAAAATATATAAAAATCAAGAAAAAGATAAAATATAGATAAGCTAAAGCTAGTCAATAACCAGTTTTTAATGCAGAGAATGAAGTTTAAAGTTAACTATATTTGTTAAGCTGATCATCATTCATCTCTGAATTTCTGTTAAGGTAACTGTCTCTTGGTTTACCCAGGAATGTCAGTATAAAAACCACTATAGCCCCAAGCAAACCGGGACAGTTAGTCACCTTATTTCTGATGTTGAATACCAAGTTTTGTTCGTCATTTCACAGTAAGAAGTTCTTTATCAAAGTAAGACTGACTATAAGAAATGTTTTTGTTTTTGTTTTTGTTTATTTATCAGCTAGGTCTCCTATCTGGGGGTTTTGTCCGTGTTCTGTTGAAGATTTGAGCCTGGAGACCATCACTGTGTGTACAATGCTTAACACTTACCTAATAATTTGTGCATCTAATGTTCTGGGGAGTTGATAAAAGAGATAAAAACGGTGCCATTGTTAGTGATGGGGAAACTGAGTCAAGGCAAAGCAAAACATTTCTTATGACCATAGGAACCCATGGCAGCCCGGTCAGCAGCATTCCATCCTGATGTGTTTGTGCTTGTAAATGTAAACAAAAACCTCTTAGATACAAATATTTCCTTCCATTATCTTAAACATACTTAATCATTTACGTGTCCAATTTTAAGGAAGCCTGCTGCAATCAACGACTTGGTTACATTGCTTAGTTAAGCTAGACTAATAGAAAAATTTTGTGAAGCAAATATTTTTGTCTTGTCTTAGCAAACTGTTAATTTTCCTCAAGGAGAGATCAAATTAAGCCCATGGATGCCAACATAGTATGTTTGTTTATTATTTGCAGGGAAATTTCTGAGGTAAAGTGAATCGTTATCTTTATGTCGAAGGTTTTTCTTAACATTGATGTTGGTAGAATTTGGGCCGTTTACTTAAAAGAGACAGGCTGAGCTACTGGGAAGATAACATGCATGGAAGTTAGGGCTGTAGCTCAGGTCTCATGGAATTTGGTATCAAGATTTCCAACTTTCTAAGCAGAGGCCTTATTACCATGTTCTTTGCCTCATCAAGTAAGCTGAAAAGTTAAAATGGGCTCTGTATCAGGAACATGAAGCATTTCTATTGTATCCCATGATGTGGGATAAAGGAAGTCAGGAAGAGATTGCGGTAGATGCAAAGAACTTGACATGATGATATCTTGGGAGACTGGAATTTTTATTCCACATGAGGTCAGCCACGGGGGACTACATTCAGTACTTTATTTTCTTTATCCTTCATTTTATGTGATTCTCCTCTTTCATAATAATCTGAATGAGTTTGATGTGTCCTCATAGTAAAATTGGAAATTCTGTCCGTGAAAGGCCAGGTCCAGCCCCTCACAGCAACACACATGCGCAGCCTCCCCCTCCCTGCCCCACGTTCTGTGGCAGTTAACTTAAGTGAACGCCTCCCGTGTTCGGACATCTGGACGCCGATTACCTAAAGGTGAACAGCCTCATTATCCATTACTGACTCTTAGAATGACTACATGGGTTACTACTAATGCTTATGTAAGAGAGGATCAATCGACATTGCTTAAGAAGGCATCTATTTTTATTTTGTCTTGAATAAGTTCTAAACATATTTTTCTAGTGAAAAAGTGACAAAAGCCACCTGAATCCAGCTCCTTCAGGTGCCCGTTGCTTAAATGCGTTATGAATGGAAGCTAATTTTGTTACAGCAGTCCTGCTCTTCCCGTCCCTTCCCCTGAAACATGTTCTTAGGCTCTCTTCCTTCTACAGTGCAGCTGCTTATGTGTCTCAAAATTTCAAAAATGTGATTGTATTCCAGACAAAATATGTGGGTATGCTTTGGACTGGGCTCTGTGCAGTCTGTTGCCTAATCTCGGAGTTAAATCTTGCAGTGGTGAAAGAAAAATGAAAACAGCCTAAGTGGGGTGTCCTTGCTACCCTTCTGGTAATCATCTTTACTGCCATTCGCTTCTTCTGATTGCTGCTCTGACATTTCCATGAAAATTACCCAGGGCAGCTGAACTAGATAAATTAGGCCCTTTCTGACCAAATCAAAAACCATTGACATTTTGGCAGTGCTAAACTCATTAACTGTATTAGCCAGGAGTCCTGCTTTTAGCAAGCTCCATCCTGGGCATGTGGCTATAGGTTGGGGAAGATAAAGACCTTACAGCTCCTAATTAGCAAGTGTAACAAATGGCTAATGGTTTGAGGGAGTCCCTGAATAACGTTAATCAGATTTAGAAAGCTACCACCGCTTAGTAAATTGTTTCAATGTCAATGTGAAAAAAACCACATTATTCCAAAGATATGAAGGAAGTGCTTTTTTGATGTCTTATTGCAGCAGTTACAGTCAAGAGATAGGAGATGAACCATGTAAGCATTCTTTACTCTTCAGGTTTTCTTTGAACACGCTTATAGCAGAGAGTTCATTTGGCTTCTGGCTCCCTGCAGCAGAGCCTGTGGGAGTCAAAGGGCCAGTCCCCACCTGGAGAGAGATTGCAGAGCCCTGACGCCAGGAAAGGAACTGGCCTGCTGGCATTGAAGGGCTTTGTAAGCAGAGAATGATTATGACTTGTCTCCCTCCAGCTTGCAAAGCTGGTCTGACTTTTGTTTTCTCACCCTGTCTTCTGTCAAATGCTCACCTACCCTCTAGTCCTACAATTTCTACTGCTAACTTCATGGTTTCTCATTTTTGCTGCCATTGTCCTGTTATCCCTTTGATACTCTTTGCTTCTTCCCTGCATTCTCATCTTTGAGAAATAAATCTAGCCTTTACAGAAAACACTAATGTTAATATTCCTGTCCTTGTGGTATGTACCAACCAATCAGGATATCCTTCGGTATAATACTTGGCTTCTCCAAGCTGGTCGGTCTCAGCAGATGTTGAAACCTAGTAGTATTTGGAGCCATTCTAGAAGCCAGTTAAAACTAGTTCTGGTAGTTTAAAAGATTAAAGATTAATAGATGATTTTTTTTTAAATCTACTTCCCAAGCTAAAATTTTTTCTTTTGCTAACATAACAGTATTATGTTAGACAGTAAATGACTGACACTTAATTTAGCAACACTGTGTATAACAGTACTCTAGGCCTGCTGTATGGAGGGAGGACACAGAAGATGTAATATCATCTACCTGCCTGAGCTGCCTTTTGACTCTCACTGGGAGACAGAACACAAAATTGTCTTCTCCTGTTATCTAAGTATCAAGTGAGTCATAAAGACTATTAGTGCTTAGGTGTTGGGAGAAACAGTATTATGGCCTACAGTGGTCAAGGAAAATTGATGATAGTGGTATATCCTGAAGAAGAAGGGATTTCTGGTGGTGCTGGTGTGTGTGTGTGTGTGTGTGTATGTTTGAAATTTCTAGGGAAAGTTGAGCAGACAAGCATGACTAGATGAAACCTCTAGACCAGCGGTTCTCAACCTTCCTAATGCCGCAACCCCTTAATACAGTTCCTCATGTTGTGGTGACCCCCAACCATAAAATTTTCGTTGCTACTCTATAACTGTAATTTTGCTACTGTTATGAATCGTAATGTAAATACCTTTTTGTTTTCCGATGGTCTTAGGCGACCCCTGTGAAAGGGTCATTCGACCCCCAAAGGGGTCGAGACCCACAGGTTGAGAACTGCTGCTCTATACGAAGTGACAAAGGTAGGGTTCATCTTGACTCAGAGAGAGAGGAAAAAAAGAGAGAGAGACAGAGAGACAGAGAGACAGAGACACAGACAGACTCCTAGGATACCTGGAACATTAAACCTGTTTTGCTGAAATGGTTTGATAATGCAATCATTGCTAAGTTCTCTTAATTAGCTAACTGTTGGCAAAGTCATGTCTGTGCAGGATTCTCTGACCCAATTTATTATTGGCCCAGGCCCACTTGCTAACTGGTCAGTCACTTAGGCCCTTTTTGAAAAAATAAAGTGGAACAAAGAAATAAAGTGTCTTGGGCTTGAAATGTGACCTGGATCCTGGGCCAAGATTCCACGACCTACTGTGTTGACTTGCGCTTGATGCCTAACCTCTGAGCCTTAGGTTTTCTTTGTCTGTATGACAGTTGTTAGCTCCTTTGCTGGGATGTTGAAGACACCTCAAGTGCAACAAGGTATGCAAAACGGCTTAGTGCTGAGATGCTTTAAACGTAAGGGAGCGGTGCTATCCCATGTGCGGCCCATCCGTCTCTCATGTACATACAAATAAAGCCAGATGCAAGGTATCGGGAGTTTCCCAAGGACTGGCTCAGGCTGCATTTGTAAGAAGCCCTGCTATGTTGTGTAACACATTTGTACATGGTGTAATGGATTGTAACTGGGTACACAAGAGCCCCACTTTGAGACAGTGAACATTTGGTCTGAGTTTTTTTCCTGTATAGGTTTTTTGGTTTTTTTTTTTGAAAGGTGGTGATTCTTTTGGGAGTGGTAATGGTTCTGGTACCTAGAGGTGTGTGGGGGTGGAGTGGGAGGTAAGGTGGAGTGGGAAAGGGAAAGCAAATGTAGAAGGAAGGTGGAGATGGTAGTCCCCTGAGCTGGGACCTAAAAGGGTAGCTTCAGGTTTCCAGGAGAAGGAGTGAAGCGAAGGGGAATCATAAAAAAGAACATCCGTTTTTCCCGGAGTTGGGCATGGACCCAGGATCTTAATAAAAGTTGAAATCAAGTACCTGAGACTGCTGCATACCGTGAGAGTCTTATTAAACTTGTCTTTGGAAAGAGACTTACTGTTCTCTCCCTGACTCTCTATGGCTTGTTCTCCCCACCTGAATCACCATGACAAAGTATATACTTAGAGTGTTTATCCAGATCTCCACCCCCCATTTTCTGGGAACCACCCTGCACTCCACTTACTGCAACGTTGGGCCCTGTAAACTTGACTCATCTCCTGGCCATTTGGAAATGGAGTATGTCCCACTCCCGGTCTGATTGTTTCTGAAACAGGGGAGATGTAAATTCTGTTGGTATATGAACTGGGAAGGGGTTGGTCTGCAGAGAAGGGCGAAATCAAGAGATCTGCCCGCGTTCCTGCCTCATGCCTGCAAGCTCCTTGGGGACCCCTGTATACTTGCAACAAATGAAAAGGTTGTTGGTTTACGTTTTCTCTTCAACTATCTTGGGTGGTTTTGGGAACTTGCAACCAAAGGAGTCCTAACTAATGTAGTAGTAAAAAGCAGTCTGAGATTTTTACAACTGCTATGAAAATCTATTATAAAGTATGTACGTAGGGGGCTAAGTTACTGAAAACGTGGCCCAATAGAGCTGCTGTATCTTTTTCTGAGTGCTGACATTGAAGTTGGGGCATCCTGTGACATCATCACCTTGCTCTGAATGAGAAGCATTTGTTAAAAGGTACCAGGTTAGGATAAAACAATGAATACAATTGACTGTCTCTAGGATTAATTTTCTAAGGATCTCAAAATGTTTAGAGGCGTGTAGGACTTGGGGCCAGTGCAGGGACACATTTTCTGTAAAGGGCCAGACAGTAAATATTTTAACTTTTGTGGGTGCTGTGCTCTCTGTCACAACTCTTCTGCCCATGTAGGTTCAACGCAGTCATAGAGCATGTAAATAAATGGGCATAGCAGTGTCTCAATAGAACTTTATTTACTGGCACTGAAATTTGAAATTCAGTTAATGTTTGCTTGTCCTCAGATAGTCTTTGAATTTTCTTTTTTTAACCATTTAAAGATATAACACTTCTTAGCTTAGAGGCTGAGGAAAATCACCCAGTGAGGTGGATTCGGCTTCCTGGCTATAGTTTGCAGACCCCCTAGAGCAGGGGTCGGCAAACTGCGGCTTGCGAGCCACATGCGGCTCTTTGGGTACGTACATGTGGCTCTGAAGTAAAATTGAAAATGAAAATAAAACTATCATAGTTTCATTTATAACATTTTTAAAGGAAATTATTCACATAATGGTGATTTCATTTGTTTTATGGCTCTCGAATAATTTTTAAATTGTCCTGAGGGACAGGATTGGCTCTTCCATCTCAAAAGTTTGCCGACCCCTGGCCTAGAGCATGACATGGAAGCAAAGGGGCCCGTGTGCTTTTGCACTAGCTCAGATGGGGGAGACAACCTTTAATGAATGTGAGTCCTGAGTATCTTAGCCTTTTCATTAACCCCACCAAACCTCTGTAGGATAGCTCGCTAGCATTGTAACTAATCCTTGAAATAAAGGAAAGCTATTAAATTCAGTGAGCTAGTTTTAGAACTGGGAGCTAATAATTACCAGAGCGATTTTTTATAATAGGTGCCTGACCCATGACTGAGGCCCTCTGCTCATTGCTGAAGTGAGACCAGAGGCTGTTTCCATATGCAAATAGAGAAATCAAAGCCCAATGCTTTATGGGAAGCCCAGATTAGAATGGCAGAGTGTAATTTTCTTACCTGTAGGTTAGCCACTGAAATTCACACCTTCCCTTCTTCCATAATTGAAAGAAGTATGTTGTTTTTAAAACCTGTTTTCTTGAGGTATAATTGACAGGTAATGAACTACACATATTTAAAATATATAAATGGAGACGTGTTATATATGTATACTCTCATGAAACCATTACCACAATCAAGATACTGAACATATATATCTATCACCTCCAAACGTTTCCGCTCTCCTCTCCACTTTCTCCATTCCTCTCCTCTTTCCTGGACAGTCAACTTATCTGCTTTCTGTCACTGTAGTTTGAGTTTTATTGAATTTGATGTAAACAGCATCTGACACTATGTACTACTTTTTTGGTCTGGCTTCTATCATTCAGCATAATGATCATAAGATTCATCCATGTTGGAAGTGTCAATAATTCATTTCCTTCTTGTGGCTGAGTAGTATTCTATGTGAATGTACCACAATTTATCTGTTCATCTATTGGTGGACGTTTGAGTTTCCACGTTTGTGGATGGACATTACCACGTTAATATTTATGTAGAGGTCTTTTCACGGACATGGTCTTTTCTTACACTGTCATTTCTCTTGGGTAAATATCTAGGACTGGACTAGCTGGTCACATGGAAAATGTCTATTTAACACTTTAAGAAACTCCCAAACTGTTTCCCTAAGAGGTTGTACCGTTCTACATCCCCTCCAGCAGGGTTCTACTTTCTGCACATCCTCACTGTTTTCAGGAAGCAGTTTTGGTGGTCACTTACCTTATGAACGCTCTTAAGTATGGAAAATCACGTCCTTGAGGATCACTCACTGTTTGTTTCTGAAGAGCACTAATAACCAGCACCCTTTTTTAATCCCAGAACACCCCGTAAAACGAGCAATTAAAGGACCAAATAAGATGCATGACTTAAGTAAAGTCAGGTTGGTTTGGCTTCCAGTGTAGCCAGGTTTGGTTTTTATGTTTATTTTTATTTTTTTCTCTTTCCCTTTAACTCGAAGCCCACTGGTTTTATTTCCTCCTTTTCTTTCTTTTTTTTAAACTTCGCTCAGTTGTTTTGCTTTTGCCATATTGAGGTGTGAGGTTTGAGTCTTGATCTGTGAGGAATTGGTATGCGAGAGTCAAGCTGTTTTCTGCCACCCTGTGTTTTCTGCCACCCCATGAATATCTCGGAAAAATTAAGGTGCTTCTGGAGATAACCCCTTAGGTAATAGCTGTATTACAGCTTTTACTTTTCAGAGCAGCTTCCCTGCAATAAAATTATGGCAGTCTTTTTGCCCTGTCCTTGAGTTATGTTACGCTGAGAAATGAAATGTTGCTGAAAATTTGCACCTCTCAGTAGGAGCATTTTAAACAATTTGAAAGAGCCGTGTTTTAACAGAGCCGATTTTGCAGCTTCCTAGGCTGAGGGTCCTTCCACTGAACCCGTAGCTGTTCAGCTGTGCAAGTGAGTCAGGGCCACTATTGATTAATCAATAGTAGCCTGGCTATGATGCCTTAGTATGGTAGCCAGTATCCAATCCAGACTTAATGTACTGAGATGTCTCCTCTCGTACATTCCATTTCCTTGTGCCTTCAGCTCCCATTCCCTTCAAGGGTCCTTTCCATCAGTCACTTAGGTTTAGCTGCAGTCTCCCCTAGCGAGTCAAGTTGGAAAGCTGTCTGCCCTCTCTAACTCCAGCAGTTGCTACTAAATTGTCAACCGACTTAGAAGAGACATCGACACTCCCTGTTGTTAGGGCCAGTCTCCCTGTTTATTCTTTCCTAACTTGAGAACTCACCCCTTCTTCCAGGTGAAGAACCAGAGACTTATGGTTTCCTACCAGCTCTTCTCTGCCAGGATGGCAGGGATAGTGCATGTTGCTCTGCAGACTCACGGATGGTGCCAGAAGGCAAACCAGAGCCTGAAGTAGGTTTCCTTGAAGGCATAGATACAGTAGAAAAATACACACGCAGGAAAATGATTTCTCACATGAAGTTTGAAAAATGCGTCAGAATTCCATCCTTTTTGCTCCATACAAACTTGATGGCTGTGTTAGCCTTCATTTGCCATTTGCGCGCATATTGAAACCGCTGCAAGGTCATATTGGCCGCAGTGGTTTAGAGCAAAGTTCTCGAAGTGTGTCCCCTAGACCTGCAGTATTAGCATCACGGAGGAACTTGATAGAAATGCAAATTATCGGCCCCCACTCTAGATCTACTGAATGAGAAAATCAGATGGTGGACCCAGGAATTTTTTAATAGGTCCTCTAGGTGACTGTACACCAAAGTTTGAGAACCACTTGTATAGTGCCAAGCCTGTGTTTGAATCCTACTTGTGTTTCTTAAAAGCTAAGTGGGGACTAGTTACTTTTCCTCCAGTTTCTTTATTTCATAAAAAGATAACTATCTCTCCCTTTCAAGGACATGGTGGAGATTAAGATGTGTATAAATATTTGCACACAAGTACTCAGTAAACAATAACAGCTGATCTTTGATACCATCTCTTAAAAGGAGTGGTGATAGACAAGAAAAAGAAAAAGGAAAAAAGGGTGGGCTCAGCCATGAAGAGTTTGCGGTGGAGAAGGGGTAACATATATAAATGATTATCTGACCAAAGGGAAAAAAAAAGGTAAACTTTCTCATAAAGCCCAAGCCAAAAGTATTTTCTTTACCTTATTTTGCTTTCTGCCTGATTGCAAAAATGATAGTTGAAGAAAGTAGACGTAGTAATGTGCTTAGGATCATCATGGAGTTAACATTACTTTTGCTGGAAATCGGTTGAGCTTGTATTCATGGTCATGAGCCTGTGATGCTACAGGGCATCCTAGAGGGGCCTTTGTTTCAGGGTGCCTTAGAATAGGCTTTTAGTTTTCATGGACCTTGTGCTTTAAAAAGCTGCTGAGACAAACATGAAAAACTAAATGCTTTTTCATTGGTAAGCGGTTTGTTAATCAGCCTTTCTAAATCTGTTTCCCCACTCCACACACAGTTTTATTGAGGTATACTTTTCAATTCTTTATTAGCACATGAGTAGATGGGCACATGGACCCTTGACTTTTTTTTTTTTTTTAAATAACCAGGCAGGTTTGTGTATACTTCAATAACATTAAATGATGTTGCCAATCATCATTCTTTGAAAATAGCTTTGGGGATTTATATAGCATTGTGTGGACTCTTTGTAATAAAAGAAAGTGATTAGAATAATGTGGTGGATTTTGGACAAAACCCATTTGTTCTGAAAATCTCAAAAGGGCAGTCTTTGGGAAAGATTGTATAAAAATGCTTCTTTTTAACTTCTGTGTCAAAAAAAACGTCATTTTTTCCATGTTGGGTGGAATAGTATAGGATTTTTATTTCATATTTATTTGTGTTTGTGATGTCTAACTCAAGTTTGTTTTGGCTTTTTTGATCTAACAAAGATAGATGATAATATTTGTCAGGCTTCCCCATCAGTGTTAATACTGGTATTAATGTGTCTCTATATGTAAATTTTTTTTTAAACTTTTTTGGGGAACTGTGTGTTTCCAGGACCAATCAGCTCCAAGTCAAGTCGTTGTTTTCAATTTAGTTGTGGAGGGCGCAGCTCACTGGCCCATGATGTGGGAATCGAACTGGCAACTTTGGTGTTATGAGCCTGCACTCTAACCATCTGAGCCACTGGCCGCTGTAAATATTTTTAAGGAATAGATATCTGTCTTGTGCTTAAGAAAAAGTTTGGGTTTGTGGCTATTTTGTCTAATGTAGAAAAACCTCAGGAAAAGAGATACGCAAACTTTTTAAAGTATAACTGATACCATCATACATATACAAATTTTGTTCCTTTTTTCCACTTAGCATTATATCATGACCATTTTCCCATATCATTAAATTATTTATAAACAGTATAATGGCCACATAATTCTTCATAAGGATGTATACTATCTCTTTTTGAGCGCTTATGGTGTGTGATATTTTCTCAGAAATAAATGAGGAGCTTATCATCACTTCAAGAAAAACACCTGACAGTATATGTTGCCAGTAATTCGAGCTGTCAAGTGAAAAGTTAAAATTGGAATTGTGGAAAACTTGTATTCACAACCCTGTGCTTGACAGCTTTCCAAGATGTAAAGACATATTTGCTAAAACCAATGATAATACTAATGTATGTGATTTTTTTTTTCTAAAGAAATGTGTCAGCATTTGGAATATCTGCATAACTGGGTAAACCAAGATTTTCCAAAATCACTCATGGGTAAAAGATTGGATTTTAAGATAACTGAGTTCAGACTGTGTTTCAGATTCCACATTGCAATTAACATTTTTAAGAAACTACCTTTGTCAAAGTGTATACATGCATCAAGTCGTAAATATTAAGTATGTCCAGCTTTTTGTATGTCAACATATCTTAAGTGGTTTTTTTTTTAAAGAATCTTCACTTGTTGAATTTTAAGGAAATATCAAAGAAGAATATCCACAATTATCTAAAAAGGCCATTAAAATATTCCTTCATTTTCCAACTCCAGAGCTGTATGAGGCCAGATTTTCTTCATATGGTTCAACCTAAACAACATTTCACAACAGATTATATGCAGAAGCAGGCATTAGCTTCTACTGTTTTCTATTAAACCAGACAGTTCAGAGATTTGCAAAAAAGCAAAACAATGTCATTCTTCTCACTAAACTTTTTTTCTTTTGGGAAATATACTTTAAAAATATTTAAGTTAATATGTAATTTTAAAATATTTTTAAATGACTGAACATTTTTAAAACTTCTTAATTTTAAATATGGTGAACAATAAGTAGATGTAATTCAAATAACAAAAGCTCTTTGAGGTCCTCAAAAATTCGAGTGTAAAAGGGACCTGAGACCAAAAAGTTTGAAAACCACTGAATTAGATGAATTTCTGTACCTAAAGGTTTTTTTCCTAAAGTTGGATGTCATTGATGCCTGCTTCTACTCTTTAATTTGTCATGAGTTCAAGCCGCCTTGAAAGATAATGTTCATTAATCAATTATTCATCTTTTTCTGTCTTTCCTAGAGTCATTTTATAGTTAGAGCTTATTTATACATTTTGATCAAGTTGAAGCTTGACTTTTCCTAGAAATAAATATTTACCTGAGTGAAGTATTGCATTCTGTGGCACCTAGAACCATGTCAGGCACATAAAATAGCTTCACTTTTATTTGGATGACTTACATGTCCTAGGAGTTGGAAAAATAATAGCCACGTGCTTCCTCCTTCCCCCCAAGTTTAAGCTGATTCCTGGAGATAAAGAAACAAGTGACTTCAGAGCTATCTTTGCAAATGACTTGAGAAGCATATTAAGGTTAACATGCTTTCCAATTAATTTTGTTTTCCTTTAGTAAATGATAATGAGTCTATTAAATGGCTTGGGGGTGAGGGGTGGAGTCCATGATCTAGCAACTTGCTATGTTTTCAAAGGCTGTCTTCTAACCCGGGAAGTGAACTTATGAAATTAGAAGTCAGGGCTGAATGATTTTGAAAGGCAGCCTTGATCTCTGAATAGTAGTTGGTATTTGGCTAAATGAGAAAGATGGCAATGCTCATTTTTTGACTGTTTCAGTTGGGATTTATCTGTAACAATGGAGCATCTCACAAATGACTGAGAATGGAAAATAATTGCATTTCTCCATAATGGAAATCACTTTGATGGTTCCTCTGGGGGTAGAGGAGTACCATTCTCAGAGAATTTATTTGGCTTCAATTATTAGAGACTATTTAACAAGAATGGGTTATTGTGGGGGTTTTTTTTTCTTTTTGTCTTGCTTTTTGCTATTGTAAACCATAAAAATGTGGGTGGTTTTCAAATAAAACACCCTTTAATCTTTTTACTCCAAGTGCATGACCGATGCTACAAGTTAAATCACTTTAAAAAATCTTTTGGTATAAGAATTTTAATGGATGGCAAAATGCATAATTATGTGGTCAAGCAGAGTAAGTACTACAGTCTCTTAATTTGCTGTGAAATTACTTTTAAAGTTTTAATTAGCATAATTTAGTAAAATAAGTGATAAGATACATTCCTTTATGTATTTTTATATGTGTGTTCTCCTTGAGTCACTGCATTTAACAGGAGCCTTTCGATTCAATTACCTCCTCTAACTTAGGCCAGGTGTGAAGGTTAGTGCTGCCACAAACTAGATTGTTTCCTACCTCACCTGAATCCCCAGGCTCTTAAGAAATCCCTTTTACTTGTTCTTGTCTAGTGCCCTCCAGATATCTTGAGTGCTACCCACAAAAAGAACATTTTACATTATGACCCAGTATGATCAACATGTTATATTAATTTTATTATAAATAATGATTGCTTTTACTGTATGCAGTTTACGCTGATTTTTTATTCCTTTTTTTAAAAAAAATACTGATTTCAGGACGCCCTTGCAACCAACTCACTGAAAAACACCGCCTTTGACAACTCTCTCTGCTAGTCACCAATTCACCACAGTGGTTACTCACTGTCTTTTCTACTCTCATATTTGATCACTTCTCTCAATTTCCACAGATTCTCTGGCCTCCTGCTTTAGAGAGAGAGCCATTGAGTTGTGACTTGCTTAGCTTGTCTCCAACTTGCAGGTTTCTGCACTGGTCCCATTCATTCATCTGTCCTCTTCCCTTTCCTATAATGGAATAGTTCTCCTTTCTTCACACATGCTCTGGGTATCACTCTTTGAACTCAGGTCCCATAGACTGTACTGGGTCAGGATGGCTGGCAGTGGTGCCTGAAGTACACGCCAAAAGCCCATGACCCTTAAAACTGAACGTGCCCATCCCCACAAATCCCCAGCTGCCTATGTATCTTGATACCATCAACTTCTGATAATTTCTATTAACAAGATAGAGGGGATAATGCAAAAAGAAGTAAGTTTGTGACAACCACTTCGTGCCACCAGATATCGGAAGAGGAATAATGAAGCATGATAAGCTCCTGTTGAGTCTCACCTCATGCTGGAAAGATAGGAATTTAAATCAGTCCCCTTGGAGAAATCAAGGACAGTTGTTACTAGCATTTTCTGCAAAATAAGCAAAAGGCTGGTATGACGTAGAAATCAAAAACGTGTTGACCCATATTTGAAGGCCACAGTGACCCTTTTCTCACACTTGAGGTTACCCTAAATGTGTCAGGTTGAAAGTGTCAAGTGTCTGCAGTAATCATAAAATTCTTAACCTATGTGACTGCCTGCTGGAATCCTCTTTAAATATCTCAAACCTGTGTTCCCCTAAGTTCTTAAATTTCAGTAATGATGAACTGTCTACCTAAATGTATAGGTAGACAGCTTCTTTGAAGTTGACCTCCAAGTTCCTTGACTATGTCATGTTGTATCTTGCCTCTAGACATTTGCACATGCTGTTCCCTCTGTCTGGAGAACCCAGCCCAACTATACCTTAATTTTTTAAGGATCCTCCCATGACTGCCTCTAAGTCTGTCCTCTGTGTTTCCACAGTTCTCTTGAATTTCCCATTCCTAGGACTCAGTATAATATGTTGTAATAGCTTGGTAACTGTTCCCTGTCTGAACGCTTTATCCCCTAGCTCCAGTAGACATAAGCCCCTTGAGGACATGTGTTCTCTTATTTTCTAGAGTATCCACAACACCTGGCACAGCATTTGACATAGGCACTCATTTAATATTGTTAAATGGCTGAAATAAGCATTTCACTAGTATGTGGATAGGCTTTGATTCAGTTCCAGTGGTGGTATCTAGCAACCTCTTGTATGGGAACTACGGAGAACCAGGGGTAATTCTACTAAAAGAATAGGGTTGGCACAGCTAAACAACATGCTGGTTTCTTGTGAACTAGAACCATTCATTTAGATTCAATTTATCGGTGGTGTGGTGAATTCTCAGAGCAACAGACACACCCAGTTTAAAATATAAATGCACTCAAGACAAATATTATTTTGGCTTATCTTTGCCAGTGTTCAGTAAATAAGAATTCATCAGAAATGGGGAGAGGTGGGCTTGAAATGGGTTCTGAATAAAGTCTTAAAGCCTGCAAAATACTAATAACTAAGAATTTACTGGTGAATAAGATGTTCATGTGGCTGAATTAAACCAAACAAGAACTCTTGAGATTTATTATAGAATTTGCTGTGTTTTGAAATATTACCAGATTGATCTAAATGACTCCTTTCACTTTGCTTGCATAACATGATCCCATACTCTGACAATATTTGATGTGTTTGTAAACTCTCTGTCCCATAATGAGTCTACGAGGGCAACTGTGGTGTCTTATGAGGCTGGTGGCCCATATTCAGCATGGGAATTAGTCTGTGGTTGTGGCCAAGTATTTAAATGAAAGCTCTGTGGAAACCTACCCAACATTTTATTCCTTCTATGGCTGAAGGGAAAAGAGTTGGCCTTGGTGACTCTTTCCACTGGAGCAAAGTGTAAAGAAAGAGGATACATATTAGTCAGATCTTCTTTGCAGAGGACAGAAACCCAACTCAAACTGGGTTTCATTCAAATTGGGGAAATTGATTCCTTGCTTTATTTAGGAATATGTTTCCCAACAACAACAAATATGCAACTAACATTGTAAATATATAGGGGGTTAGTTTTCTCTTGTAAAAAGGAGCCAGAGGGAAGTCCATCAAGGCTGGTGGAGGCGCTCATGGAAGTCATTTTGGACCTTCTACCCTCCTGCCCCACCGCCTTTATTTTTTTCCCCCCACCACCTTTCTTAATATGTGACTTGCTCATTGTTAGTCAGAAAATGGTGGGAAAACCCGGGAAAGGGAAAAGGACAAGACCCTCTCTATAGCAAGTCTTGGCCTTTGTATCCTAAAGAAAACCACCCCAAGGACTTTGGTGGCTCACATTCCCTTGGCTGTAACTGGGTCAGGTTGCAAAAGAGGCTGGAAAATGGAGATTTACTCAGCCAACTAACAACATCTTTCATACTCTTATATTGGGAAAAATCCAAGGAGATGGTTTGCTTTTTCTCTTGGTTGGACCCAGAGGCTCAGAATCTGCTCTTAATTAAAGTAGTGTCCAAAAATATGGATGGATCATAAAGATGGAATCCTAAGCTACTAATGAAGCATAGGCTACTGGAAGGGAGATGTTCTGAGCATCTAAGTCAAATTTTCTCTTCATGCATGGTCAGTTGCTTAGGATCATGGCACCTTTGGTTTGTGCCATGTATCAACCATGACATTCTTCTACAGCCTTGTTCTTCCTGGACTTTCTAATTGCTTATTTTCTCACTAGCAGAAGTAACATGTGTTCTTTCTCTCAACAGTATAATTTACTCTCATAATTATACAACGTTTTTGAATGCTTTATTATGAACTAACTACTTTCTGGACCTGCTTACACAGCTGTCATCCTGAAATTTCTTTTCCTTTTATTCTTGGTTTAATTCCATTTTCTCTTGGATCCTATATCTTCCTCTTTCTTAGACATATTTTTAATTTTGCTGGAGTATATTTTGAGATATGTTTTCAGAAAGAGTACATGGCAAGCGTACTTTGAACCCATGCTTATTTGTCCTCATACTTACTTAATTGGTAATTTGACTGGGTATGAAAATCTAAATTCAAAATAATTTTCCCTCAGCATTAGAAAGGAATTTCTTTCTGGCAGTCAATGTTACTGTTTTGTGCTTTCATATAGACTTTTCTTTGGAAACTTAAAATGTTTTCTTTCTCCTTGGTATTATGACCTTTCATGAGAATATTTTTTCATTTATTCTGCTCAGCATCTGTGGGGCTTCCAATCTAAAGACGTGTGTTCTTCAGCTCTTAGAAATCTTATTTCTTTCATTCCTTCCTTTTCACTATTTTCTCTTGTCCAATTTTTTTGTAAAATCAATAGATCAATGTTAGACCTCCTGGATTAACTCTTATATTATCTTATCACACTATCTGTCTTCTTTCCTTTACCCAGTTTTCTGGGAATTTCATCACCCTTTTATTTTAGTCATTCTGTTGAATTTTTAACTTAAAAAATACAATTTTTAAGTTCAATGTGCTTGTTTCCTCTTCATAATAAGATTTTTCTTTCATGTATGTATTATGTGTTTTCTCATGTCTTTGACTACACTCAGATTACCCATCTCCTCCAAATTCTCTTCTGCTTCATGAACTACTATCTCTGTTTTCTCTGTGGTTGATTCTGTTTGTTTTATACTTGTCTTTCTCTTTTTCCTTTAACTGTCCTCAAATCTGTTGATCCTTGGGTACCTATCCATCATCACAAATGAAGGACTTAGGTTGACAGTTAAAGGTAGCTGACTTAATTTCTGTCCTCTTACAAATGTCTGCTGCCCCTGCTAACCTTTTCTTCTATTGGGAGGACTGGCTTTGCTTTCTGAAACTGAAGGCATAGTTAGTCAAAGACCAGGTTTCACTTGAGGGTGTTAAGGCAGAGCAAGCAGGACAAGTTGAGGTTCTCTTAATGCCAAAGAAGAGGTCCCACTGAGGGGTGCCAATCCCTCCTGGCAGACCATCTGCTCCCTTTGCTGGGTAGATGCCTGACCAGACCAGGGGACAACTCTGCCTCTGTCCTCATAGGTCAGGGAAGGAGAGCTCAAGCAATGCCACCATTCTGCAGGTAGTTCTTCAGAGAGCCACTCCTTTCAGTTTCTACGCTTCTAACCACAGTTTGTGCCAACTTCCACCTCTGCCTTGCCCTCACCTGTATATGTCCCAAGCTCTGCGTATTTATTTCTCAATATGCCTTCAGCTCCCTTATAAAAATCTCTAGTCCATTCATGTGTCTCAGTAGATTGGGATGAGGAGATGTCTTGCTCCTTAATCTAGAAGCCCTGAGGTATTACATTTTTTTAAACGTATTATATTTTTGAGAAAGTAATATACACATGGTGAAAAAAGAAATTCAAAAAGTACAGAAAGAGATGCAAGGGAAAATAAGCCTTCCTCAAATCTAGGCTCCCGGTTCCCCCAGGTCCTCCTCCCAGAGGCAACCATCGTTAGCAGTTTCCTGCATACTCCTGGAGAATTTATGATGTACACATTTAAGGAAAATCACTTTGATTCTTGTGTGTAGAAGGGACCAGGGTTGGAGTGAGGTCGGAAGAGAGAGAAACTGGAGTCGGGGGGTGCCGTAGTGACTGCAGAGGATATGGGTAAGGGTCTGCACTAACGGAATGGGAATGTTGGGTTGGGTGCGTGCTTGAGAGAATTCCTGGAGGAAATAAACAGGACCTAGGCACTGACTGGTTAGGTGTTGGCAGGATGTCAGGGATGGCTGGAGTAAACCAGGGAATAGAGGCGCTGTGAAAAGAGAGCAGGCCCCTTGGTTGATTTTGTGGTGGACAAAGGGTGGGGTTTTGTTTGCATTAACCCAGTGATTTTTACAGAGAATCTAAATGCTTTTATTTGTTTGCATTAACCCAGTGATTTTGCGGAGAATCTGAATGCTTTGATTGTACCCTAAGTCCATGAAACCTTAATAATTTGCTACTTCTGCTATGTTCCTCTGCCTTTTATACATTCCCTCAGGACACCAGAGGGTTTCTGAGACTAACATTCCAAAGTAATTTTAACAGTAGTCACTGAACATGCATTTTTCCTTCTTCCTGTAGAGCAGAGGTAGCGAACTGGAAACTCAGCAACCAAGTCCAGCCCATGGGCATGTTTGTTTGGGCACAAGCAGTGTTTTCTTGTGTTTTGTTTTCAAGTTGAGTTAACATTTAAAAAAATTGAGGCCTCTTCCCAAACTTGGATTTTATGGCTTCTCTTGAGCAAGGGAAGATCTGGCCACACCGAGATGGTCTTCCTCCCTGTAGTACTTGTCTAAGCCTGAGTGAGTAACTGCCGCCCCGGTACACAGGCGTACCTTCTCCACTCGGCCACAGCCCCCACCACCCAGTCTGTCTCTGCCTGTGAACTCACCCCTGGCTCTTGACTCACCTAGTTACCTGCCAGGCCCCTGCAGCCCTCCATTAGTCATCCTGGCTGTAGAGATCCTGCTGTAAGGGATTCCAGACGGTCAGAGAAGCTGCCTCCGTCTCAAGGATTCTCTTAGTACACGTTGTTGGGGTACTTGTTTTCTAAGCACAAACAAATCAGATTCTATGGAAAGTTGAATTCTAAAAATTGAAATCTTACCTAGGCAATACCAACTATTTTGTTGTAAAAAGAAAAAAGCAGGCAGCACTGATTAAAAGTTATGAAAGAGAATACCTTTTGGCTTGGCTAGAACGGAGTAAATATTCCTGATGATGTGGTTAGCACGTCTGCCACTCATCAGGGCAGTGAGACGACAACTGGAATTCTTCTGAGGCTCAGAAGCTAAGAGATTGGCTAACTTGATTTTCCCATGGACAGTAGTGCTGTGTTAACATGTGGGAAAGTGAAGCTGAATAAAGCAGTTTTGATTGTATCGTTGAAGGAGTACCCTAAGAAACCTTTCTGGATAAAATCTCTGCTTCTTAAATCAATAAGAAAAAGATATGAAGCCTCTGTGTAACAGCACAGCTGGAGAGAAGATTGTCAGTTGAGATAGTTTCTTGGAATGACGTGCCCTAAATTTACCTGTTTTGGGGGCCATGTTTTTCTAAGACCATCCTAGGGAGTTAGTTCTCTTTGTATAGATCGACCTTGGACTAACCCCAAGATTTCCAGCCATCAGAACATAGGAAGTGGAGGGAGTAGTATTACACATGCTTGGAATCCAGCTCATTAGAAAAAGCCACATGAGTTTTCCAGTGTTGGCCGTCTTTGTCTTCAGTTTTGAGTCACTCACTGAATATTTGATCTGAATTCCCCTCGCTGCTTACATAAACAGTTCCATACACTTCTCAGGAAGTGTGTGACGTAACTCTGTGATTGTTAAGATTCCAATAGCAAGAATGCACGATCACAAAAAAAGAGTCTGGTGATCTAAGTAACTTGTATGAATCTATAAAGGTCCATGTCTTAGTGTATAAAAGAACAGATGTAGGGAGGCTCTGTGCAGGATGAATTGAGATGATGGCTCAAGAAGCGCTGGTTCTGATCCCAGCTCTGTCTCTGCTTTGCTGTGTGAACTTTGAGCGAATTTTCTCTACATCTCCTTTTCCTTTTGTGTAAACTAACAAGGCAGAACCAGTGATCTCCCAGGCAGTGTTCACTTCTCTGACATTTGAGCAGTCATTTATTCGTGTCCCCGGGGAGACGCTCCTCCATGGCTATGTCATTCGTGATCTCACTTGGCCACTTCTTCCCTGAGATAACGGCAGAATATCCGGTGTAACTTAGGACACTGATGAGTCTTCACTGACCATCCAGCTTGTGCTGGATGTGGTACATCTGGAAACACTATGAGAAGCAAGACTGGCCTTGTGGGGAGACAGCCTTTTCGGTCTGGGTGTCAGAATGCCAGGGAAGCTCTGTTCCTTTCAGATGTTTCTCTTACTGTTTGGTAGTGGTTACTGAAATTTTGCAATCTTTTTTTCTATAAAGGTTTTTAAATTTTCCTTCTTGAACACTGTATTTTAGAGTCTGAAGAGGCTAATAACATGGCAAGCCTTAGAATCACAGAGAATAGTTTAGCAGATGGCTAACAATTGGGGGTAGATGGTGACACCAGAGTAAGAGGCAGTGGGTAGGAGGGCCTGAAGGCCATCTTCACCCATCTGATACATTTGTCCAGCTCTGGTCCTGGTTGAGCAGGTCTGGAAGTGAGATGAAGCGTGCTGCTCTGCATAGCTCTGCGTTCTGCCCCTGAAACCCAGCAGTGGCACGTGGGTTGTACATGCCCCGAACACACAGACATACCGAGATGGCCAGATCTAACCGAGCATGTTTGTGGACTGAGCCAGGAGGAAGCGAGAGAAAATACAAAGGAAAGAAGTAACTAATGGAACAGCCCCTGGGCAGAGGCTGGAAAGAATGAAATTGAGTGTTGGTAGAGGGTCAGGGTTTGCGAGACATGACAGAAAATCTCTGAAGGAAAGCTCTGAAGGAAAAGAATGAGTAAATACAGAGGGTGCCAAAAACAATGTATACACATTTTAAGAAAGGAAAAAACTATAACAAAAGATGAATACAAGTCACATTTGACTTCTGCAATTACACATTGCTACCGTAATTCAATTTAACTTCGAAAAGTAATACATAGGTAACAGCTCTTAAAATGTGTGTGCATTTTTCTGGCACCCCCGGAATATGGCCCGGACACTGAGGAGATGGGGTTTTGAGAAGTTGTTTTTCTTCTGACTTGGCCTCAGTAAGTACGGAAGTCTTACTGTCCTCTCTCCACTGAGCTCCTGATCTCCCTGCATTGTGTTTGGTTCTAAGTGGATCGTTATGTTGTTCGGGATGGACATGTGAAGGAGAATAATTGTTGTAGCGGAAACAAGGACTTGGGCCCGTTCCACGCCATTCCCTTGCTCGCAAAGGGTGGTGTTCAGTCAGACATTTAAATAAGAGAGAGCTTGCTGCACGTGTGCTGAGAACCAGAGAACTTTCTTCTATCCTGTTCTTGGTGCAGAAAATTTCGTTTATATCAGCACCCTAGTTACCATGGGATAGGAGGGAGGCAATAGCTTTGCTATTCAGAACACTTCCTGTTACATGCGTTGGACCAAGAAGACTTGACCAGTGTCCCTTTTAGCATTTGGAAGGTCAACAGACTTTCAACGCTAAGGAAATTTAGGAAGCAGCTAAATCATGTCTTACACTGTCATCACATATCTACTTCATTTAGATATAAAACTTATTTTTATATTTACCCAGGCAGTGAGGCAATGGTAACGTGTGATAAAACTGAGTATTACGCTTCTTCTTATTGACATTGTCCAGTGTGACTCAGGTTGCTGACTGCCTGTTAAAAGCAAGGAGATACTAGGCTGAGGGTAAGCGCACTTTTTTCAGTTCCTGGCTTAATTGTAAATGTAGTGAAGCTCCTTGTTGAGATGTTAAAAAGCAAAGAAAGGGAAGCTGTGTCTTCAGTGAAGACTTTTCAAGGACATCCTCTACCACAGGGCCCCAGAACTTTAGAATGCTAAGGCTGGAGATGTTAGATAGCAGCTAAGCCTAACCGTATTTTCCAGGTGAGAAACTGAGGCTCAAAGACCAGCCCTTGCCCAGGGCTACACACTAGCTGGCGGAGGAGGGCCCGGAGACTACGGGCAGAGGCGCGCTTCTCCCAGCCTGGGTCACGTGGCTCTGCTGCTTAGTAGCCTGTGTCCTTGGGCAAGTTCCTGAGCCTCTCAGTGCCTCCATTTCTGCATTTTAAAAACTGGACTCTTAGGACTCACTTTACAGAACTGTTATGAGGGTTGAATTTGTTAATACAGGTAAAATGCTTAGTGCAGTGCGCAGCACATATTTCATACTGAACACCTTAGAACCAGTGTCGTTAAATCTCAGTTTCCTGAATCCCGGTGCACAGAGCCCTCCATTAGATTTCTCTGCAGTTCATATTTTGTTGATTTTACTACTTACTTACAGATAATCAAAGTAGATTACTCAGATGCCCGTGTCTCCTTTTGGACCATTTTATTGCTTACCATCAGCTTGCTTTCTTTTGCTTCTAATGCCATCATCTTCTAATCACCTCATCCAGGGTGTTTTCTCTGTGTTCATTTACTTTGATTTTGGGGGACACTTAATACTGATTTGTGAGGCTCCCCGCTGAGCCTTTCTCTTATGCACCATATTCATTCTTAGCCTCCTCTTGAGGCTTGTCCTTCTCTGCCCTCTTCCCTGACCTCCCTTGCTGCTTCCAACCCCCGACAATGGGGTGGCACAGGCGGACGACTCATTCCCCCTCAAGGGTTGGGTCTCACTTCTGCGTAACTGCCAACACCCTGGTCTTTCCAGAGCTTTAGCTCATCATCTGATGTGTCTTCATAGGTGACCATACCCTCCCCCTGCCGCCACCTGTCAGGGTGTTCCTGACATCCCTCTCTCTGGTCATATATATTCCATCCATATATATATATATATATATATATATATATATATATATATATATATATATATATATATATATATATATATATATATATATATGGGGAAAACCATGGTCATTGGATACACATTGCTTTCATGCTACAATGGCATTGTTGACTCTTTTAGGGAGGTCGCAGCTCACAGTGGCCCATGCGGGGATCGCATCGGCAACCTTGGTGTTACCAGCACCACGGTCCAACCAACTGAGCTAACCAGTCACCCCCATCCCCCCATATTTATACCTGAAGATTTGCAGCCTTGTTGGATTTCTCCATCTCTCTTTCCTGCCCCACATCCAGTTGATGGCCAGATCCCTCTGGCCTTTCATTCAGAGCGTTCTTTCTCACATCTGTCCTCCCTTCCTCTGTTTACCTATCCCCATCATCTCGTATCTGAACTGCTGATCTCTCAGATTCCCCTCACTCTCCAGTCTTTCTTCAGTCCAGCTTGTACTGCATTTCCGGAGCTAGTCTCCTTTAAAATGTTGCCTGGTATAAATCACTTTTATTTTTAGTAAAATTTCTATCTATACCAACAGAAATTTTTACTGGTTGTCTGCTAAATAAAGCCCAAATTCCTTAGCTTGGCATTGATTTGAAGGCTTTCTATAGATTTCCTGCTTCCTTCTCATCCCTGTTCTCTGTTGTCTTAAATATATCATGAGCCATTCCAATGTCTTTCTTTGTGTGCTAGGAGTGAGACTGTACCCTCATCTCTCTCCCCCATTTAGAGTGGTCTCTTCTGGCCCTCACCAGGGGCTTACTCTTCTCCACCAAATGCCCCCCATCTTCACAAAGCCTTCCTCTGTTGCCCCTGCCCTTGGCAAACCCTCCCACTTACGAATTCCTGGAGGATTGTTCGCTAACCATATCATCGCCTGTGTTTTCACGTAGAAGCTCTGTCTTCCTCAGTAGTTGTAAACTGCTCCAGGTCAGGGATCATGTCTGAAGACTACATTTCCAGTGCCCAACACCTTCCTCTTTATCAAACCATGTAAGTGGGGAATATAATCAATAATGTTGTAAATATTTTGTTGGGTGTCAGATAGACACATGTCTTATTAGGGAGACCACTTCATGGATGGTATAGAGGCCTGACCACTGCACTGTACACCTGAAGCTGAAGTTGAATAATATTGTATGTCAACTATAATTTAATATATATATAGTCATGGGATGTGGAGTATAGTGTGGGGAGTGGAGTCAATGGGATTGTAATAGATATGTATGATATGGGGGGGGGGTGACAGATCGGAGGAGGGAGGATTGCCACTTTGTGAGGGGTGAAAAGTATAACTATTGTATTGTTTTGTACGCCTGAAACTAACACAAAACAAAAAAACAAAAACAAAAAAACCGTGAGGACAAAGGTAGAAAGAATGGACTCCATAATGTACTGAACAGTGAACCTAGTAAGGAAAATGGTTAGAATCTTACTTCTGCTGCAGAAGTCAGAAAACCTTGTCAAATCTCCTGATCTCTCGGGCCTCAGATTTTGCATATTTAAATATGAAGGGAGCTGATGCCTGTTTTCAGGTCCTAAACCTAATGTTATATGAATGACTCCAATGGTTGGATTTAGGAACAATATCCGCATGGCCGCCTCCCTGCCCCTGTTATGATTAAGCAGAAGAGTAGAGTGATTTACAGAAGCAATGTGTAACTTAATAAAGACAATATAAAGAGTTTGCAAAATAATGTCAAAGGCTTTTTCCTTAAACACAATCACAGAAAGTGATGAGACAACTTTCGAAAAAAAAGAAAAGCTCACAACTGGAGACAAAAGACAAAATCTCTTCTTAGGATTCATTTACTTGGCTCTCAGCCTCCGTCTGTGTCTTAAATAAGATTAGCTGCCTCTTCTTTCCATTCCTCTGAATTCCTGGTTGCATTGGCAAATAGGCACTTAGCAAAGCAGTCACTTGCCTTCCTGTTCCTTCTAAAAATTAAATCTACCCCTGCTTTCCCACCCCACCCCTTAATTTGGAAGACATAATCTGAATTTCTTTCAGTGCCACAATATATTACTGCCCTTCTTTATGTTGGAATGAGCTTTCCCCCTTTATATCCTCTTATTCTAAATCAAGATGAGACTACTTTTCACAAGCAATGGCTTTTGGAAGAATGAATTGACTTCCCACTTAAGAATTTTAAAAAGTATTTTAACAGGTAGAGAGGGATCTCATTGTATTATGGGGGAGAGAGAAACTTGCCTCTACCCTTGAGGTTCTTTCAATTGGTCTAATAATTAAATCAAAATGAGATAGATTAGGGCAGGTCGAGTGGCTCATTTGGTTAAGAGCTTGCTCAAGAGTTTGAGCTCTAAGCAACAGCAGTTCGATGCCCGGCCCAAGCTGAGCTGCCGGTGAGCTGCCAAAAGATGGCAGGATGGCTCAGCTGAAAAAAAAAACACACACACACACACAAAAACCCATGAGATAGATTAACAAGAGAAAATAACCAAATTTAATACATACGCACGTGTGGGAATCCCCTAAGTAGAGGTTCAGACACAGAAAGGGAAAATGAGGTATGTATGACATTCTGAGCTAGGGATGAGTAAGACATCTTGGGGCTTCAGGGGGGGGAGGAAGGAAGATAGTTTGCATGATGTTAAGAGCAGACGTTCAGTAATTAGAAGCTTGCCCTGCCCTATACATGGGTCATGAAAAGTTATTTCTGGTGATAACTCTTACTATGGGCAAAGCCCCTAATTTAAATTCTTTACGGGAGAATTAAATGTTACTAGTGAGCCTGCAGGATCATGATTGCTCAAAATAATTTACATGCCAAACTGGCATATTTTGGGGAGTCCTGTTCTGAAGCCCTATAGTGCTAGATCTCTGATTAGGAGCCAGCAAGTAGAATCATATTTTAACTGTCTCTGGAACCCTAAAACTTCTCGAATCTGAGTTGCTACACAGAGTCTTGAAGTTCTGGCTAAGAGCTTTTTCCCTGCCATTGTTTATCAAATTCTCTTCTAATAAACCATCTTTATAACTGAATCCAAATGTCTCTCTCCTCCACTAAAACTTTATTCCTTTTTGTTCCCCATTTGTCTCTTGGGAAACATTTTTGGTTAGGATCTCCTCTCAACGCCTGTCTAACAGGATTTTTTCCTAAAACCTCTGAAGTAACACTCTTCTCCTTGGCCTGGGTGTCTCTGGGAAGCCCAGACTCCCAGACACTTGCTGATCCCATTAGATGTTGATTACAGTGTTGGCCCTTACTCCTGGTGACTTTTTTTCCTTTCAAAAGTGGCAGTTGCTGTGATTGAATGGGTTTTAAATGGCCTCAGTAGGAGTTCTTTGTGGCTTGGATCCCTTCGGATTTTCCATCATTTAGGGGGATGGGATGAAAATTAAAGTATGAGGCTTTGTCAGACATGTGTTACTGAACTGGAGAAGCTGTGCATCCCCTAGGAAGGTTGCAGGGCAACAGCACAGCTTCACCATTTATCACTAAGAGCTTTGTTTATTACACTGATTCCAGATCAGCTATCGGTAGCATGCTTCTTGCTGGCTTTATGTCCTTGGTGGCTCCGAAGATACTGTGGCAAGGGCTGAATTCTATTCTGCTAACACGTCTCTCTGACTGGTTGTATTGCTGATGGCTTCAGCATATTTAAGTTGATCAACATTTAAAAAGTTCAGTTGGGTGAAAAAAAAAATCAGATGACTTGAAGAACACGGAAGAGCGCATTTATGAGCTTTCTTTGGTTTGCTCTTCAAGGTGCTTTGGGTAGAATCTCCATGGGGAGAAAAAAAGTATTGTTAGGTGCTTTCCAGATGCAAGAGCTACCCAGATTTAATCTAACAGGCTTGTGCAGTTTTTTTTTTCTTGAACCCACATTGGCTAATTGATATTAATTTTTACATATTGTAGGCAGCATTGCTGGTTGAACAACAGTGGAGGAACTCAGATTTTATCTGACAGATGTATATTTCATATGTATTTGTGAGGAGTGTTATAAGAATGTATACATCTGGCATTTGAAGGATAGTGGTGAAATGAAACACTGTTTTCCTAATTACTTTAGGGAGGCATCTCTTCTCATTGTTTAGCTATCTTTTTACTACCAGCTTCCAAGAGTAGAACTCAGTAAACTCACTTAGTGAAAGCATTTCTCCTTTGGGAGAGTGGGTATGGATTTGCACTAATTTTGTTTCCTTCCTTTTGGAGTCTGACATTTCATCTTTCAGACTAAGTAAATTCTCAGCCACAAGAGATATTCCTAGTAGCCAAATGTATTTAGAAATGCTATTTACAGCTTTTTTCTTTTTTTAAGCTGAGACGTCTATAGTTTCATAATATATACACTAAACTTCAGAGCAGATGTTAAACACATCCTCCTTCCAATTCCAGAGATTATATCAAGTATGATATAAGTCAGAGTATTTCCTCCATTTACTCAAAGTATAGTTGTGGGAAGATGAAAACACATTGTGTTTGTTTCCTAAAGGCTTTATTATTCAAGTCTACTTGTAATTACTTAACGGTGGATATTTATTTTATATACCTGTAGATCATCTATAGATGATCATTCCATGTGTTGTTAGAAGTACATCAGTAACTGAGGCCAATAATCATATGCACATTACATACACAATTTGGGGGTGACAGGCGTATTGCCATTTAGAAATTTGTTTGTCAGATAAGCCAGAATTGTCAGAATCAATTAGTTTAGATTTTGATAATTTGGTATCTCCATGTATACTATACAAAGAAACATCTTGACCAGATTATTGTTTTTGTTTACTTTGTACTGTAGAATCAGATCCTGTTACCTGTTTACTGTTGCTGGGTATTCAGTGTTCTAATCCATCGCATAGCACCATGCATAGAATTCAATGCTGGGTCAAGCTGGGTGTTGGATGGGTGGGAAAAACAGGAAGATGGTGGTAGAGCCTGAAGCAAGGAGTGGCGACAGGAAATGCTGGATGTGTTGAGAAACACTGGTGTCGCTTACCTACAACATGGAGCAAATGGAGGGCCGGGCTGGGAGCCATGAGTCCCACTGCCAAGGCTTGATCGCCAGGTTGGGAATTGGTTCACTTAGTTCAGGAGTCAAGAGCACCCAATGCTAGTGTTTAAACAGGAATAAAGGTAAAAACAGTAGGTCTGATCAACAGCTACCGAATTATTTTCCAGAAATTAAGGTTTGGCTCTCACGAATGTTCTGTATCTGCCAAAGCTTTGTTGCCATGTGAGTTAAAAATTGTTTCTTTTAATAAAATTAAGTCTTTTCTTTACTTTCCATGTATATGTGCTGATGATTCATTACCAGAAAAGTACTGGTGTAACTGTAATAACATTCTAGATCATGCCAATACTTGATACCATTCTATTAAAAACAAAAAACAACAAAAACAAAAAAAACATGTGATAACCATTTTTAGGCCTGGACTTCCAGAATATATCGATTTCAGGATATGGGTTGCAAAAGGCATGATTGTTACCATCAGAATTCAGTAGACAACTTGACTGGAGTTTTGACTTAAGTTTTTAAAGTAAGTGATTGAATAGAAACAGAAGAGTTCCCCTATGTGGCATCTCACTGTGGACTGGAATTATTTGATGACCCTCGTCTGAATAGGGAGTGGAGACTCGCACTACCACCGATACCTGTAACCCAGTGCTCGTTCAGTTGTCTTGGTCTTTTCTGACCCTTGTTACTGTTTTGTGAAGTCACAGCCGCACTTCCTCAATTTCCCATAACATACAGTTTTCAATTCCTTTTTGATGAGATTGGAGAGAATTGCTTTCTGAAACACCCAAAGTGGGAAGCACCTGATTCCCCATCCTACATGGTCTTGAGTCACATCAGTCATCTGGTTATCCTTCTCTGGTCATGTTCTGCCCTGTTCGCCACCCTCTTGAAGTGCAATGCCTGTAAATTACCTCAGCCAGGTCCAGCTGTGAAGCCCTGGTACACAGAAAATCCCCTGGTCTCCTGAGCCCTCTGCCTCTCCTGCTGCCATCTTTGGTGGCATTGTTCTTTCCGGCAACTGCCTCATAGAAGTCACTGAATATATAGGACACTCAGGTTCTTGAGGTTTTGATTTTTAAATTTCTTACATTAACTTAGTAATTCACAACTCTATTTGTATATCTTTTTAAAAAGACATGAGTATAAAACAGACTTTGATTCAGAAAATTTTATTCTTTATCATTTCAAATTCTGTTTGGGTGGGAGTCTGGTTCTGTCAGCTTATGTTTTGGCTGTCCCTTCTACAGTGGTGTCATCTAGAAGTTGGAGAGCCATATCATTGATATACTTATCAATAAATGTTGAAGAAACCAGAATGAATGTCTTGTAACATACCAGGCCTCTCCCATAAGTTGAATCTTTTCAGCCTGGCTATCTCCTGATAATCAGGAACTCAAAATGATGTCCTGGAAGAATTTGTTAATACCTTGCTGAAGCCCAAAATATTGTGAATGATTCCACATAGACCATGCTTGTTGGTCCACTGCCAAAGATGGCTATGATAGGGGATTAGTTTTACACTGGTAAGGGTTAAGGGGCCATGGAAAAAATTTAAATGTGGGTTATGAGGAGAGTTTTCATTTTTTACTAGATTATTTGATTTGGTCTCTCTTTTTCTGTTGGAGTAGTTCCTCATGTGTATGGCGCTCTTAATCATCTGCTGATACTTAAAAGTATGTGAGAGAGGTGATGGGCTGTATGGGAATTGGGTGGACCAGCCAACAGGTGGACTTTGGAGCCAATTATTTTGCCATTCTTAATGTCTGTACAATAACTGGAGGTATTTTCTGTTTTCCCACATAAGACCCCTCTAATTCCTACTTTTGGGGTACCCGCCTAGCTTCTGACATTTGGAGAAACAAAACTTTGGCTCAGAATGCATACTTTTATTTAATCCCTTTTTTTTCTCTCAGTCCAAGCCTCACTTGTGTTGCCTTAGTGCCTGAGCTCTGCCAGCCTCATAGCTTACTTTGTCCAGAGTTCTCTTTTGTTTAGGGAATGTGGTCAACATGAGAAAACACTAGTCCTATACCTGTAAAAGGTTAAGGCCGAGACCTGGGGGTCCAATCTCTTTCTAAATAAACTTTCAAGCAGTCTCCCTGTTTCCATTTAGTCTTATGCCTCGCTTCTGTCTTTCATGGTACACAGTGTCTCCAAACCTGAGCCTCTTTGGGTTTTTGTAAGGGCAAATTATTCTCAATATTTCCTTTGTAGGTTCTTTAGGTTATGGCAGAGTTAAGGAAGTTGGGTCAGGCATCACTCTGTCTGCTTTGTCTTCCCAAAATTTGTTGAAATTACTTTTTTGCTGTCTTCCCTTCTATCCTCTTGCCCCCATCTATTTCATATACATATTGCTTTGCCATTGTTTTGGTGGCTTTGGCAAGGAGAGGTGAATAGTGTGTGGTCAACCCACTGTATTTAACCAAAGGCCTATATTATCATACTGGAAAGTAAAAAGACTGCAAGTTAGAGTTAGTTGAGTTTCTATGTATAGTTATATCAATGTATCATATAACTCAGACCCTATTATTACTATGAAATTAAAGGTATTTCTAAATGATTTGTGAATGACCTACTGACGTTACTCAGTTTCTGATTCAACCCATTTATAGGGTAACCCAACAATATGGCAGTACATTGGCACTTGTGTTGGAGAGACCACACCATGTCCTGCAAGAACAGTGTTGGGGGACTGGGACATAGAGATCCTCCCACATAATGCTTTGGTGCTCTGAGTTGCGTTACAACCCCGTGTGAGACCCAATTCCTTATTTTATGAATAATGGTCTGTCTCCGAGGTACGTTTTCGGGTAAACATTCTGTGATTTTTAGTGCATGTCGCTGTAGTGGAGGACAGCTGGTTTAAGAGCCATGTAGCTCTCACTCCTAGGGCTTTAATCTGGACCGGGGGACTCACAAACCCATAGGAATTAAAATCCCTGTGGAATGTCATTGCCTTATTGTCAAAGTGGAGTGCTGGGGGCCTGCTCCAGTCCTCAGTTTTTCTAGTCCTGAGGCTTTGGTTCCTGAGCACAGATTCCATTGGCTGTAATGCAAACTTCCATCTGCTCCTCCCCAGCAGCTGGTGTGTTAACTGTGTGAATGAAATAGCCCAGTTTGCATTCTGTTGAGTATAGGCTAGAGGGCTGTACTCTGATTCAGTTAGCATTAGACTTTTGGAGGAAGGGAACTGTGATATTCCAGCAAACTCCACTGAGACGATCCTCACTGTAAATAGTCCCACTGACCTATTAAACAAGCCATATTAGAGGAAGTAGGGAAGGGCTCAGTGTAGTTAAACTGTATAAACTGGAGAGTGAAAATCATGGATCATGTACTCACATCCCAATGGGTTGAAAGATCTGGACATAGTTACTCCTATAACCTTGTAAATAAACAGACTATATGCCAATCATAGGCAGGTCAGTGCAATATGGTCTAAGTTCTAGATGTATTTCAGTTGAAAGTTTAAACACTTATCCCAAATTAGCTTTAAAACACCAACAGCATTAACTTATATAACTTGTAAGCCCAGGAGTGACTTTACCCATGGCTAGACCCTGAGGCCCAGGTATTATATTTGGGCCCCACTCTCCCTGCATCTGTTAATTGTACCTGTGCATATTGACCTCAAGGAAGACTCACTGAAGTCATGATGGAACTTGACCAGTCACTATGCTGTCCTTCCTCGGGCAGTGGCCCTCCAGCAACAACCCAGAGAGGAGAGAAGCTTTTTCCAAAAGGATCAGGGTTGACAGTAACACCAGCTCCCCACCACTCTCTGCTTTGTACAAGGAAAGTACAGCCACTTGTAAAGATTTGATTTGCAGAACAGGCAACCAAAAAGGGGCAGGAATTTTTAAAGTAGGCAGAAAGGAGCCACTGCAGGATACAAATGATATAACGAATGACCAGATCGGATTTGTGTCTTAAAGCTTGACTTGTGCTCTCTGTGGAAAATCAGTCGCCTAAACTGAGTGGAAATAAGAGCCCAGGTAGCGATCAGAAACTGGTAGTGCCTGGCCCAGAACCAGGAATCTGTCTTCTGCGATGTTTGGATTTCACCCAGAGAGGAGCTGGCAGTTCGCGGTGGGGAATCTGACAAATGAGAAATGTGTATATGACAAATGAGTGTATACATCACGGTTGACTAAGATAAGCATTCCAGATTTAGGCTTCACCCGCACAAGCCATTTCCCACTGAAGAATTTGCCACAAATGTGCCACAGTGTGATGTATTGGACCTTAAGTCTCCATCCCCATCTGGGCTTTACAACTGAAGTCCTTTCTAGTTGTGGCTGAGCCAACATTCTGCTTTCTGGGATCACAGTCCCAGGAATCCATGAATGGGTTGCAGCAAGTATGTCAATCAAACCCCTGAAAATGTAATAGGAGAAGGTCCATTCCACCTATCCAATTAAGAGGGGGCTAAACTGAAGATTATACATATATGTATATGAGAGGCCCCCTGGAGAAATCAAATAGCCCACTTCCTCTCAGAGCTCCTCTTCTGGGATTCCAGACTCCCATTACTCAATTTATTTTTGAAAGAGACCCACAGTCTATTGGGCTGTTCCAATGACAGATTTATTCCGAGAGCTGTCTCGCTTGAAACATGGAGCATGTTTTTATAACAAGATCTTGTTATTAATATGGTAGCAAACAAGAGTAATGTGGTGTTATTGTTTCATCGAATCCAAACTTCTCTGTTTAAAAAAATAAGTTGTTTGAGCTTTCAGAGCTTGTGTTACCAATTTCTGTATGTTTAGAAATTAAATATTTTCCCAAATGTATTAATGTTGCATATGCTATAAAATATAAACTAGGCATTAAAAGACAAGGTGAGAAATGAACAGATACATGAACATTCTTCCCACACTCCAGTGGATTGTCACCATTACCTTATCTTTGAGAGCTTAGGTTTAAACTACATGGATTAAATAGATTCTGCAGAATAAACTGGAAATATGCTCCAGCCCTTTTCTCATACTATTATTATCCTGGAAAATGTGTTTTAAGAGCTAAACAACCATTTTACAAACATTGAAACTCCAATTTTGTTATCAGTGTGAAAGCCCCAGTCTTTTCCTGCTGTCATAATGCATCACTTTAAGACTGAGGCAAACATGGTAAAGATGGGATTGTGTCCTCACCACACCCATTGGGTGTGAGGTATGGGAGGGCCCACACTGAGTAACCCCCTGAAGTGTTGACAGTTTTTTCTAACATCCTGGTGCTTTGTCTCACCTTTTAATTCTTAGCATTAAGTCTTTGTTTTTTAATTAAAGACAACACCACAAAACCTTCATGTTGGAAGAAATCTGTTGAGCAAAATGTGGTTTAACTTAAATTACTGGGTTATATTAACAGCTTTAGTGAAGAATTTTTGGAGAAGAGTGAATAAAATGCTGGACTTGGTTTCCCATGTGTTATCATGTTTAACTCAAATTTTAAAAAAATGGGAACTAAGACAAAAAGACTGGAATGAGATACACAAAATGTTGACAACTAGTTGTGGACAGTGATGTTGGAGATGGCTTTTTTCTCTTTGTTTCCCAGTTTTCAGTGATAGGATTGCTTTGTTTACAAAACAGAAAAAAATTTTTTTTTCCCAAACGTTATTGCTATTTCTAAAAGTGCCAGCAACTCATCAGCCTGACTTAAGAATGTCTACACCAAAAGGCAGTAATAGGCACTGAAACATATGTTGACATTTTACTACATATTGTATTCTAAAGTACCCAGGTGTCCCCACCCCCAAAAGCTTTGTAATCCTTGCATCTCCTGCTTTCTGAGTTTAAGTGGCTCTGAGGCTGACTGAATACTGCTTGCTGTGACTGTTGCTTATGCCATGTGGGAAGCTAAATATAGCTGCATTCTTGATGTCTGTCTGATACCAGTCTAACAGCCAGCAATGTTTGAACTCTCTATTATTGTCGAAGGAGGGAAAATCCACAAAGCACACTTTCTTCCTTCTCTGCACCTCTACTTCAGTTTTTAC
>NW_017731646.1:1798552-1821504 GCF_001890085.2 Hipposideros armiger | reverse complement strand
GTGCTCAAAGTGGTTACCATCAGCGTAATTTTAATACAGTGTTTGCCTTTCTTAAAATGTGTATACATTTTTTTGGCTCCCTCTGTATATGCTTGTGCTTTCTCTAAAATACATCTCATCCTTATTCCCTTTCCCAAATTAGACCGAAGCCTGTGTTTCCCCCCATCCCCCGACTCTTGGTGAACAGCTATCGTTTTAATGGAAATGACTCTTCAATAGATGTGAACTTGGATTTTTTTTGGCGGAAATAAGATTAAGTGATTTTATGACCTCCTAATCCTAGAGGCCCCGGTTTTCCTAGTTTGCAATTTTATTATTGGGTTTCTCCATAAAAATACTTTAAAAACATTAAGATAAATGAACAGCAGAAACCGTGTATTGTTGCTTTTCATGAAACATGTTTACTTCCCTGTCACATGGTACACAATGTCAGTGATATTAAATTAACATAGCTTTGAGCTATGAAACTCAAATTTCTGTGGCGTTAGCTTTAAATACAATGGCCAAAATTGTACCCATTAAAAAGTAGACATAAAATGTTCACATTTTAGCTCCAGTGAGCTCAACAGTATATTTATACCAATTACTTAATTTAAATAATAGCTATGGTCTATGGTTATTATTAAGAAGCAAGCTATTTAGTGAATGGTGTACTCCCAAGATTTATTCTCTGCAGGCATATACATTTCCAAATTTTCTTTGAGCAGGCAAGTTCAGTCAATTAGAAATCATCTAATGAACACCCTAAGGGTTTTCAGTACATTAGGAGCCCCCTTTACCACTTTCCTTCCCAATTAAAAAAAAAATGTCAGAGTGACTACAACTTAATTTCAGGGTCTAATTTCTTTTAATACACACATTCTGACTTCTTAATTTTTAAACTTTATGACACATTCAGCTGAGGTGAAAAGGAGAGGATTCTCTTGGGCATTGGCCACTCGGGGACACATTCCTGGCCCAGCCTCCCCGGTTAGCGCCTTGCTGTCACCCTGAACACATGTCAGATCAGCTGGAGAAGGGACCTTGGTTCTCTTCAGTGTTCGCCTGGCTCTCCCTCTCTCTGCTTTAAGCTTGGTGTTTTTCTTAATGTTCTATTTCTGGTCCTCAGAGTGCCTCACCTGGAAATTGTCATATTTGTAGGTGATGACACTAATAATGAAGACAAATACATATAGATAGTCCTCAGCTGTATGGATATGGCTGACATTAGCCTCAGCACCTTATAGTTCATTAATGTAACATATCCTTAACTACCTCAACAACCTTACCCATAATTATCCCCATTTTCCACATGAGGAAGCCAAGACACAGAAAAATTAAGCAACTTGTCCAAAGTCACACAGCGAGTTCTTGACACAGCTGGGATTGAAGAACGGGTACCTGATTCCAGAGCCTGTGCTTCTAACCACCACCCTGCCTCTCCGTGGGTCTGCAAGCCCATCTGCCACCAGCATCTCTAGGATTTGTTGAAATTTGTATTCCCCATTATTGGTGTCCTTGGTTTATTCAGTAAATGCAGCAGCGTCGTTTGAAACCCAGGACCAAGTGTACCGTGCCTCCAGGCTGCCATCTCGCGCCCTCGTGGGAATATGGCTTAATTGGTGTAGATCAAAGAAGCCTGAAAAGCTAGCATCTTGTTCTATCATAGAATTCCCTCATTGGGGCACTCAAGGGCCTGGCCTGACCATGAAGAAATCCAGCCAACTTAGGTCTGGAAACCAGGGATGTGGGAACAGGAGTGCCACTGATGCTGCCTTCATCTTCTGCACTCCCTTAGAGTCTGACAGACCCTGACAATGTGTCATGGTCATCAGAATGAAGTAAATTAGATAACGTTCAGATTGCATTTCTTTTTGCTTCTGCACAGTTGGAGCTGTAGAGCTGCACATGATGTCGAAGTAAAGGGATGACTCCTCAAAATGGTTTGATTTCCTGTAAGTTCTGATTTTTTTTTTTTTACCTAAAATAGTTTTTCTGCAAAAGAAATCATGCCCCATCAAAGAAACGTCCTTAAAGCTAATGTGAAGATGGGCTTCTCCAAGCTCTAAATCTTGTGTGGTTCTGTCATGGAAAAGATGGGGACCAGGAGAGTCCCCCAGGCTCTCTGGCCTCAAGTAGCATGATTGTAAAGCCTGCATTCACTGTTTCATTGTACTCCCCTCCCCCAGTTCCTTTGAAGTATAATGAAATATTTTTGGTTCTCCAGTGCTAAATTCCATTTAAATATACCTTTTCTCAGGATCATTTGCTTTTCTCATATGAAGTGGGTTGAAGAAACAAATCCACTTGCAGAGCTGAATCAGATTTAGATTTCCATGGGAGTTCCTTTTGGGAAGTAGCATGGTATATGTATGTATTTGGTTATTGGGCTCTAAGTTAACAAGGAAGCTGATATTTTTATTTAGAGGAGGGTTTCTCTTTGATTCATTTTTCATGTGTACTGCAAACACGCGTTTGAAGAACCCAAAATGTGAAGTGGAAAGAAGGATGAGGAGAGTTTTGTGTTGTTCCCAAATTATTGTTGTTATTTTTAATAGAGCTCCTTTGTATTTTGAAACCATTTAAAGTTTACATAGAACCTTTGATCTTGGGCAGCTCCAACAGCAGAGTCATCTCCTCCCTAAACAGTTACAGAAAATCTGTTGGGCCCAGCCTAGGAGAAGTAGAACTTCCATGGAGCATTTTAGGGATACTGTTGGTAATAATATGCAGTTCAAAGGTAGCAGGAAGACTGATGTTACCACCTAAATCTGTGGCAGAGGCTCAAGAATCCTCACTAAGGATCAGGCCCTTGGTTTTATCTCTTTTTTTTTTTAAGATTTTATTGGGGAATTGGGGGAGGGAACAGCGTTGGGGAATTGGGGAAGGGGAACAGACAAGTTGCTGTCCTTTTGTTCTTCAGTCTAGTTGTGGAGGACGTCGCTTCACTAGCCCATGTTGATATTGTGATCATTGCGCTCTTCCCGGGTGAGACAGATCAGTTGCTGGCCATTGGACGGCTGCTCACAGCAACTCACCCTGGCAGCCCACTGCAGCCTCACTGCAGCCTACGCCATTTCAGGGGACTCATGGCTTCCCAGCTCCAGGTCGAGCTGTTGTTCACCATCTAGCTGTAGAGGGCGCAGTGTCACTGGTCCTAATGTGGGATCCACACTGGGGCACTGCTGTTCAGAACTGGCATCCGAAGCCAACTCTTAACCAACGAGCCACTGGACCGGCCCTTATCTCATTTTATAAGGCATAAATGTCTCTTTTGTGTATCTTTGGGCTGAATTGCTAGAACCCAAGAGTTCATCATTCTCTGAGGAGCCCATAGCTGTCTGTCTGTCTTGTTTGTAGTCTTCATATCCGGGATCCATGAGGAAGTGCAGTGTTATGTACGAGGCTGGGTGGGGCTGCGAATTTCCTTGAGGAAACGGGCAGGAAGAAGAGTCCTATTTTAACTCTGGCTGTTTTCTATATATAATATCCGTACTCAGTGTAGCTTTCTCTTTTTCTGTCATTTTGAAGGAAAATTGAAAACTATGGGTAGAGATAGAGACCTTTTCTTCAGGGATTTAGATTTTTGTAGCAAGTCTCTCTCTAGGAGAGCCTGCTCTGGCGTCCTAAAGCATAGTACGAGCCTACAGAGTATTCCTCTCCCCTGACCTGATGAAGTCCAGTTCCTGTTCCCAGTCACATTTCACAAAGGAAGAAATTGGTAAGCGTAATTGCATTTTATTATTGAAGCATTGCTCTCAAAGGCCTCCTCCACTTCTCGGGATCATAACACTTGATTTTATTTAAATACATGTTTGTTTTTACGAGATTTCAGACTTCTAGTCACTAGAATCAATGTCAAGAATACATCTCATGTATGCTAAAAGTTGCCAGTGACCATGGATCCAAGTAAGCAGTTTTATTTAAAAGTAATTTTCCATATTATGGCAGTATTTGTATGATAGGTTTCTTTATGTGTTTAAATGTCTTTCATCATCAAAGAAATGATTAGACCATTTCCTTGTCATGCACTATCACAATGTTACTGAAAGTAAGTCAGCACCCCTAAATTCAGTTAGTCGACAAATATGGAGTGCCTGTTATTCTTTTAGGTACTAGTCAAAATAGATCTTTACCTTTAAACTCTGTTAATGACAACTGGCTCAGAACATTCTCCCCTACTCCTAGTGGTAGAGAGTGGAAGAACTTTTTCTCTAGCATTTGTCTCTCTATTCTATTTTTCCTAGGGTCTCCCCATCCTATGAATCCTTTTCTATTTGGGAATGGAGGATAATCAGATGAGCAAAATTGGTTCTGACAGTCAGCGTCCTCCTAGGCCGTCTGTTAGTCTGACAAATTTCATCATAGTTAGGACTGAGTATTATTTGTAATCTAGGGATTTGGGCAGCCAAATATATCTTAGGTGACTTGGGATGGGGGTGGATCTAATTCTCAAAGAAATGATGATTTATGATAAGTGTTTCATCCTAGCTTTCCCAAAGTGGGAGATGCACTGTTAACATCTGGCTGGAATGGGGGAGGGGAGAGACTCGGGGGAGGGGAAAAAGAGAGGAGAGAGAGTGCACACATATGTAAGGTAGCATCACCTCAAAAGTATAAATCACAGAGAAATGGCAGTTTTGTTCCTAACCTCAATCACTAGATTGTCTCTTAGAATAAAACAAGACTTTTAACACGGGGGTTTCAGAGAACCTGGCAAGTTAAGGAGACTTCTTTGCATTCATATTTATGTTTAGAGCCAGTAGCATGATTACTTTGATCACCTTTTCTTTTCTTTTTTCTTTTTAAAATATTTTTTGGGGAAAAGTGTGATTTTTCCCAGGACCCATCAGATCCAAGTCAAGTTGTTGTCCTTCAATCTTAGTTGTGGAGGGCACAGCTCAGCTCCAAGTCCAGTTGCCGTTTTCAATCTTAGTTGCAGGGGGCGCAGCTCACCATCCCATGTGGGAGTCAAACCGGCAACCTTGTTGTTAAGAGCATGCGCTCTAACCAACTGAGCCACCCAGCTGCCCCTGGTCACCTTTTCTTAAATTCACGACTTGTGGTACTTCCCAGTCTGAGTCACTAAGAGGCATTTGGGTCTAAGTTTAGTTATTTAAGATCTTTACAGGAAAACAGCAAAACACTTTTGGTAACTTCCCCCCCCCCTGAATATGGGTATTTTCAGCCTTTACAGTTCATGGCAACGTGCTATACAAATAAATATTCCACTGGTCTTAAACAGTTTGTTTCAAAGGATCCTGTTTCCTTTGCTCTAATAGTTTCAGATGAAGTAAATGGGCTTAGACCATTTGCTCTTTTATATTATTTAGTTTCACTAATGTTAGTGATATTCAAGTTTATAGAGCACATAGAGTTAGCACTCTATGCTGGGTGCTTTGCTAAGTGCTTTACATGTATTATTTCATTTAATCCCTATAACCAGCTTCTGTGGTCGGTATAGTCAGCCCTCCATAGCCACAGATTCCATATCCGCAGGTAGGGAAGACCGACTGAGGGACTTGAGCATCTGCAGAGTTGGGTATCCTCGGGGGTCCTGGATCCAATCCTCCATGGCTACTGAGGGATGGCTACTATACATGGTGTATTTACCATGTATTCTTTAGTTGCATAGCCACTTTCAAAGCTCTGGAAGGGCCTGGCTGTAGATTCACACAATCGTATGTCTTTGCTAATGACTACTCACTCCGTAAGCTTCACCTCCAAGCCTGGCCCTGCTCCTGGGTAGATACTTTATAAATTAAGAAAGCTGCCCTGGGTCACACAGTAAATGGTAGAGCCCAGCTTGAAGCCCAGGCTGTCTGGCTTGTAGCCCCTAAAACACCCTGCACACAGGTAGGAGGCTGGGTTTTTCTGAAGAGCTATATAAAAGTCCTGCCTCATATAAATGCTGTATAAACTGCACTTAATTTGCAATTCTGTATTCTTCTCAGTGTTCAAACAGGTTCTTTCTTGCTTTAATTAATTTTCAAAGTACCTTTCATTAGAGTTAGAGGTTTTTTGAAGTGTTGATACATTGAATATATGTGTATATAATCAGGCATTCATCTGAATTTGAAAGCTATGGGAAAAACCTACCTAATAAACTGACAAATTCTCCAGTTTCACCTGTTGGGAAACTTTCAGGCCCATGAATCCAGAATAGGGAAGCAGAGGGAGCATTTGGGGAAACCTAAACGGTGGTAGACCTGTGCAAAGGTATGAGCATGCTGACTCACACAGCCTGCTGCTATTGTGTGCTAATGATTAGGCATTAATTTCTGGAAGGCTGACTTCAAAAGTCAACTAACTAGTCCCCTCTTCCACCCATTGAGGCCGGTACTCTAGCATTGAGAGATGCACTAGTCATAGTAAATGTTAAGCAGAAACAACACAAATCTGAGTAAGTTTCTAAGTATGTTGTTTCCCTACCTTGGTGTGCCCAAGCTTTCATGCTTTTTGATTTTTTTCCCCCGTGGAGATTTAGAAAATCCAACCTTCGAACTGATAAACTTTATTTTGGCTTGTGTGTTAGTTGCCATTAAGATGAAAGCTAGTTAATAATGTACAGTCTTTGTGCTTGAAGTGGTGATAAACCATCTAGGTAGTTGTATTCTGTAATTTGTTAATCCACTATAAAGTGAATAGAAAACCAGAGGGTTAAGTTCAAAGTTATACAGATCCTGTAGAAAAACCTACCCAATAAACTGACACATTCTTTAGTGTCAGTTAATAAAGCGTCAGTTAATAAATAGTTGGATATAATAAAATCTAGGGATTAATATCAATCTCAACAATATCAACAATATCAACATCAACAATAATCAATAGCGTTGAAGTGTACTAAAGTAGACTATGATTTGGATGTCTAAAAGGATCATTGACCATGTGAAATGGCCTTGAAATAAATGTGACAGCCCCCAAAACTCATTGAGCATCAATAAACCCGTGATATTCTTTATTGTCTCCAAGTTCAATACATATTTTCCATATTTTTCTTACACATATTGGTAATCATGATTATCCTAAAAACATTACTGGTAACTTTCACAGCTGTCAAGAAAATTTGTGAGCATTTCCTTTCTAGGAGAAAATTCCAGTTTAAAGATGATACGGGGAAGGGAGAGGATTAATGAGAAATAGCTCATTAGCATATTTGGCTGTAGGAACAAAGCAAACCTGGGAGACAGCCATGACTAATGGGTGAAGCATCACCCCTGTCCTATGGTGGTGAATATGTAAATATTTTGAGTTGTGATCTGCCTAAATAACAGGTTTCTTTCATCTTAAGTAAACATGTTAGGAATATCTAATTTGCAAAACTTAAAAACTATTTTTCTTCTTTTTAAGGATCTGCATCCCAAGATAGTTTTTATGTGGGAGCATATTTACTGGTGAGGTGTGAGAATGCAGTACAAACTGAGCTTCTAAATTAAATTAGAGTTGGAAGTGTGACATTAGGGAATTTCTAAAGCTGCAAAAATCTTTTCCTATGAGGAAATGGAGAGACTCCCAGGGAGAAGCACTGAAATAGGGAAATGTCATGGAACCTTAATGTGTCAATTAAAAAGAAAAAGATTTAATCTCTGTAATTTTCACCAGTGATCGAAAGCCAAGCTCTTGAACTTTTTTTTTTCACCCTGAGGAAACATTTCTGGAATTAGATAAGAGTTCTGGAGAATAGGATATGCTTTTCAGAATGAGGATTTTAAAATTTTGACTGAAATATGTAAATCTGCAGTCTAAGGACTTTCTGTAGTTGGAGAAAAGTGCTTCCTGGGCTTAGCTCTTTAGAATTAGAAAATCCTTTGTGAGGTATAGGAAATACGTAGAAGCATGCTAATAAGAAGCGAGATAATGGTTCCTTCTTCAGTCCTCTGTAGTAATATGGCTCAACTACTTGAAGAGAAAATCAACTCAACTGTAGTTTTTGTTTGAGAAATCACAATGTGGTGATGCAGTCACATAGGTAGGTTCATATAACTGAGGTGGAAATAGGCACCAGGGTTCTTTCCTAGTTGCACCAAATGTTTGTAGTTCTATTGCAGATTACTAATTTATATTGCAGTACACTAATTTGTAGCTTTCAAAGAAGAGGAAGAGTAAAACCTTTCCCAAGTTAGGCTGCATTAACATGTTTTTTCTACTTTGTATGGACTAGATCTTTAATTCTTTTTGGATCAGAGGCATAACTTTGCTAAACTGAAAAGTCAATGTGAACTCTTTCTCTTAAAGGAAGAAATGTCAGGTTCCTGTAGCTTTCAGTTTGCCATGCTGGAAGGAATAGTAAGTGGGCAATGTTGCATTAAGAATTTGATTAGGGGCCTCTTATTAACACTTGTGATATCAGATTGACTCATTTCTGAACATACAGTGGTGTTTTGTGTTGTTTATATACAAGATGTGAGTTCTCTCACTGTGTTGTCTGAAATTGCACTACCTGAGAGTCATATTTCAAGGACATTCATGTGCTAGCTCTCTTAAGAGAGTCTTGAAATTGAATTTTTAATGAAGATATTTTTAAATGATGAAAGCGAGTTTTAAACTCCATTAACAGTTCTTTAAAAATCTTATCACTGCCCTAATTTAGTAAGAAAAAGGATTACATAGTTGAACTCTCCAATAGCCATTTTTAGAATCCACTATTTAACATCGTCTCAGTTGGGGACTGAGAATAATTGAGGTGGTGTGAAGACTTCAGTTTGCTTTCATCCTTTGACTATATATTAACCAGGGAGAAAATTCCGGTGGAGTAGAAATGTAGCATCTACAGTAACTGCCAAATATTAATAGTTCTCTAGGTTACTACTTATACCTGCCTGAGGTAGGTGCCAAAACCTATATAAGAAGGTATTAGAAAAGGTTGAGTTGGGCCTGCAATCCTCAAAAGGATCAATTTTCCTGACCTGAAAAATTTTCATCTTGTTTTGTTTTTTAAAAAGCCACCTCCTCTGTTTGTGTGTGAGTTGAAGTCAGTAATATTTTACAATATGAGGTGCTTGGGAAAATATATTAAAACACATAATTTCTGGCTGCTGTGAGTCACCATTAAGTATATACTTTTACATAGTATTTAATTAACTGTACATTCCCTAAAGGAACAAACTATTTTTTCCGATTTCTGAAATTTTAAGCAGGCATTCAGTCCTATTGTAAGAGTGTGGCCAGGACGCTGCTGTCTTTGGCTCTTCTCCTGCCTCACTGGCTACCCATCTTGGTCTCCTTTGCCGGTCCTTCCATTCTTCCACAACTCCTCATGGGAGGGTGTCTTACCCAGTTTCATGGCTATAAAAACCATGTAAACACTGGCTGCTAAGTACACATGGTCAGCCCAAACCTCTCTTCTAATTCCAGATCCATACTCAAACTGCCTCTTCATCATCCTTACGTGAATATCTATCAGCTATCTCACACTAAACATGCGAACGCCAAACCCTGTGAACTTTTGACATTCTTTCCCGCATATGGAAATATCAACTCCATCCTTCCATTTGCTCAGGCCAAAAACATGAGAGTTTTTTCTTGAATCTTTCTCGTAGCCCATACTCAATCTGTCACCAAATCATATTGACTCTACCTTCAAAAACTATCCAGAACCGAGCTGGCCGAGTGGCTCAATTGGTTAAGAGTTTGCTTAAGAGCATGAGCGCTAAGCAATAGGGTCACTGGTTCGATTCCCACATGGGCCAGTGAGCTGGCCCGAGCTGAGCTGCCACTGATCTGTCAACAGGTGACAGGATGGCTCAGCTGGTGAGAGCACGTGCTCCTAATGACAAGATTCCCTGTTGGATGGTGGGCTATGCCCACCCGCAGCTGGGACTTAACCTTGAGCTGAGCTGCCGCCCAGATGGCTCAGTGGATAGAGCATGCACTCTTAACAGCAAGGTTGCCAGTTCGACTTCCGCATGAAAAACACAAAAACAAAACATGACCACAAGTCACCATGCCCACAGCCAAGTCACCATCACCTGTGTCATCTGTTTTTTTTTGTTTGTTTTTCTGTGACTGGGCTCTCTGTATCTACTCTGGTCTTCCTATAGTCTCTTCTCACCCGGGCAGCTGAGTGATCCTTTTAAAATGTAAGTCAGTGCATGTTATTGCTCTGCTTAAAACCTCTTTCCATCTCAGTCAGCATATCAACTGCAAAGTTTTAAAAATGGGCCATAAGGCTCTGGACTAGTATGATCATCTGCCATCACCACCACTTACAATTTTCCCTCATTCCCCAGCCCCAGAAACACTTGTTACCTTGCTGTCCCCCTAACACGCCAACAGCTTCTTCCTCAGGGCCACACTTGCCCCACATAGCCACACAGTTTGCTCCCTCACTACTTTCAAGTCCCTGTGCAAATGTCAAATGTCACCTTATCAGGGAGGCCTTTTGGACTATCCTGTAAATATGGCAGCACCCTTCCAGCTACTCCACTCCTGCATTCCCAATACCATCTGAATGTATATGTAAATATGAATATGAATATGGAGATATGGAGATATGTATATGTATATGTATATATTCTTTATTGTCCCCTGACTGAAATATAAATTGCATAAAGGCAGGAACGTGTTTTGCTGTATTCCTGGCAGCCAGTACAGTGCTGGATAGATGGTAGGTTCTCAGTAGATATTTAATGGCATGGATGGACCTTAATCTTCCACCCGCCCTACCCCCCCTCCAAAACTTGCAAGAATACATTATTTTATACTACTTTTGATGGTTTTGTCGGTTCTCAGTAATTTTCCTTATCCTCCTGGATCATTTCATTTTCATTTCCTCTCCATTAAAAAGCCTTAACTGTGCATAATATAGTTTTCTTAAAAAATGTCAAACCTTCAGAAAAGTTGCAGGCATAGTTTAGTACACCTTTTAGGGATTCTAACATGTTGCTACTTTTGTTTAATCACTATGCCAGTGTTTATATAATTTTTTCTAAACCATTTGAATTAGTTGTAGACATCATGACGACTCATGCCTAAAATGCTTCAGAGTATATCTTCTAAGAACAAGGACATTTTCCTACATATCTGTGATACAAATATCATTTAAAAATTAATATTGATACAGCACTGCTGCCTAATATAGTTTATATTCGAATTTCCCCAATTGTCTTCATAATGTTCATTGTAACTGTTTTTTAAAATCAGAATCTAATCAAGTTTCATTAATTCCATTATTGGCCATGTCTCTTTAGTTTCCTTTAATCTAAAACACAGTTTCCCAGATTCTATTGGTGTGTTATGACTTCACATTTTTTAAAAATCCAGGCCAGATGTTTGGCAGGATGGCCTTCAATTTGGATTTATCCGATTATGTAATCCAAATCTAATCATGACAGAATATTTTTGGCAGGAGTATAGCCCAGGTGATGTGCTTCTCAGCATATCATCAGTAGGCACATGGTGTTATCTTGTCCCATTATTGTTGGTGCCAGTTTGGATCATTAGGTTAAGATGGAATCCACCAAATTTTCCTATTCTAAAGATGTCTGCCTTCCTTTTGTAATGAATGGTCTCTAAAGTACTACTTTGAGGCTGTTTGGTCATCCTGTTCCTGAACAGCCTTTCACCCAATGGTATCAATATCTATTAATGATTCTTCCCTGAAACAATTACTATGGTAGTTGTAAAAACAGCCATTTTTTCCTATCATTCCTTCTAAATTTATGAGTTGATATTCTTCTATGAAAAGCATTTCCTTCTGTCCTTGTTTTAAAATCTTTTTCAGTATAAATTCATGAATTCTTTTATATCAGGTGTGTTATAATCCACTAGTGTCATTCATTTTGGTACTCAAATTGTCCCAAATTTAGCGGAGGGGGGCGGTTTTCTATATCTGTTTTGATGGGGAAAATAATCGAGGCAGCTTTTCTATAGTCTATTCAAGTATTTAAAGAGATAAAGGAGTCTTCTCATAATTGTATAACATGACAGGGAATGGGTAGTATAGTAGAATCTTCACGGGGAAAATGAAGAGGTCTCAAGTGTCCCAGGTGAATAGCCTTGTTCAGCTGGCCCTGCCAACCACTCCATAAATAATACCATTCTGGCGGAGGCAGGGCTGGAACTGGGCTCCTTCTGGCCTGGAATCCTTCCTACCCCAAGTAGGAAGAGTCCTGGAAACTTGGCAGAGTCCTGGAAAACTTGGATCTGTCACTTCAGCAGTGGTCTCCAAATGCAGCTGATCACTGGGAGGGAGATTTCGGCTTACTCTTATTTATCTATTTATTTTTGTTTTATATTTTAGTACAGCTTTCAGACCTATAGAATCTGATTCTTTGCATTGGGCTCCATACCTATTCTGAATGGTTAAAAGCTTTCCCCAGGTTTGAAAATCAGTTTTTTGTTTGTTTCTTTAACAAGGACTTGAGTAGTCAGGTATTTCTAGCCTATTGGGTTTAATTGAACCCAGACTCCCTGGGGCTAAAGTGTATCAAGCCTGTGGATTGATTGCAATCAATCAATTTGGTTAAACTGGACCAGCCTTTAACCAGGACAATGTGTTGGCCCAGGAGCAAATAACCAGATGCATAGCTGATGAGTAGTTTCCCTGACAGATTCTGTTTAATATGGGATTTTCATGACAGGTGCTAAAAAGTGGGGAGTAATAAGAAATAATAGATCTTAAAGAGGAGAAAAGACTGCCTTTTACTTGACTTTTAGGATAGGAACACAATGGGACATCTACCTCCTACTTTATAGCCATTATAGTTGTACAGAAGTAGCATATGCCCAAGAAAAATTTAAGAGCTATCCCAGTATTGTTCCCTCCAGACTTGCTTAAGTTCTACTGTCTGTTAAAACAGTAGACTTGACCTTTGTTTAAAGACTTTTTTTTTAAGGGGGGATGGGGAGCCTGTAAACCATATTTACTTAAAGCACAGATTAGTTACATGAGTGAACCACATAACCACCATAGCTACAGGATAGAAGCTGAAGTCACATTTAGGAACCATGTTCCCTAGCTGGAAGGCACCATATAGATAACTTCAGTTGCTGTAAAATATGATTCAGTTCAGGAATGAAATATTTGGAAAATGGATGTCTGCGTTTTCTAAGATACGGTGATACACTACATTAGGTTTTATGTTCTGCTTTCTCTAATGTTTTGGTATCTTTTATACTACCTAACATCAGATTATTGGATGAAACTGAGCATGCTTATATTTTCTGATGCATTGGAGATGGGATCAGATTTATTATTTGAAGATGGTATTGGGATACTATAGATAGTGGTTACCCTAGAGATAAGATAATAGGCAGAGGCAATTGTAAGTGGTTAAAATGTGCATTCGAGTATTATGGGCAATTTTTGCTAACCATTCAAAGTTTTATAATGCTCTAATGCTAAACAAAATTAATCCCTTTTAGAAATAGGCTGTGTTACCACTTTGGTTGAAAAGAAAATGAAAGCAGACTTGGTATTACTGCTGCTGTTAAAATATCTGACTTAACTGTATTGCTTTATCCTAAGCAAATAACAATATACATTCTTAGGTTCACAACAATACACACAAAAAGTACAATTATCCCTGTTTTTAGATGCATTAAAACATTATTAAAATAAAGTAACCAAGTTGAAGTCACTCAACTGGTTAATAGCAGAGACAGCCTTTAAACGTGGGCCTGTGTGAAGCCAAGATTGTTTTATAAGGTTTCCCCCTGATGACAAATAGTACTTATGGCAAAGAAAAACATTGTAAATGTTAGAATTTAAAATGTTAAAATTACCCATAATTTCACATCCCAGGGATAAACACTTTTAATATTTTAGGGAATATTGTTCATTATTGGTTTGAGAAAGAGTTCAGTTAGCTTAATTTAAATCTTGTAAAAAGCATATGGAAATTATTTAAATTGTAACAACTTTTCTTCTAAAATATAGTTGAAGAACTCTGTACCCTCACATTAAATTGTTAGTTACTTGCAAATGCTGTAGACACACACATAACTTAATTTGAAAACGAAAGCTATTATTCAAAAGCCTGATTTTGTTCTGTGTGTAGGTGCTGGAACAGTCTTCTCCAAAACTTTCCATCATGGCGCATCCCTATGCAGAAGTATTCATGGATTTCCTGTTGCCTGCAAACTAAAATTGGAGCACAACTCTTTTTTCTCCATCATGGCTCTTGCCTGTCCATTCTATTAGCCCCTAATGAGGGACCAAAGTCATTGCTGTTGGTCCTGTCCTAGCCCCTCTTAGGCATTTCAGTAAAACTTCTTTTTTCCCCAGGAAGTTTCCTTGTGTTAGCACCGACTCTACTGCTTGCTAGCACTCTCACTTTAGCCTTAGTTTCTTCATCTCCAAAGTTAAGGCATTAGATGTGGTCAGTTAATATCCTTTCTAGCTCAGACATTCCATGATTCTTTCTCACTGCTTCCTGGCAATCCAGGGAGCATGTGTCTGTGACTGTCCAGTACACATCTGTGAACCAGAAACAGAGGAGATGCTGGGTATGGGTTCCCTGTGTTGTGATTGCCACCTTCCTGTTGTAATAATATTAGAAGATTAAGGAGGTGAAGGACTCAGGGGGGCTCATAATTCTAAAGTGCTCATCGGATTGAGGGTGGATAAGGGTGGGTCTTCAGAGGCGGTACCCGGCTGAATTTAGACAACTGCACCAATGTTCAGTGAATGACTGGAGGTAACTCTAGAAGCCCAGAGCAAATTCAGTAGGAATAAGGTGGGACAAGTGGAAGGATAGTCAAGAGGTCTTGATGAAGAAGGAAGTCTTGGTTCTTGAGCTCTTAGAACAATTCTATATAAATGGTGCAAGGTCTCAATGGTGACTTCCTGGGGTGGGTCGGAACTGGATCTTTAGATTTGTGGCAGTTAGAATACCTCAATGGCAAGAATTTCAGAAGGAAATTCATTGATAACGTTAGTTCAGAATATAGAGAAAAGCATATAAAGTTTGGTGTCATACGTGGGTTCAAGACAAAACTCAGATAATAACCAGCTTTGTGGCACTGTGTACAAATCTGCCTTACCATCTCAAGTTATCACTTAGTCGAATAATGTATATAAAGGCTTTGGGGAATCAGAGTACTATGCAGATATATATTGATTGTGGATGTGGTCTCATTTTTCAGCCTTTCCCTTTTATTTCTACAAAACTGAGTATAAACCGGGAGTAGCACCCCTACTTTTGCATCTCTTATGTCCTCCCAACTTTTGTTCCATTTTCAGCCTGTCTACCCTATGTAACTGATCTCTGACGAAAATTTTTCCTAAGGAGCCACTTGATATTCCCTGGTTGAATTGGTCTCTGTGAGAGGGAGTGGGAACTTAGACTTACCTCACTGCATCTGTAAGTGATTTGAAGTTAGTAGCAACCATGCATGGCCATTGTTTGTACTTGAGGAAGGTCTTTTGATGACCTTTCAGACTTCAGTTGAGGTTGTTCCTCTATTTACTCCCATTTGAAGAGCTGCTGTTTGGATTAGTGGTGCTACTTTTGGAATTTACACAGAAGAAAACATACTGTTTACTGAGTCTGCGAGCCCTAAAAGGCTTCTGGTCCTCCCCACTGTGATGTTAAGAAATTCACTGTTATGCTACCATTAGAAAATTCTTAAAAATAAGGATATTTCCTCTAAGAAAAGCAGGCATTTTTAGTTTGGGGCCCCTCCAATTTGGACATTGAATAAGGAAAAATAGTTTGCATGCATTCACTATTATAAAAGCAGGCTTTTAAAGAGAAGATGGAGAGGAGAGGAAAAAATTAAGTCAAAGAGGAAATATTGTACAGGTGTGCCACACTTAAAGGATATTCCATTATAAAAAAACTTTAAACTTGAAAAAGGTAGTGGAGGTAGAGGGGAACTGACTGATCTATAAAAAGACTTGCTATATATATTTCCAAGTCTTTTTTAGATCATTAAATTATTTAAAATGTTAGGCTGGTGGCAATGAAGCTTAAAGACTAAATGTAGAAGTGAAAATTAATTGAAGATCAATCAAAAGTAGGGATTAAATATGTATGATACCTTGAAAATGGTTGGAGGAAGAAAACCAACTGACTTTGCACGTAATGGTTTAGGACTGTATCCATAAAGCCAAAGTAACTTAGAGAAGAGAAGCCTGAAGCAAGTGGTGGTAGATGAGGTGAGGTCTTTCAAGGATGTTCACATGAGAATGGCGTTAGGTATGTCGTTTGGGATTCATGGGACACTTGATCCAACTTGAAGGACCTATAAATAGAAACTATGATATTGTTGCTCATATGTAGCCACCCAATATACTTGCAGAGAGGGTGGGCTACTATGGTCGATCCAGCATCCCCCATCAGAGCATTGAGGCATAGCTAGTGGTGTGGTACAAAGTGGGCATTCTCAGGTCCTCCAACTTAGTCATTAGGGAGGAAACGTAACGTCTGTACCTGTAAACGGTTCTCCAGGACAATGAGATGAGCCAGCTTTGGGAACCACCATGCTAGACAATATCAAGGAAGGAGTGGTAATGAATGTAGAAATAATTATTGTAGCATATTGCCATATAAAGCTACTTTACACTCTGAGTCCTCGCAGTTACAAATTATTCGAGTACAGTGTAAAAAAAAAAGTTTTAAGAACATGTGATCTATCTAGAGTCAGACTGCCTAGGTTCAAATTCCATCTCTGCCACTTATTAGCTGTGTGTCTTTGCGCAAGTTGCTTAACCTCTCCCTTTCCTTATCTGTAAAGTAAGATAGTAACAACACCTACTCCAAGAATTGCTATGAGTATTACACTTGAACTATTGTTTGTAGAAGACTTACAGTAGTGCCTGGCACATAGGGAGCTCTCACGAAGTGTTGCTGTAAAGCAGTAGAGCAGGAGCCCGTGGTTTACATGGAGAAGCCTCAGGAGGCTTTGGCCTAGAGACCTGGAGACAATGCCAGTAAGTGAGGGCTTGGAAGGAGTGCCAGTTTTCAAGCTACATATCCTGGAAATGAAATACTTACGTGGTGAAATGTCAAATCTACAGCCAGGTAATAGAAACAAGTCTATCTTTGTTGGTGACTTTGCCATTCTGTTTCCAAGGCTGGGAACCTTGACTCCTCCCTCTATTGAATCACCATCTAATCCTTATTTACAATAAAAATAAAAAAATTCTCAGATTACCCTTCTTCCTCTTCAGTTTCTACCTTGATGAACCTAATGCAGGCTTATTGCATTTCTTACCCTGTCCCTGCAACCAGTCTTCCTGGTATAGGTAGGGCTAGTGCTGCTGTCAAAGCAACTTTCTCTTAACACCTAGTTCCACAGGTTCTGGCTGCCTGGAATGCACGTTTTGGCCTCCTCACACCTGGCCTAGCAAAGCCTTCTTACCCTTGTATGTGCAGAAAAATATCTGAGTCCTGGACACTGCTGTGGGGATGGGTGGGACAGTCCTTGCCTTCAGTGCCGTTGCAGTCTCTGGCTCAGGTGTCATACCTTCAGGGGGTCTTCCTTGAAGACCCCTTTTGCAGCCTACCCCAGTGCAATTCTGCATCCAACTCAAGGACTGGGTTTTCTACACGACTATGCAATTCTCAGACACCAGCTGGATGTCCTATAATTCAACTCAGTTGTGACACTATCTACCTGGAGATATCATCAGATTCCACAGGTTAAGGTCTCAAGACTGTCGTTATTTGGCTACAGATGCCAAGTGCAAGTCTATGTTATTACCTGTGCTTCTGATCAACTGGCTATAAATCAGAGGTTCCCACCATCCCCTCCTTGGGTTTCATTAATTTGCTAGAGTGTCTCACAGAACTTAGGGAAACCTGTTTACTCATTAGATTACTGGTTTATTACAAAGGATATCAGAGGAGGGCTGGCCGAGTGGCTCAGTTGGTTAAAAGTTGGCATAAAAGCATGAGCTCTGAGCAACAAGCCCGCCGGTTCGATTCCCACATGGGCCAGTGACGCTGCGCCCTAGCTGAGGTTTCGCTGAGCTGCCAACAGGTGACCAGATGGCTCAGCTTGTGTAACAACAAGATTGCCTGTTCGATGGTGGGCTATGCCCTCCCGCAACTAAGACTGAACTTGGCACCTTGAGCTGAGCTACCGCCTGGATGGCTCAGTGGATACAGCGTGCGCTCTTAACAACAAGGCTGCTGGTTCGACTCCCGCATAGGCTGGTGGCTACGCCCACCCACAACTAAGATTGAACATAGCACCTTGAGCTTAGAGGCCACGAGCTGCTGACGGGAAGCCAGATGGTGACTGGCGCCCTCCACAGTGGAAGATTGAAGAAGAACAACTTGTCTGGTCCCCTTCCCCAATTCCCCAACACTGTTCCCCTCCCCCATTCCCCAAAAAATCTTTAAAAAAACAACAACAACAAAAACAAAGGATATCAAAGGATATGAATCAATATCCAATTGAAGAGATAAGATAGCAAGGTATGTGGGAAAGGGGCGTGGAACTTCCTTGCCCTCTGAGTGGGCCTCTTTTCCTGCATCTGCACCAACCTAGAACCACTACACACCCACTAGAATGGTTAAAACTAAAAACCCTGGATAGAACAAGGACTGGCATGAATGTGGAGCTGATAGAACTCTGATACCCTGCTGGTGCGAATACAACACAGTTCAACCACTTTAGGAAACAGTTTTTCAGTTTCTTAAAAAGTTAAACATACACCTCCTATATCAGCCAGCCATTCCAAACACCTGGACATGAATGTCCATAGCACCTTTATTTGCAACACCCAAAACCTGAACAAAACCCAGCTGTCCATCAACAAGTGAATGGATAAACAGACTGTGTTATATCTTTACAATAAAGTACTATACTAGGCAATAAAAAGGAATGAACTGTTGATACACACAATGATGTGGAAGAATCTCAGAATAATTGTGCTAAGTGAAACAGGATAGACAAAAAGTGCAGAGAGTATGATTCCATTCTTATAAAACTATAGAAATGTAAACTGATCGACAGTGACAGAAAGCGCATCAGTGATTGCCTGGGGTTGGGCTGGGGAACTCGGAGAGTCATGGATATGTTCACTCTTGATTGTGGTCATGGTTTCACAGGTTTATATAGGTCAAAACTTTTCTAATTGTTTACTGTAAATATGTGCAGTCGAGTGTATGACTGTTATACTTCCAAACTCAAAAAGAAAAAAGCCGGGATCTACATTTCTTTGAACTTGTCTATTGTCCAGAATACATCGCTGCTAGGTGCTCATTAATTATTTCCTGAAGTGAATTTCTTTTTAAAATAAAGTTGGGTGTGGGGGAGAGCAGATTAGGAAACTGTGAGGAACCCCTATAGATCTTACAGTCTAAGCTTCATTTATTCAAATGAAGCCTGGCTCAGACCCTTTCCTTTTACATTACTGCACTGTTTATTTCCTTTAATAGATTTGTTTCTGGGGGAAAAGACTACGGTAGATCTGGTGTTTAGCTCTGGCAGAGCCTTAAAGCTTTTATACCTTTATGCCCAGAGGGGCCTTAAATAATATGAAGGCAAACTTCGATTTTTATAGGTGAGTAAACCAGACCCTAAGAGTTCTAGAAGTCAGGCTGATACCATACTGTTGGCATTTACATAAAATGGTTTCATTTTCATTAGCTTTCCTGTTGATTAGTTAATTCTGTGTGGCAGATGTTTTCTCCAAGTCACAATTGCCACTCTAGTTTGTTTTCCTGCCTGCTACAGAGAGAGGAGGAGGGGCACTCTTATTTTAAGGAAACCTGACTAAACACTGAGTACACATCATTTATTCTGAGCCTGATTCTGCTTCATAATGTACTTCTGCTGGAAATGACAATAGTCTCTTTGTCTTTGGAGCCTTTATATTGCTATGTTTAGTCTCCAAGTGCAATGAAATGGGCAGAAGGGTTTTTGATCCGGTGGTTGGCTTTATTTCAATCATTGACCAGGAGGATGTGATGACCCACAGTTCTTTGTACCTGGCTGGTCAGGTGGTATAGAGCAGAAAAGGGTGCAGAAAAAACAAACCAATGGGAAGTATATTGAAGGCCAGTTTGCGTTGAAGAGGGATCAATACCATCATCAAAGCAAACATCAACCCTGGACTATGGTGAAGGACATGAAGGTTACTTTAATGTAGTATCTGTCTGGTCTGTTGGGACTTAAAATAAGTCTTTGTTATGGAAATTTCAACCATATACAAAAGTTGAGAAAATAGGTATAAGGAGATTCACTATACTGTCCCCTAGCTGGGACTTCTTATTAAAATTTTTTTTAAATGATTATATGATTAACAATATATGCTATTACTAATACAACAAGAAATGATCTATTCTGTGAGATATTCATGTTTTAATCTCACATTAATCTCTTCAAGCAAACTTTTTGAAAATATCATGTTAAAATCATGTGTGGATAAATATGGCCATTGATCATTGATTTTTTTTTTTTAATTCACTGTTTCTTAATGCTAGTAACTTATTATTGGAAGTCACAGCAAAAGTTGAGGGCTGCCCAGGGAAGGCCTCCGGAATGAGTGCATTGCCAAAGGCTGTTTCTGCAAACCTTCCTGTGTACAGACTGTACGGCCCCTTCCAAACAATAGTTTCCAAGCTTATTTGGCAACAAGACTCTGTTCAAATGAAATCTTAAGCACTCCGACATTTAAACCAACCGCAAGATAAAAGCAAAGAACAGGTTACTTCCTTCGGCATTTTACTCTGGGTTTGACAGCAAATAGTTTATTGTTTGCAGAAACCTGCCAACACTCTCAGGAGGCCGAGGACAATTTAAAAACTGCTGTTTTACTGCATGTCTCTTATACTGGGATTTCTTCCCCTCGAAAATAACACAAAACACAAATGACATATTCTCCATAATATGTTAAGAATTTCTGCGGATCAACTTAATTCTAGTTTATTTCCAAAGCCACTCTTATAATGTTTCCCTTTCTCTTTTGAAGGATACTTACCAATTTTAATTTTTAAAGGAGCTAAAAATCTAAAGCAGGTTTCTTTGTGTCTGTCTTGACTCACAAAAGATTTTGTCCAACACATGTGCAAATCAAAAGTTTAGTTATTAAAAATGCCTGAGCAGACATTTATATTCTAAAGGAATTCTATAGTGAGTTCACTTATGATATGAAAAAATAGCTCCCTATTTAAGGGTAATTTTTAAAAACTTTCTGACTTGTATGAAATGAAATGCACCCCCACTTTGGTGTAATGAAGTTCATTTCTACCTCTCGGCATTTTTTCATTAGTTGCCCACGTGGGATTTGTAGGAAGGGAGGGGAAGAACAACCCTAATGCACTTAACTGATTATTGTGACCTACCTTCTACCCTCCTGGCTGAGTGGATGGTCATGTCAGTCATAAGGAGGAGAAAGCAGAGGCACTCAGCAGATCACAAGTGCCCTTTGCCCTAGCCTGACCTTTCCTGTGCTCCCAAACACTGACCTGCACAACCCCCAACCTTCTGGCTCAATGACAAAACGACCAGCAAATCCTAACAAGAGGCAAATGTTAGACATGCAAAAGAATAAAATTAATAAAAGTCAGGGTATGGATTCATCTTCCCAGCATGCAATGTGAAAGTTATTTATCATAGATTGAGGCATTTACAAGCCAGTATCAGGTTTGTGAGTAAAAGAAGCTGGGTTGAGAACTCGACCATTCCTTCGCTACCTCCTTCTGGCCGTTTCTTAGGAAACTGCCGCTCAATTAGGAGTTGTGTGACTCTTTTCTAAGCTAAACTGTTTGCACAGTCTGATCAACGTGGGGCAGATCAAGCTGCAGAAAATACTGTCCCTCTTGGGAGTAGAGAGGATAGCTCTTCCATGGGCAATGCTCAGTGGGCTCTGCCTGAATTCTCTGATTTCACTCCAAAAGATAAATGACAGAGCTCTGGCCATCCATCATAGTCACGTGATGCAACCGAACCATTAATTTAGGGATATAGGTGGAAGGCAGAGCTTTTCCTCTAATTAGTTTAAAACTCCACTTGTCCCCCTTAATTCCCAGCCCCTCCAAATGTTTTAATATACTGATGGGATATCTGTGTGTTTCCTTTTGGTAATTTATTGGTATTATTCCATCTTTTTGTTTTGACAAGTAAAAAACAGGTACCCCTGTTCTTGCCCCTATATAGACTTTTAAAGGAAGAAGAAGTTTCCCATATATTCATTAGCTCAGGGAAAAAAATATCTTTACAATAAGACCTTAAAAATTCACTTACTCAATATTGTCCTTCTGATTACCAAATTATCTTAAATAGTTGCAGCTTGAATTCTAAGATACATGTTATAGCTAAAAAAGCAAGTCATGGTAAAGTCTATCGGGAAAAGACAATTTACAAAGCAGTCTGATATTTCAATTTAGTGTCACCACTAACTTTTTTTGTTTAACTGCTGAGGTTTTATGGAAGAAAGGGAAAAACTCTTAAAGTTTTGAGTTTTTTTCTTTTGACGGATAATTATTAATATGTCTCAGTCACTTATTTATATAATGTAAAATATGAAACAGCCATCTGAACCCGGGCTCCTCCTAAGAACATGTAAAATGTGATGCTATAACAGATGTGACAATGACAGTCAGGTTCATTGCCAATGTACTTGGGAGCCTTAAAGCAGAGGAACTTGTCCAAAAAATAATAGATTTTGTTTATTGAGCGCTTAAATTGCTTGACAAGGTGGTAGGCATTTTATACATATCCTTAGTTTCACAGCCATCTATCGTCCTATTGTCCCCATTGTACAGATGAGGCACCTGAGGCTCCAAAAATGGGCACCTTAGCTGAGATCAAACAGCTAGTAAGTGGCAAGGTCAGACTTTAAACTTTTATTTAGATGGACAACCCCTATTCAGGGCTTCTATTTTATCACCCGTGCTGCCTGTAGACAGGTCAAAACTCATAACACAAAAGAATAGAATAGAAACTTCATAAATCAAATAATGGTTTTGTTTTTCCACCAATGGACTATGGCTGAACTTTTCCCAGAGACTTTACGTGTATTTATTTTTTAATTACCTTGTAAACATTCATCCACCTAGGTGATGTATTTTTTT
>NW_017731646.1:1771750-1797037 GCF_001890085.2 Hipposideros armiger | reverse complement strand
TGATGTAATCCCATATACTTATTTTTTCTTTTATTTTCCTTGCCTGAGGGGATATATCAGTAAAAATATTACTGAGGGTAATGTCTGCAAATTTACTCCCTATTTTTTCTTCTGGGAGTTTTATGATTTCAGGTCTTACATTTAAGTCTTAATCCATTTTGAATTTGTTCTCATATATGGTGTAAGTAGGTGGTCCAATTTCATTTTTTTTGCATATGTCAGTCCAATTTTCCCAGCACCATTTATTAAATAGACTGTCTTTACTCCAATGTAAATTCTTGCTTCCATTGTCATAGATTAAATGACCGTATATGGATGGATTTATTTCTGGGCTCTCTATTCTGTTCCATTGGCCTATGTGTCTGTTTTTATGCCAGTACCATACTGTTTTGATTACTATAGCCTGGTAGTATGATTTATGTCGGGTAGTGTGATACCTCCCACTTTGTTCTTATTTCTCAAGATTGCTGTGGCTATTTGGGGTCTTTTATAGTTTCATATAAATTTTAGGATTATATGTTCAATTTCTGAGAAGAATGTCCTTGGTAGTTTGCTAGGAATTGCATTGAATCTGTATATTGCCTTAGGTAGTATTGACATTTTAACTATATTAATTTTCCTATCCATGAACATGGTATGTATTTCCATTTATTTGTATCTTCTTTGATTTCTCACTTCAGTGTCTTATAATTTTCTGAGTACAGGTCTTTTACTTCTTTGACTAAATTTATTCCTAGGTATTTTATTGTTTTTGAAGTAATTGTAAATGGGGTTGATTTTCTGATTTCTTCTTCTGCTGGTTTATTATTGGTGTATACAAATGTGACTGATTTCTGAATATTAATTTTGTATCCTGCTACCTTACTAAATTCATTTATCAGTTCTAACAGTTTTTTGGTGGAGTCTGGTATTTTCTATATATAGTATCGTGTCACTGCATATAATGACAATTTTACTTCCTCCTTTCCAATTTGGATGCCTTTTATTTCATGTTCTTGTCTGATTGCTGTGGCTAGAACTTCCAGAACTATGTTGAATAGAAGTGGTGAAAGTGGGCAGCCTTGTCTTGTTCCTGATCTTAAAGGGAAAGCTTTTATCCTTTCTCCATTGAGTATGATGTTTGCTGTGGGCTTATCATATATGGCCTTTATTATATTGAGATATGATCCCACTATCCCCACTTTGCTAAGAGTTTTTTTTTATAAATGGCTGCTGGATTTTGTCAAATGCTTTTTCTGCATCTATTGATATGATCATATGATTTTTATTTTTCATTTTGTTAATGTGATGTATTACATTAATTGATTTGTGGATATTGAACCAACCTTGCATACCAGGAATGAATCCCATTTGATCGTGGTGTATGATCTTTTTAATGTGATGCTGAATTCGGTTTGCTAGTATTTTGTTGAGGATTTTTGCATCTATTTTCATTAGGGATATCGGCCTGTAGTTTTCTTTTTTTTTGTCATATCTTTGTCTGATTTTGGGATCAGAGTGATAGTGGCCTCATAAAATGTGCTTGGGAGCCTTCCCTCCTTCTGTATTTTTTGGAATAGTTTGAGGAGAATAGGTATTAATTCTTTTTTGAATGTTTTGTAAAATTAGGTGATTTTTTTTTTGAATGGCTACTCTGTGCCTGGCTCTGTGTATGGGCTCTGTCCTCAAGGAGCCTATATTGGGGAAGACAAATGGCTTAAAGATGAATTACACTCTAGGTTTGTGATGGAGGCATCTTCAGGTGCCCTGTACCAGGATGGAGGGAGGGGAGATGTGTCAGGTGAGAAGACCTACAGGATCCTTCAGCGGGCACCAGAGTAACAAACGCATGTGAAGACACAGTCATGCAGGTAGGAAGGAAACCCAGAGGGAAAAGTTACAACAGATAGGGCAGGGCTAGGCAAACTTTTTCTGTAAAAGGTCAGATAGAAAATATTATACACATTGCAGGCCATATGGTCTCTGTCACAACTCCTTAACTCTGCCATTATAGCAGAAAATGCAACCGCAATCACCATGTAAATGAACAAGCATGGCTGGTTCCAATAAAAGTTCATTGACAAAAACAGGCAGCAGGCCAGATGTGGCCCATGGGCCAGTCTCCTGACCCCTGGAATAGGAAGGGAGAAGAGTTTATTATCCAACATGATATGGCTGAAAAGTTGACTGAGAAGGAACAGTTTTGACTGAACAACACAGCCATTAATGGTTACTTGGAGGGATTAGTGTGGTGGAACTGGAGAACAAGACAGATTTGGCAGAATTTAGGTGCTGGAATTGATCACACTGCCGAGTGGAGGGAGCGAGACGCTGGAGGAGGTAACAAACCCCGCTTGCTACGGAACCTTGTGCCCGCCTTTGTTCTGGCACATGGCATATCACGTATTAAGTGTTTGTTTTGTGGATTCTCAAGTCTGACTAAGCTACTAAAGGGTTCACTGTTGTGTCCACAACGCCCAGGAGAGGAGCACAACATGAACACACAAGGTCAGTCAGTTTATGGAACTGGATTGAACAGAGTTCTGTGGATGTGACGACGAGAAGGGACCTCTGAGCAGAGAGGCTTGAGCGTGGGGTGGTGTCTTTCGTCCTCAGCGCTGCTGCCCTTTGAAAGCAGGCCCGAGGGAATGAGCCGGGAGCATCAGGCCCTGGCCACAGCCCAGGGCGCTTTTCAGGGCTGAAGTAGGAGCTGCTTGGTGTGTGGCTTTGGGCTTTTGTGTAGTCACACCATTGTACATGGCCTTGTATGGACCATGGAGACTGCTGGGGAAGAAGGGACGCAGGAGAGACAATACCTCTGCGAAAAGAATGTCAGTCAGACAAATTCTGGCTTGGCTGCCTGCGTCCCTGGGGCTGTGTTTTGTGCCTGGGGAATGAAGAGGACTTAGGAAGTAGGGAAAAAAACTAAATGATGCACCCTGCTGGGAAATGCGTTAGCACTCAAAAGGACCTAAGGATTAGCTGGTGTGTCCTCTTCCTGACAGAGTAGCTTTTGGCAGTGAGGTACAGAATCGTGAGTGACAGGGTAACAAAGGGAAGTTGCTGGTCCACTGTGAGTGTGTCTGAAAGAGAGCACGTGTCAGGAATTAGAAACTGGCCGTACTTTTTAGCCAGGCAGCTTCAGAATGTGTGAGCGCCGTTATTGTTCCTGCCCTCTCTCTGTGTATCGAAAGGACCTTCGGGTCGTGTTCTCTCTTATCGGACATATTTTCACAGGAGGCTGTCAAGACCATGGGCAGCTTTTTAATGTAGCTGGGCTGTCCTTTCTTAAGGGTCCTCACATTTTTCAAGCTATGTTTTTGTTCTCCTTTTATGACTATTTTTTATTAGGACACTGCTTGCTATGAACGGCCTACGGGGCCGTGGTCATTATGAGCATTTGCTGAAAGCTGTGAATATTTGAGACCATAATGCTTTGCATTTCACACAGTTTCTGCAAATCAGATTTTGTTATCTCTCCCTTCCAAGCCTCTGTGGCACTGTGTAACTCTGAGGGCAGTGTTCACGTGCTGTTTAATATTTTAAGACTTCATGGTAGAGCTTATTAGCCTGCTAAACATAGCTCCCAAGGACTCTGATTATTTTCATGTTTGTTCCAAGTTCCGTGAGTGCACTTCTTCGGTGGAGGGTTAGGGAAGTGTGGGGTTGTCAGTAAGTTACAGAGAACCTAGGAAAAGTGGCAAATGGGAGCGGCAGTGGCATAGCACATGATAGCAGCAATTTCAGTTACCATAAACTCGTGGAAAACAGCGTGGGTTGGGTTATTCTAAAATCTAGGTCAAGAAACACTTTCACTAGAAAGCAAGCCTTCCAGAGTAGAATTTTAAAACACCGGAAAAACAAGTTTACTTCAGAAGGAAGGAGCACTACAAACACAGAAGATGTGTTTGGGAGGAATTAAAAATGAAAACGAGTAGAGTAAATCGAAGGTAAAGAAAACTCAGAATTGGATGGGAAAGGGGAGTGCTAGTAGGAAGGAGGGAGATGAGAGAGCATTGGAGCAAGGTGGGTTGGCTTTTGGCTTTTTTTTTTTTTAAGCAATGATTAGAGGGGGACTGGCCCCTCAGAAGTTGTCCATAGTACAAGAATGTCTCCCTCGGAGCTGGAATTGGGTTTTGTCCAGTTTTGTGTTCTGTGCCTTGGCATGCACGAAGTGTGAGTAGTAGAAGGAGCAGTTTCTCCTTTCTTTGGCCTAAGGGGTTGGAAGGTGAGAGGACGACACTGCATGTAGCGATAAATATTGCCCGAAATGGTGAAGAATTTTGTGTTTATTGGCATTATAAACTAAAGGTGGCTATATTTAGGGGCTTACATATTTGTGTGTGTGTGTGTGTGTGTGTGTGTGTGTGTGTGAGTGTGTGTGATAACTGAGGATGCTAACATTATAGTAAAGCTGTCAGCAATGTGAGATTTTTTTGGTTTTAAAAGATCAGGCTACATGTGGCCATTGAATGCTTTCCAAGAATGCTATGAGGCCTGCTCTGTGGTCTTCCCTGGAGGGAAGTCAGGTAACAGAGCTCTGGCTGATGGTTGCTGTCAGCAATAAATGTCCATGTTCAAAACATGTAGGGATTTAAGATTAGCAAGAAGGATGCGTGTATCATGCTGCTTGACAGAAAGAAGGGATTGGCTTTTCCTGCCTTTTAGCATTGGATAGGTGTGTATTGTCTGCATATAAATGGATAAAAATTAGTTATATATGTAGTTTTTATACCAGCGTAATTTTATGTGCCGCTGTGTTCCTATTGAAAGATCTGATGGGGTTTAGTTATCAAATATCCACCAGTTTTTAAATGTCAGACTTGAGTAAAATGCACTTCACTAAGCTGCAAGTACGTACTCTTTCTATAATCATTTTAGAATCTTATAACATCTTAGGGACATTCTCTCAGAAAAAACATGTACGAGTTTAAAAACTGTAGATACTTGACATTTTGTTTTTTCTTGTGTAGGTTCTGATTTTAATGAAATGTGTTGTGGTTTGCGGCTTCTGTTTTTCACGCATGTGTCACACATCACTGCTTCCATTTTCCACGCTTCTAAAAATGTTAGCGTTTTTATGGTATGCTTCTTTCAAATATCTCTATGCAAGTGTGCTGCAAAGTGACTTCTAAACCAGTTCGGTTATTTTTAATTAAGGGGTTTGAGGTGGATATCGGTAACCTCCAACAGTCGAGGCAGATGAGAGAGATGAGCCTGTCCCTCAGTATGTTCCCAGATAGGAGAGCAGACCCCTAAGATCCTGCTGCCTATGCAAACACTTAACCGTGTAAGTCTGCAGAAAATACTCACTGAGTCTGTTCTCTAACAGTACCTTCCACGAAAAGTTACTATGAAGCTAAGGTGACATTATGGGGGTCAGGATTTGCCAACCTAGAAGGAATCGGGTGACAAGAAGCCTCCCAGCCAGAATCAAGCTATGGGCACCACTGCACAGGGTAAAGGGGGGCTCCTCAGATTCTCATACATTGTTCATTCTCGAGTGAGGTGCCTATACCCTATTTCTAGCCAGTCCACCTATCTTAACCACCATTAATTTCACCAATGAGAAACCTTTCCTATCTTCCATTGAGCTACTTTCCAAAGCCTTTAGTGTTGAGGGAGAGGGGAAGAGCTGGAAGTAGCTGGCTCGAGATCGAAGCCTTTTGATGAGCAGCTTTCAAATGCTAGCCAAACATTTCCAGAGTACGGGGTGATGTGTCTGGTGAGGGTAGGTCACGGCTCCTGGAGCATAGGTTAAAACTAACACACCTCTTTCCTATTGCCTGTGCTGGACTATTTTAAAATAAATTATTATTCATATAACTCTCCCTTCACTGGATATTCATTTCCTCATGTAGGGAGTGTCCGGGGTGCCAGTCAACCTTGGTTTCTCCTTCTTCCTGTGTTCTCTCATGTCAGGCCCTTCCTTTTGCTTGTGTAGTTATATTCACGTTTCCCCAGGCATCCTCTTGTCTTTTTACCTCAGCAAAGTTCACCTTCAAATTCCTCGCCACACTTGTCTTCCTAATTCCCACCCTATTTCTGAATCTCAACTACACTGAGTCTGGGGGCACATGTTCATCAGATATACTGGCTGCCTCATATCAATATTGGTTTAATGTGTGTGTCGAGTGAGGGAGGGGGGATGTTAGTACTTTTTTTTTTTTTAATTGGCGAACAGTGTGTTTTTACCAGGACCCATCAGCTCCAAGTCAAGTTGTTGTCCATCAGTCTTAGTTATGGAGGGTGCAAGCTCAGCTCCAAGTCCAGTCGCCATTTTCAATCTAGTTGTGGGAGTGGGGGGAGGGGAGGGTGCAGCCCACCATCCCATGCGGGAGCTGAACCAGCAGCCTTGTTGTTAAGAGCACATGCTCTCACCAGCTGAGCCATCCAGCCGCCCATTGGCAGCTCAGTGGCAGCTCAGCTTGGGCGCAGCTCACTGTCCCATGTGGGAATTGAACCGGCGACCCTGTTGCTCAGAGCTCCTGCTCTAACCAACTGAGCCACCCAGCCAGCCCTAGTATTATATTCTTATATTCCAGAGTAAAATATAAGGTTTAAGATAAGCGCCTCATATGCATTTTCTAAACTACCACCACCCAGTTTAGCAGAGCACCAAACTCATATTAAACACTGAGTAAATATTTAAGAGGGAGAATTCGAGAGAGGAAGAGAGATTATGCAAAGGTATATTTAGATGCCTTTTAATTCTTGGTGAGAGTCACTTGTCTGGAAAAAAATGTCCTGCTGTACTGTTGAGAGCTTAAAGCTTCACTGTTTGAGCCACAGCTTCGTCACCACATTCCCTGCCCTAATTTATATCTCTGTGAATGCCGAAGTATGTGTTACAAGAGCCCAATAAAAGTAATAGGGCAGATCAAGTTGTGGTGGTTACGGTATAAAGGAAAAACCAACAACAACAACACTCAACCATATATCCTTTAAGTCAGGTGGAAACTGTATCTTACAAACCTTACCACTGCTGACAGAGATGACTGTAAGCATGCACACCATTTTTATAAGCAAAAATGAAATCACAGTGTAGACACATCCATTTATAAATGTAATGGAAACCTTACTTATTCACTCCTCCTCATTCCCACTTTATTTTTTTTTTGCCAGACTTGGTGTTTCTTTTTTCAAGAACTAGGTAAGATAAATGTGGAGCCTGACCAAAATGTGATATCCCAGGAAACAGATGATTCCCTCCAGGAATGGCCATGGAAGGAGGATGGCAAAAGATCAGGGAATACCAGGAGCCACCGTCTGACATTCGAAAGCCATGCCTTTCCTGTTCTGAGTACAGTGGTGTCTTTGAGTGAAGGGAAAAAAAAACAAACACAAAAATTCAAAACCCTACCTTGCATTTTGCTTGACAACTTAATATAAACTTCCTTCCCAGAAGAAATTTCTGTGCTGAGTCTTTGCAGTAAAATTATTGCAGCCATAAAAGTAGTCATGTACCCAAAGCCTAAAGGAAATCAGGATAGGTCAAAAATAAAGCGTATACATTCTGTCATCTTTCTATTTCCTTTGTAGTCTTTATGGGCTCTGGAAGAGCCCAGTGGAATTGCTGTAGGCACAGTCTGATGTTTTGTTGCTTTGCTTAGGGCATGACTGATTGGGGAACCATTGATATATGACAATTGGGAACAATAACATTTTGGGAATGAAAATAATTTTTGAAGCCTTACTTCCTCTACTTCTGAAGCATTTTAATAAGCCTGTTCTTTATGACTTTAGGTAAACATGTCAAGTATTCCCTAAAATCAGAGTGAGTTTTGTATGCATGAGTTAATGTATTACTTAGAACGTCAATCTTGGAATGTAAGAGCCTGTCAGGAAAACCCAGACCCTTGATACAGAATAAAATCTTACTCTGTCAGATATACAGCTTCTATAAAAATCCTGGTTGGAAAAGATGATATTATGGGAGATAATTTAAGAGGCTGTCTGTATCCATCCATTTTTTTGAAGTATTTTTTTCGCATCTGTCTTTGGATGGATTGAGACCAGTAGAGAAAATCGACACATACCACATTGCTTAGCCCCTCACAGAATGTATTTAGGGTCTGACTTCATTGCGAGGCCTCTAAATTTTATTTTGAGTTGTAATATACAAGAGCATTAAGAAATCCATACCTGCATTTTTGTGCCCATGTTTTTGGTGACATTGCCTTGAGATAAAGTAATGGAGGGAACTTCTGTATTTCTTCAGTTGAACTAGTAAAGTTGAAAGGTGAGTGTTACTTTCTTACATCATCACAGCAATTGCATTTGTCTCTTATGGCTGAAAAACTTGCTTTTTTGTTTTTTTTCACCTCACATTTCAGACGAGAATGAAAGTTTTATGCTATCTCAAAGAATCTAGTTGAAGAACGTTGCAAAGATCTTTGTTTTTTCTTTTTCTCTGTGTGTGTGTGTACGTGTGTGTATGTGTACGTACAGGATAGCAGCCTGAGACACAGGAGAGCCAGCTAAGAGGCCAGTCATGTAAATAGCTTCTGGGTGTTCTTGAAGGATGGTAGTTTTCCTTCTGCATAAGATTAGTTAGTCTTGGCCATTGGGGTAAAGGACAGATAGAGGCCAACTTCCTTCTCATAATGTTCCACGCAAAGGGTAGATTTGAATGAATTATCCAGCTAATGAAATATCATATTTTGTGACTTTTTTTAATATTTAGTAGCAGAACTTTATCTTTTTTCAAAAGAAAGTTCATAGGTAGCCCATTGGGCCACATCTCCACTTCATCCACATTAGCTCTTTTGGCTAACAGGAACAAGTGACTTGAAAGGTATGAATGGAGAGAAAACTGAAATCGTAGTATGTAGTGGAAAGTGTGGGATTATTATCTGTGCTACCTTTGGTAAGCAAATATTGCCTGTGAGTAAACATTTGTCCAGGTAAATTCTTTCCTTCAAATAAAAGGTGAAGTTAACATGACTGAAATCTCAAGTATCTCAGGCTCCGCCTCTGCTGATGAGAGTAGGCCCCTCCTTCGGCCACCTCTCTAATGTGGTCTTTGTGGAAAGCAGCTCTGTATTGTTAGCAAACATCTTTTTTTTTTAAGATTTTATTGGGGAATGAGGGAGGGGAACAGTGTTGGGGAATTGGGGAAGGGGAACAGACAAGTTGCTGTCCTTTTGTTCTTCAGTCTAGTTGTGGAGGATGTCGCTTCACTGGCGCATGTTGTTAGTATGATCACTGAGCTCTTCCTGGGTGAGGCAGTCGCTCGCTGGTCACTGTCCAGCCACTCACAGTGGCTTTTGGCAGCTCACGCCGGCTGCCAGCCACTCACAGTAGCATACGGGAGCCCACTGCAGCCTACGCCGTCGCCGTCGCCAGCGACACATGGCAGCCCAGCTCCAGGTCAAGCTGTTGTTCACCATCTTAGCTGTAGAGGGCATAGCATCACTGGCCCTCATGTGGGATCCAAACTGGGGCCCTGCTGCTCAGAGCTGGCGTCCCAAACCAACTCTTAACCAATGCACCACTCGGCCGGCCCAGCAAACATCATTTTGCTGAGTTTCTTTTTACAGGTGTATATCTCTTAGGCTATTACCACTGACTAGGATCAGAATATTCCTTCTGGAAATAGACCAGAGATGCCTCATTTCCCCCAGTGGGTATAACTCTGAAAAGTGTGAGTGTAACTCTTATAAATGAGCTCATGTTGTAAGTATTCCAGGAAAACCATTTATTCAAGGGCATACTGCTGAGAACCATTTTGTAAAGTGCTGTGTTCACAGTAGGTACTGGATAACTATGTGGATGTACCGATGAAAAGAGGGATCCTTTTGTATGAACAATCTTTTCATTAGAGCCATTCTCTAAGATTCAGTTCCTCTAGAAACTCTGCCTCCCAAACTGAGGATGGATGTCACTGGACCTGCTCCAGTAATGACCTTCACAGGTCTCTATTATTGCATAGTGTTAGTGTGACTAAAAACAGGTGATACTTATTGGATGCTTACTGTGAGCCAGGCCCTGTACTAAACATCCTTCCTCAGCTATCTTGTTTAACCCTCAAGGCAATCCTATGAGATTTGGAAACTTCACTTTAAAGAGGTTGCCCACCGCTGGGCATGCTCGCACAACTGGTAAATAGTGGTGGAGTCTGGTCTCAATTGTGAATCTGTCTGATTCCAATGCTCTAACCCCTGAATTTATATCTTTGTAACCTCTGTATGTGTGTCCACTAGATGCAAGCTCCCTGAAAACTTGAACTCTGTTTTATACATTTTGTCCTCTTGATTTCAACCACCATGCCTGATGCATAATAAGCTCTTAATGTGAATGAATGGAGAAGGAAGGACCAAGATTGTGGTTGGAAGACCTGAGTTCAACTCTAGTTCTGGCACCAGATAAATAATTCAGTCTCTCTAGAGGTTGAATTGGGGAAATAATTTTTGCCTTGCCTATATCACAGAGCTGTTGTGAGGATCAAATGAGTAAGAGTTTACAGAAGCCATAAGGAACCATATAAATTTTAAGAAGGGTTCATAAACTAATTACCTAACTTACCTATTTTGTTAAGTTCAAAAATGGTTCAAAGCTAGGATTCCTCAAAGCACCTGATATATTTAAATATTTGGAAAATCACTGATCTGACGAAAGAATAAGAAATAAGTCTTATCATGTGAATACACATACAGTATTGGCAAATGGGCATTCAATCGGGATTCCAGTTAGATGGAAAAAAGCACCGCAGGCTAAGTGCAGTGTACACTGGGTGGGGGCTCCAGGGACCAGGGAGCTCAGCAGAGTTTCGATGCTACCTTTCTTGGGGAAGTAACTTCATCTTGCTACCAGGCCTCAGTTTCCCTGTCTGTGAAATGCTGTTTGGACTGAATGCCTCCAAGCTCCAGGGACCTGTCATTCTAAACTTGAGTGTGTGGGCAATCCTGCAGGATTGAGTTGTCCAGTTGTGTAGCTGTCACTGATCACGCCAGATGCCAGCACACAGTGTTGGCTGCCAGCTCTCTGCCTTTTACTGTGCTGGCAAAAGGGCTGGGCAGACCCTCACAGGCTGAAGCCACAGAGGGGACCCCTCCCAGTGGTGTGCTTCCAGATGTCAGAGAGGACTGTGCTGGTCTGTGCTCTGTGTCAACTTAGGTTCCTCATTAATGCCTGTGTGCCGGTTTCAAGAGTCTTACTTGGAAGAACGTTCTATTCCCTGCCATGCCACCCCCGTGGTTTCCCCATAATTTCACCCCTAACCCATTGATTTGAAACTGTTAGACTTCCCTTATTTAAAGCAAATAAAATATTTTTCCTACAGTAAAATATAAAAATGTTTCTTAAGACTTTCTTTCAACCTTAGAACTATTTATATTTTCAAAACTTACAGTCTTTGGATAGAAAGCCCCTCAAGAGCGATAAGAATGTGCTCCCTGATAGCATCTTCTGTTTTGTACTATTTATTTTCAAGTGCATTGCGGAAGCTTCATGTTGACCCTGGCAGGTACACAGAGCAGGAACCCACATTTTACAGAAGAGCCTAGAAGGGGAAGGGAAGCGCACAAGGAAAATGGCAGAGCTGGGGCTCAGACTTGTCCATCCTGTTTAGTCCACCTTCTGGATGATAAAAAGCCAACTCCGCTACCTGACAGTACAGACACCTGGTTGGTACCATTAAGGAAGCAAGCAGCGCAGGTAAGGCTGTGATTACAGCTGAGGAAATGGAGCCTCGGGAGTTAGCCTCCTTGCCCAGAGACCTGTGGCTGTTGATTATTCTATGTCTCAGACCCAGCTCCCCTGACTCATAGGGCCTGATCTTTTCACTACATCAGTTGATGTTCATTTCAGCACTTCCTGTAAAAGCTTCAGGCAGTGCCTTCGTCTTGCCAACATAAAATACATCACATTTCAGGGACTCATTGAGGAATGCTAGTGAGGCAGGGGTCAGGAGAACAGCAAAGATGGAAAGACTGAGACCAGCATTTGGGAAGCATCCCTTGAGATAGAAGACTCTGCCACTTTGTCAGTAAAATCGTAAACCAGCCCCAGACTGCCTGCTTCAGCCCTGTCATGTGCTTAGGGGTAAGTTACAGATGGTTCCACTTGTTATTCTAAGTATTTGTATATTTTCTCATTTGTTGCATATTTACATTTATTAATTGTTGCATGTAAAACTGAGACTTCGAAATGGATTCAATTTAGCTTTCCATATTAATCTGCCTTGAATCTGAGGCCTCCTATCTGACAAACTGCAAAAGGTATTGTTATCAGAGAGGAAATGGAATTACCTTCCCCTCTGGTGCTAATTAGAATTGTGGGACAGAGAGCAAGCAACTTTGGAATGACTCTCCTCTTAATTTCTCCTGGGTTCTTGACATCCATGCTTTCCCCTCCTGTTTTTCTGCCTGAACGTGCTCTCCATGTCCTCCCTGCACCCCCCACTTCCCCTCCTCCTCCTCCCCACACACACACCACTGCCTGGTACTTCTCTGTGACGTTCTCTGCAGCACCCTCAGATCTGCCCACCTGGTTTGAACACAGACTTGGAGAAGCTTCAAGTATTTTATACTAAAAGGAAAATTTTTTATTTGGTGCATATTTTCTCATTTCAGTGCATTTCTAAGGGGAAAGAGATTGAATTTTTGAATAGCTACCATCATGGTTTTAGAACTAAAAACAGTAACTTTCAAGATCAATAAGTAGAGCTTTTCCAGAGCTTTGTGTGCAGAGGGCTTGCTCTGTCGAGATGGCTTCGTAACTTAACAGCTAGTGCTGGAAAAAAGCCTTTGTCATGATCTTCTATATGGCCTAGCATTCATGTTCTTACGCGTAATGCTAACGAAACTGTTCTTACAAAAGCCTCTCGCCAGGCACACATGTTCTCTGGGAGCCCCCAGTTATCTCCTTGATGCCGTATCCTCATTGCTCTTATTTATCTCATCTGCTCGGAAAGCCCATGGAGCGAGTCCGGCGCTCTCTTGTGTCAGCCGCTGTACTTTAGGAACAGAACAAAAGTTGCAAGTAGAGATGGGAAAGTGAAGGAGACTGGTTCCCTGACACCTTTCATCTAGTTAAATTAACTCTGTTAAGGATTAGATTGGATTGGTTAAGAACCAATTTTAGTTATTGTTTTAGCATTCTTGAAAAGCATATCCTACTTAGTCTGAATTCATCTGAGGATAAAACACCATGTTGCCTTGCCTCGCATCTATGGCAAAGAACCTCATCGCAAAACCCACACAGCTGGCATTTTCAAGCTCATCTTAACCTGTCATTTAATACGCAGCCTTTATTTCTCATGTTTTGATTCGGTGGCGCTGGTGATACATACAATAACAATGCTCTACCATGGTGATTGTGTTTTATAAAACCCAAGGATGATTTTTATTGCTGCATCTGTGTAAAATCCCATGTAGCTTTCTCCTCTGGTGGCTTGCACAGTGCCTGGTTGCGTGGTTGAATGTTGGTTGATGAGTTGCTTTGTCAAAGCCACAAACTTGAGAAGTGAAATCATCACACCAGGCGACCCGGCTCATGTCGACCCTTCTGTAAATAGCAAGCACTGGGGGAGTATTCCCTGGCCCCCAGGGAAGGTCAGCAAAGTGGTTGCGAGACAGAGTAATCTGGTCTGGGTGGTGCTGAAAGCTCTTATTGATACAGGATTAGTCTCGGTGGAGACAACGTGCTGTCACATGGCCATCACTGCAATTGAGAGGAGAGAGATGGGAGGCCAAAGGGGGGAAAGGGACACCGCTGAGTCACTGAGTTCATTAAAAGGCTACTGCAGGTTTGGGCGGCTGGCAAGCCAACCCCTGGACCCTGCCGCCACCACAACCACAGCTCTGGGTTAGTTAAGACTCCACTCCATGTCGGGCAAGGAGGACAACAGTGCTTGACAAGGTAGGAACCTGAGAAGCTGGCCCTTCTCACAATCCCCAATACCTCTTACATAGCTGAGAGCCCCAGGGCAGATTCCGAGGGGTGGAAGAGTGAAATCCCAACTGAAATAAGGGAACTCAGCCTCTGGTCTTCAGTGTTGGCTTCTCTATACAAAATGGGAACAAGGGTGGTCACCACAAGATTTTTTGACTTGATGGCTCAAAAGCTCTGAAAGGGAAAAGAGGAAATTGTGTATATTTTGCTTAGTCTAGCAGTCAAATACTGTTGGGTTGTGGGAAAAGTCATGACGCATATTTGCAATGAAAAACATCAAAAAAACTCGTCATGTCTTTTCCCACAACCCAATATTTCTCCAGGTTGGGCGTAATTTAAACTCACATTGAAGCTTGGCAATAAACAGGCATTGTTGATGTGGGTGAGGAAAAAATGTTACGTCACTCTTCTGTCATAGGTGCCTTAGATTTAGGGTCTGAAGATTTTATATCACTAGAAAAAGTATAAAAATGGCAAACTTTGTGTGCATTGGGGGTGGGAAGTAGAAGGTTTTTGGGGTGGGCGGGGAATCGGGACAGAAGTCTTGGTTTAATAAACTGTTTCACCTCTCTAAGAAAAGAGAGCATGTGGTCTTTGCCTGCAGTTTTGTTCCCAGCCTTAGATGACTAACATTCCTTGTGTGTGTGAGTGTGTACAGCGTGCTAGAGGGAGCTGGCATGTGTGTTGTTGTGACCCTACCACATACGCTGTAGGCATATCTGAATGACTGTTAATAAATAAACATGTCTGGAAAAGGAACTACAGAGATGAGTCTATAGACCAATGTGTTGTCAAAAAAGATCAAAAATTGGTGGTGGCTGGAGAAAACCTTTCAAAATAAATTTTGAATGATGGTGCTTCCCCAGTGTAGGGTATTTGTCCTGGAGAATGGATTTTGGCAAATCTGCAATAAAAAGGGGCGGCTTGGATTAGGTGAGTCTCTTTTTTTCTGTTTGCTTTTTTTTTTTTTTAATTTTATTGGAGAACAGTGTGTTTTTCCAGGACATATCAGCTCCAAGTAGTTGTTTCACTCTAAATAGTTATGGAGGGCGCGTCTCAGTGGCCCATGTAGGGATCAAGCCGGCAACCTTGGTGTTATGAGCACTGCGCTCTAACCACCTGATTTAATTGGCCGCCCCTCTTTTTCTGTTTTTGTTTTTTGTTTTTTGGGTTTTTTTAAGGAAGTGGTTAAAAGTTATTTCTTCTTGAAGCTCCATTTGTGTTTAGGCAGAACATGAAGGTCGTTTTATTTTTTGAGCTGCGTCTCCATCCCTCTTTTTTTTTTTTTTCTTTTGCAAAGCTGAACATGGAATTCTGTGAATCCCAGTTTGTTCACAGGTGTCTAAGGTAAGGAAAGCAGACAGCAGATGTTTGGTGGCTTCAGAGCAAAGGGGAAATTAGTAATGGAAGATAGAGGTGGTAGAGATCAGGGAAGAAGAAAAGCTTGTTTTGGTACAAGAAAAGTTTGCTGTTTAATTCGTTATGTTGGCAGCCCTTAAGGATTGGGAAGAAAGAGAGGAAAGATAAAGAAAATGGGGATCAGAGGATCATGCCTTGCTGCCATTGCCCCTTTCCTGGCTGGCGTGAGTGTAGACTGTCTGATGGCGTGTTGCTTAGATGATCGGTCAGGAAACCACTTCATTCCTGGCTACCCTGGTCTCAATTATCTTGAGTGTAAAAACTGGCTTGGTTTAATCTGTCCCTCTAGCAGAATAAGACTTTCCCCTTTTAAAAAGAAAGGAATGTGTGTCTTGGGCATTCATGAACCTTTCCTAAACTAACCCTCCTACATAATTAAATTACTTACTTTGAAGTAAAGGAGCACCTAGAATGAAGGGTTGAAGTATGGTCCATTTCATGGCTTAAATATTTTTTCAAGTTTTAATAAAAGTTCGAAAAATGAGAAAGCCAAAAGCATTAACTCTGAAATGCAGGAAGTTTGTTTAGCCACACTCATGACTGGGAAAGAACTAGTTGGTTCTTGGATTTTGTAAGTCACGAGCAAGGAGCCATAGAGTAGGGCATCATCTAACTTGGGGCCCTAGATTATGGAAGTGTGGGATGCTGGATCACCGTGGGCCAGTCATTTCTAATTCCAGATCCACGCATAAGTGGTGGCGAGTTAATTTTAGAGGGCTAGATTGGAAGCTTTTTTCCCATGTGTAATAGTTCAACATAAGAAGTTAGATTTGATCTCAAATAAGCTGCCATACTCCAAATGATTATCCAGTGCAGAATGTGAGCGCTTTGTCTACTGCACAGTCAAGTTAGTTTGTGTTCAAGAAATGCAAATGCATTTAAAGATTTAGCCTGACAGAAGTCCTTCCCATCTCCAGGCTTTATGGAGCACAGCACCAATTCCTTGGAGCCTCACTCCTGTACCACATAGACAGCTGTGGGGGTGCTGTCTAGCTTCAAATCCCCTCATTGCTCTATCTTTGAAATTCTTCTTCGTGTTTGGTGATTGACCCTTTTGCTTATGAAGTTGACTTGTTTTTTTATAAATTAAGTTTCATACAACATTTCTATATATTTGCAATGAGTAAGGGGCTTCCTGTATGAGGTCAGCCTGCTATACAGACCCAAGGTCTAGCCCAGGGGTCGGCAAACTTTTGAGACGGAAGAGCCAATCCTGTCCCTCACAACAATTTAAAAATTATTCGAGAGCTATAAAAGAAATGAAATCACCAATATGTGAATAATAGCCTTTAAAAATTTTGTAAATGAAACTATGATAGTTTTATTTTCATTTTCAATTTTACTTCAGAGCCACATGTACGTACCCAAAGAGCCACATGTGGCTTGCAAGCCGCAGTTTGCCAACCCCTGGTCTAGCCTAACTAAATAGGACTGGGAAGTTAAATATGGGAGAATACTTCTTTAAGTTGTGATGTTGGAAGAAACCCCTCCTCTGTATAGTCTTCTGCATTCTAACAGAATGGAGAGGGGGTCTGTGGAAGCAGTCAGTGGTGTATTCTTAGAGCAACATGTGATTCTACTATATAGTTGTTATCTTGATACACAGCTGCTGTCTTGTACCCTTCTTTAGATGACTTTCATTGAACACCTTCCTATTGCTATATCATTTCCACCAAGGCTATATTTATATCACCATTCCTTCATAAGTTCAGGTTCATGATGTTTACTACCCATAGTCTATGCATTTATGGTGATATTCCAGGTTCCTTTTTGTGTGTGTGTGTTGGGTTTGAAACCCCTTCTATGGTAACATCATATTTATTGCCTTCTGCTCTAGCTAGGTTTTGTTTTGCCTAAGTGTCTTTCCCCACTTCCCAAATTTCACATTAAAACTTGTTCACCTGCTCAGTCTGTCCATTCCAAAATTGCTTTTCACCCATGCTCATAAGGTGCCCTTTCTCCCCCATTAGGAGTCATCATTCTAGTGCCTTATACACATTGTACTTAAAAAAAATAAATAGAAATCCTGTTTTGCATCATCACGTATGTTGTCCAGAACCATCTACCTTTACCTTTAAAACTCAATGACCTTCACCTGGAAGAAGCCAGAAACATACCTCCCTTGCATTTCAGGACAGTCTTCAGAAAGCCCAGCATGTTTTACTGGTGTCACTTGTTCCTGTGTAGCTTAGCAGATGGGGAGAGGAGAGGGTGGGGTCAGCCTTGGCAAGCTGTTGCCTCATTCTCTCTACTTGCTATTTGTCATTTTCTTCAGGAAGTCCCCAACCCTGGGGGACTAATTATCTCATGCTGCTGCAGGCAGGCCCTTCCCTCGTTGACCTGATTTTTACTCTTTTTAGATAATGAATCCTTTCAAGAACCTTTCTCCCAGAGGAAACACACACAGGTTCACTTTTGCGTCCTGTTTCGGGACTGAGCATATCCTAATCGAGGTACATGAACTCCAGGCTAAGGACTCCTTGCGTAAATCATCCCACATTGCTTTGAAACTTGGTAATTTATATTACTACAGTGGGCTGTATGACAAGGGCCTTACTCCTGTGTGTCTTGTGACTTCATTCATTAATTACTCTTGGACCTCAGGTGCACAGAATTGGGTTAATCATGGTCCTTGGTTCCTATCATACTCATCACCAGTTCATGTAGAACCCCCTTCTATCCATTTTATTTCTGTAAAACAGCTAACACTTGTGAGCCCAACCCCAACATAGAAACTAGAATGTGACAATATTTATCTCAGCCTGTGTGGTCCTGCCTACCCTGCCCAGCCCAGCCTGTCTCCGAATCTTGTGCCAGGTGCTTCCTTGCTTATTTCAGAAATGTTGAGTCAGATCTACACATTTCTAAAAGGTTAGCCAGGATACGGTCAGTTCCTAACTCCTCTCTAGAAATACATATGTTTTCCGTGGTTCGTTTGTTTTAAAATATCTGAACACCTACTGGGTGTTAGGTGCTCAGATGATAGGGGAAAAAGGAAATAAAATTATGGGAGCCCAGGAACTCAAATAATTACTTCAACAAAGACATGGATAAGTCGAACCACCTTATATGGGATGACATGAGTTCTGTACGTGGGAGGAGACCTGTTTTATGCCACACTTGTTAAGTGCACCCACTTTCCTTTTATCTGAATTAGTACTGGCTCACAGCACGGCCAGCAGCCAGTCCTTCTGCCCTTTCCAATCTGCAGTTTTGCCAGCTCACACTCCACCATGTTGAGACATTCAGAACTCGGACAGCACAACTTCACTTCTCTCGTCACGTGACTTTCCTCCACTCAGCCTAGGCTTATGGAAGGCAGCAGAGCACAGTGCAAAAAGCATGGGTCTTGATGTCTACAGTCTTGGCTTCAAGTCCTCGCTTCACAGTTGCACTGTGACCTTGAGCAAATTACTTAATGCCTTCCCTCTCCTCAACTGTCAAATAATGATGGTAATGCTCCCTCATTGCTATGAGGATGGAATGAAATAAATTTGCTTTATTTCATTTTCCTCTTAAATCAATGAAATAAAGTACTTAATTCATAGTAAGTTCTTGATATTTAATGCCATCAGCAATTGTTGTTTTGGCCTGCCATGGACCAAGACATAGTAGGAGGTGAAAATAAAAGAGATTGGCTCTGTCACCAGAGGTTTCAGACATCAAACTTCCTCTATGCTAGAGGAGATATAATGAAAACTTATTTTAATGAGAAGGTAGCCTGTCACAGGGACCCCTGGCCCACTCATTTAAAAAAGTCTGAAGTCTAATTTCACAATATCAACCTGTGCTGTGATGTTTTGCTCCTGTTACCACACATACATGCTATGTGTCCAGAGCTAGGGTTCAAGCTCCCTGAGAGCAGAGACTGCATCTTTTATTTTCAACATTACATGCCAGACGGTACCCTTAATGAATGGTTATGAAGAAAATCAGTGGAGGTTCTAGATTATAGAACCCAAATTTATAACTAGAACCCACAGACATGCTTCTGTCTGCCCACACATTTTTTTAAATTAGCATTGGTAAATAACTCTTACACATCAAAATATTACACTTAAAAACCCAGGTTTTTGGATTTTCTTACAAAATTATCAAGCAACACGGGACCCACATTCCCACATTCCACAAATGTTGGAGTTGAGAAGCAGGTGCCCGGTGGTAAACGGGGCATGCACCTCCCAGTTTGCCATAGACCCCTCCATTCCCTACTGCTCACCCAGCCCACTTCCTTCATATCTCACCTGCCTGACCACCTGGACACCGGAGTTTCTGACCCCATCCCCATTATGGTGTAAGAGCCCAATACCAGGAAGGAAGGTTATGCATCCATTTAGTGCTGCGTCTAAGACCTGGTGCTAGGTGCTGGCAAGGGCAAGGGAGATGGAAATGAAGAACAGGACTAGTTCACGTAGATCACCTACAGGAGAGGTGGCTCGTGTGCAGGGATGACTGTTATGAAAGATGATACGTGCCAAATGAATGGTGCAAATTAAGAACTGAGAAAAGCGGGGTCTGCTTTTGCCTGAGCTGTTTGGGGGGGATCTCATGAATGGGACCTAGCTCTTTAAGGATGATAGGGTTTTAATATCTGGAGGAGAAAATGGCCTTCTCTCTGGAGGGGGTTGACATGCAGCAAAAGGCAGCTGTGACTTGACCAGTTGGACCCACATGTGGAGGCACAGAGGTAGCTGAAGAGAGGAGGGGCCAGACAAGGGATTCTTTAAGGCTAGGCAGTAGTAGCGTGTGGACCATAGGCAGTGGGGAGCTGCCCAAGATTTTTGAGGAGAATATTGTGGTCAAAGGAGTTTTTAAAAATGAAATTTTTTCAACATTCCGAAAGGCGGAAATGGCTGTTGACATGTTTGCCTAGATGTATGTCTTTTGCACCCTCCATTCTGCTTTTTCTTGAAGCCCATTTCTTCCAAGGGTGCTCTGATGGTGTTGGAAAGGTCCCCTCTCCTTCTCAGGCCTGTGGCTTCTGTCAGGTTGGCAGGGTCCCAGTGACCTCAGGCCCAGAGCCCATAGACAGGTGATAAATTTCACATGCAATTTGAAGTGCATTAGCTGTATGTGGTGACACTTAGAAAGGAGTTTAACTTGCCTGTCATGTGAAGAGATGGAAAATGTGTTTGGGGCTGCTTTAAATTATGTCAGACCAATTTGGACAGTTATTTGTGTCTGGCTTCCACCAGATTGCAAGTCTGATTCTCTAACGGAGACTCATTGGGTTCTTTTTCTTTTTTTTAAAGATTTTATTGGGGAATTGGGGGAGGGGAACAGAAAAGTTGCTGTCCTTTTGTTCTTCAGTCTAGCTGTAGAGGATGTCACTTCACTGACCCATGTTGGTATTGTGATCATTGCACTCTTCCCTGGTGAGGTAGATCAGTCGCCGGCCACTGGACAGCCACTCACAGCGGCTCTTTGCAGCTCATGCCAGCTGCCAGCCACTCACAGTAGCTTATGGCAGCCCACTGCAGCCTACACCATCACCGTCACCGGCAACTCACGGCAGCACAGCTCCAGGTAGAGCTGTTATTCACTATCTTAGCTGTAGAGGGTGCAGCGTCACTGGCCCTCATGTGGGATCCGAACCCGGGCCCTGCTGCTCAGAGCTGGCGTCCCAAGCCAGCTCTTAACCGATGTGCCACTCGACCGGCTCTCATTGGGTTCTGATTGTTAGCTTTTGCTGCCCGCCCGTGAGCCCTGACGGATGCTCTTCTTTGCTGGTGTTTGGTGCTGGGTCTGGGTGATGGTAAGAGGCACTGCTAACCCCAATTTCAAAGCACATTCTGCTAAGAATGCTGCTGCTGCTGCTGAGTAATTTTATTAATTGACCCTTTCACGAGTTCTGCTGGTTTTCTGCATACCAAGTGTGATCTATGTTCCATCTTGGAGCTGGCTTCCTTTGCTGTTCCCTTCAATGAGTGCCTTGATATATCCAGTTCACACAATGCCTGTGGAAAGCCTGTGGCACAGTCACCATCAGAAATGAGCAGAGATGCTTCTTAGCCAGGACGACTGGTTTCACTCAGAGTTAAACATCACTGCCCCAGTGATAGAACCACCAGCCTGGCTGTGATGTTGCCACAGAAAGCAGAGAAATGAGGCCTGGCCCCTGGAACTGCAGGGGTGTTCATTCCTTGGTCACTTTTGTGGCTCTTCCAGGCTTGGTTTATTTTGTTTGCTTTTTGCACTGCATCTAGATCCATTTTCACTGTGAGTCTGTTTATGAGGGAATTTAAGATTGCAGAAATCGTCCTAGTGAATAGAGTGGCACCAGGAGGCCTTTCAAATACCATCAAGTTATTTTCTATGGGGCAGTGCTGGACTTCTTTTCCCCGTTCATTCAACCGAAGTTTCTCAAGCGTTTTGTGTACACTAAGAATCATGCAAGGCTCTGGAGATGCCAAAGTGAGTGACAGATAAGTTAACGTCTTGCACTCTTGCTGGAGTTCTGAAGTTATTTGTGACAAATTCAAGGCAGATTTATTCACTTGTCAAAGATAACCGTTTTTCTTTTTCCCCAACCATAACACCAACAATGTGACATTTATGTCACTTAATGGACTTGGGTTTACAGATGAGTTTTCTGGACACTGGCTAATTTTGCCCAAGTGCTATTTCTGCATTTTGTGCAACTGTCAGCAGGTGAACAGTAGTACCTACAAACATGAGGGAAAACCGTCAGGGTGATGATCACCAGGTATGGGTAACTGGAAAAAAAAACAGGAATAGCCCACAAAACATGCTTTCATAGAAAAATAACAAATCTAACCTCAGTAGTGCTTTGGTTAGTCATTCTTTAGAAAGAAACAAATTAGAGGAGGGATTCCTAGATGTATAGCGTTCACTAAAGTAAACCCCAGTTGGACTGGAGACCTAGGTGTACAAATTGACCCCATAAACAAGTGGAAATGCACATTTGTATGTGTGAATGAAGAGCATAAACTCTGGGAAGGTGGATCCTAAGCTATTAAATGGCTTCCTGTGAGCAGCAGAATTTACTCTTCCCATATGTATTTCTGTATTTGAGTTTGTAACAATGAGTGAAATACAGATACATGCACATTTACACAAATGCTAACCGAACTGGATATGGAAGGAATTTCTAGGCTTAGTGGGAGAAATGACAAAAGAATAGAGCAATAGGATTTGACAACAAATATGTTACTTTTATGGAAAGAATTCAGACAAACTGGAGAAAGTATTTCCAACAAATCAATGTTATGATTCCTCAAATAACAATATAGTAAGAGCATCTGGTAGGCTGAATAATGTATCCCCCGAAAGATGTCCCTGTCCTCATCCCTAGAATTTGTGACTCTGTTACTTTACATGATAAAAGGGATTTTGCATATGTGATTAAGTTAAGAATCTTGAGATGGAAATGTTATGCTGGATTACCAGGTGGCCCGAACATTATCAGAAGGGTCTTTATAAAAGAGAGGCAGAAAGACAAAAGAGACGGGGTGATTGAAGCGGAGGGTCAGAGTCTGAGAGAGACTTGAAGAGTGAGGCTGCTGGCTTTGAAGATGGAAAAAGGGGCTTCAAGCCAAGGAAAGCGGGCAGCCACCAGAAGTTGGAAAAGGTGAGGAAACAGATTCTCCCCGAGAGCCATTGGCGTGAGCCCAGGCCTGCCGACACCTTGATTTTGGCCTAGTGAAACCATTTCAGACTGTGATCTGCAGAACTGTAAGAGGACAAGTGTGTGTTGTTTTGAGCCACAAGGTTCATGGGAATTTGTTACAGCAGCCATAGGAAAGTAACACTGAGGCTAAATGAATAGAAGTTTTCCTAGAGATTGTCTGCTGTGTCTTAGCAAGTGCTTCCGCGTCCAGACTGTGTTGTGTGCTTTGCTGTACTGTCTCTCTTAGTCGTCACAAATCTACAGTGAAGGTGGCATCACTCTCATTTTTGAAATAAGTAGAGTATAAGACTTAAAATGTTGACTTGCACATCACACTGTTAGTGTCAGAACTAGGATTCCATCTGTCCCACATGACCCCAAAACCCATGCATGTGTGTCTCGAACCTTCACTTATGAGTACATACAAAGGACATATGCTAAATAGTAAATAGTAGTTGGGGTTATGAGTGATATTTTCTGCTTTATTTGGGGGGAGGCAGTAATTTACAAGTTTTCTGCAGATAGAATATAACTTTATGTTCAAGCGAAGGGGAAAAAATTCTTAATGAGAAGCTGGTACCTTGCATCTATGGTTTATCATCATTATCAACAAAGCCTCCCAGAGAATGTTGCTCCTGCGTGGGCCAGGGCCAGGAAGAGACACATTAAAAAAGAAAGGGACCTGGGGCCGGCCAAGTGGTGCATTGGTTAAGAGTCGGCTTGGGACGCCAGCTCTGAGCAGCAAGGCCCAGGTTTGGATCCCACATGAGGGCCAGTGACACTGTGCCCTCTACAGCTAAGATGGTGAACAACAGCTCAACCTGGAGCTGGGCTGCCGTGAGTCCCTGACGATGGCGTAGGCTGCAGTGGGCTGGCCAGCACCTGGCATGAGCTGCTGTGAGCCACCGTGAGAGGCTGGCCAATGGCCGGTGAGCGAACGCCTCACCCAGAAAGAGTGCAATGGTAATACCAACATGGGCCAGTGAAGTGACGTCCTCCACAACTAGACTGAAGAACAAAAGGGCAGCAACTTATCTGTTCCCCTTCCCCGATTCCCCAATAAAATCTTAAAAAAAAAAAAAAAAAAGGGACTTCATTCCTCTGAAGAGACCAGAAGGAAAGGAGGGTGGCAGAAGCAAAGCCAGGGGGTGACATGAAATGAGAGGTTTAGACAGCTGACCAGGAGGCCGCATGGATTGAAAATGGGGTAAACACTTGGAAGGAGTCTTGAAACCTGAGATGCCAGAAGAACGAGGGTCAGAAAAATGTGTGGAAGGAAAGTTGCTGTGAAGGCTGATCGGGGCACACCACCCTTCTTCCCAACTCGGATACTTGTCATGCATGGATGGGAAGACATCAGGAGCCTGGGCAGGAGAACAGCCTCCCCCTCCTGCTTGGTGACATTTGGGAACTTACATGCAGTGTGATGGGTAATGCCAAAAGGAGGTGATTGTAATTTCTGCATTTGTTGATTTTTGCTCTTTTAACACTGTTAATATAACCTGGAGGGGACCAGCTGCCCCAGTTGTGCCTGCTGTGCACAGGCACCGAGCTCCCCACTCCATCGCCCTTGCCCACTTCAGGGTCCTTTCCTTTGGCCCTAAGGATGGTTGTGTGATGGGGCTTGTTGTCAAGAGATCTTTGCATTCTGAAACTTGAGGGACCTGTATTGCTTTTCTTTGTCTCTCAGAACGAGGCAGGCCCCCTGAGAAAGGAGTCCGCATTTTTACATACTCCCCCTTGCCCCTGCCCTGGGTTTCTCGGCACAGCCTTTTTGCATCTCTAGATGCCGTCATTCTCAAACCATTAAGATATGTCTGTATTATCGGACCAGCTACCAGTGAATATTGCTGTACCAGCTTCTACCTTTCACCACACCCCGCCCTAAGTTTTGAGGTTTCGTGTGTGTGTTTAGTTTTATCAGCAGAGGGGAGAGCTAATACCGACTAGCTCTACACTGTTGAGCTGTGATTCAGGGGCAGGTTTTCCCTCCTGGATTCGGGGCTTTTCTTTGTTTTGCTCCCGAGCCATTTCTGTTCTGTGCTCCAAGCTCCTCCTTTTCCGGTGGAGTGCATCACTTACAGTCTTCTAACACTGGAGAATTTTTATAGCCTTCCTTTTTCATCTGATTTTGCCACTTCCAGGGAGGCCAGAGAACCTGGATCTAGGAAAACACCTGTTGGTTTTCATCATCCTTCCCTGCAGCCTGCTTAACTCCGTATGGAAATGGAGGCCAAGTGGCTTCTTGTTTGCTTCATGACTAGGGCAGCCTTGCAAATGCAAGAGAAAGACTGGTTCTCTCACATGTTGTCATACCTGCTCTGTAAGCTGTGGAGTTAGGTCACTTTACAGCAATATTCAGC
>NW_017731646.1:1763504-1769035 GCF_001890085.2 Hipposideros armiger | reverse complement strand
AATGCCAATTTTTAATTGAGAATTTGGTGCGGCAGCCAGCCAGATGGTAAATGTTTGAGTGGCAGCAGCATCGTGAAAGCAAATGCCTGTTCTCCCAAGCGGACTTCTCAGGAGGACAGAATACACCCACGTAAACGTGTGAGTTGGGGCTGCCTGTTAACTGGTCACCCTTGTTATCGTATTGCCCTGCCTCATAACCATTCTGATATATCTTCTGACAGACCAACATGGTCCATCTCTGTTTCGATCACCTGGTCCTTCAAACACCATTGTCTTCTGTTTAAGTGTAAAATTAGGCTTGAACTTCAAAGCTGCTTTTCCCCAACCTGTGAAATCAGAGGGGTGGTCTATAGCAAGCAAGTCCTTCCACCTGAGCCACACAGCTGACAGCTCCAGCGGACAGTTGACTGTTGGTCACAATACAGGACGTCAGCCTCTTCAGAGAGGATGTCTGAGCAAGGAGAGGTCCATGGCTGTCACTGGGCAAAGAGTGCACACTGGATTGTTTTGTGAACGCTGATTTGAAGCCTTTGGAAGCAAAGGGCAGGTCTGAGGTGATATGGATTCTGTTCAGGTGCTTCTTCTGCAGGATGCTTTGCACTGTGATTGCCTCTCCCACGGCTCAGTGGGCAGCCTCACTCTTCCAGGGTGAGCTGTCTCTGGGCTTTGTATTCAGAAAACCTGTTGCACAAAGTTCCTCTTCATCCTATGGGGGCACAAGTGTTTCTCTTCTCACATTTACTTTTCCTTGTTTTTTTGTTTGTTTGTTTTTTGTCAATACGTTCTTGTACCCAGATCACCAGAATTTTCATCCCATCCTTTTCTTTCTCAACCCTACTGCTTTTACTATTTCACAACCATTTTTTTCCTTAATGTCCATTTCTCATCCACATTACCTAATACTGGCTTCTGATAGTCTTTGCTCTGTTTCTATAGTTACTTGAGCTCAGAATTGACCTAAGTAGAAGGCATGGCTTTATGGTCAGGCAGACATGTTGGTTCCTGGCTCTGTCACTGACTGACCAGCTGTGTGACCTTGGGCACATTAGTCAGACTCAGTTACCTCACGCTCGTAAGATAATATTGGTAGCACCCTCCTTGAAAGTCCATTGTGATGATTAAATGAGATGATGTATGTATGGTACCTTGCACATGACGTTCAGGTTAAATGTTGGTTGGCATCTTCATATCATACCCCTCCGAAAAATGTGTGCGCTGTCTCAATTTTCCCCCTCTTCCTCTCTGCTACTGAGTTGTTTATAATACATCTTTATTTAATGATTATGAAAATGTAAAGCCTTCAGCCTCTTGAATAAATGGATTTGTTAAATAGCATAAACTTTGCAGCCATACCCCCACAGTCACTGTGGCTGTTCTTTGGAACTAAATTCTGACTGCATGGTAGTCTATGGCAGAACATGTGATGCTGTGTTTCTTAGTTACCTGTTTCATGATGATGCTAGAATAGTCAATTGGATTTTTTTTTCTTAAATCTCCTTTTGGTAAACAATGAGATGAACGTAGTTTGTCAGCTGACTCTTGTCTTTTCATGAAGCTTGACAACATCCAATCATGAATTTATAAGGGAAAGTGGGGGCGTCCAGAAACAATCACAGGCTTGCATATAATGTGGACAAGCTGACTCTGATATAAGCTGTATCTGTTATTTCAATTCCCATCTGAGGTCCCCGCCTCCTTCACTCTAAATAATGCATGGCCCCTTTTACATCCCCTTTTCAAAGCCCAGGGGTGAGAGAGGCTCATTCAAGGCTTGGTTTACTTGTTCCTACTTTCCCATCTCTAGAATGATAATGGGCTCACCCTCCAGCAGGGCCACACACCGGATTTGTTTATGCCCCAAGGCCAGTCTTTGTCCCTCTATTTGTTCTGAGTGTGCAATTTAATCCTAAGGAGCCTGGTTTGTAATGTGGCTCACATTTGCCATAACTTACCTCTTTGGGAAAGAGTCTGTTTGATTGTTCTGTTTTGGCCACGGGTGCACATACTTGCTTTTGTTAGTGTACTTTATGATAACACTCTCCACTAGACTAAATGATACTTAAAGGTTGCTTGGCGTTGCTGAGTGCTCGTTACCATACAGCAGATGTGGTCTGCACAGCCCGCTCAGACTCTAAATGATGTTAGCACTGAAATGGCATTCAGGGGTGCACCACAGTAAAATATGAATATGGACACACAAGTAGGACTAGGCTCTTTGCGGTGGGCATAGGCGGGTGAGTATTTAATCCGTATTTAGGAATAGGCATGCTTTCTTCTTGGATCCCCAGAGAATCCCACCTCTGGGGTCAGGTTGCACCACGTCTGGGGAACACAAAATGCTTAAGCCAGTGCTGTCTCCCTCCCTGTGCAAAAAGGATATGTATCCTACATAGACACCAGTCTAGGTATGGTGTGAAAAGTGGACTTGCCCTGAGGATATACCCAGAATGCCAAAGACTGCCTTGTCCAAGCCCTGAAATATCCTGGGATCCTCTGATTCTCACTACAGCCCAGTCCACTGAGAGTGCTTTCATCCCATTTCATAAAAAGAAAGTGAAGAAACTTGCCCACGATCACAGAGCCAATGAGAGACAGTGCCGAAATCTGAGACCAGGGAGTGTGCCTGGATGCAGCGCCCATGCTCTTAACCACCCCATTAATACATGCTCCTGTTGTCTTTCAAACAGCAGTGTTAAATGAGATGGTGTGAATACAGGCAGACGGAACAACACACAACAAAGGTGGTCATAGTCACGATATTATTAAGGAGGGTTTGTTTTGTTTTTTTTTTAAAAAAACAGAACACAGAAGGAAACAATCTCATTGTGGCTAAAAGAACTTGGGATAATATTGAGGGTGACCTTGAAAGATAAGTAGGGATAGAAGGGTGTGGCCTTAATACATTCAGGGAGGATGTGCCCATATTGTGTGAAGGATAGAAGAAAGACTGGTAGTGACAGGACAGATAAGGAACGGAGCAGAAACGACATTTGGAATGGTTGGCTGTGGCCGGATGTTGAGGAGCCTCAAAATGTCCTAGAGGCCAGCACTTCTCAAATGTTCCCCTAAGCAGGACTTCTCAGCCTTAGCAGTTCTAGACAGTAGTTCTTTCTCCTGGGCACTCCAGATGTTTAGTAGCATCTCTAGGCTGTACACACTGCCCAATCTTCCTCCCACCATGAAAACCCAAAGTGTCTCCAGACATTGTCAGGTGTCGCCTAGGAATGAACTTGTCCCTGGTTGAGAACCACTACCATAAAATAAAGCAAGATTAGAAGCTCCACCCCTTGGGAAGCACAGTGTATGCAGCCCATGGTGACCCTTGAAAGGGGTTCATAGCTTGGAAATTCTTCAACATCTCAGGGCTAATAGAGGTTTTCTCAAAAAAGTGCATATGTGTTTTACTTTGTTCTCTAATATATCCACGTTGCTCTTACATATAAAATTAGGTTACTTTTAAATCAAGTAAAAGCATTGCTTTTGGGAAGGCATTATGGACTTAAATGGCAGTCAGGAGAGATTCAATCAGTGAAGCGGGCTAGGATGCTGATTGTTTTTATTTTTGCTGTGATGTTAATTATGGAGGGTGGTGGCCAAGGTGGGAGAGCTACCCTCACTTGTAGTTCAAGGTCACCAAGCCTGCTGCATGCAGGCCCTGGGCTGCCAGAGCTCAGGTTGTTTAAAGAAATCTGGAAACATTTTCATGTTAAATCCATTCATATTGAAAACAGGCTCAAATGAGAGACATTGTGCAAACCAAACACAATGCAGCTGTATGGCCAGTTTATAAACCACCCTCCCACCCCCATCCCCACCCCCAGTCACCATATATTGTAGCTTCAGTGCTTCCTGGCCCACACTCTGTCTCCCACACCCTGAGTTTCCCTAGTTTGAAAAGCAGGGTCTCTGAGCCGGGGATACCATGCAAATGTGGTCGGATCACTAGTAAGCTTGAGCGCATCGATTGCAGCACAGGTGTGGGTACTCCCCTGGGAATTTCAGGGACACCCCCACCCCCACCCGCCTTCAGCAGCAGCAGCTCGATTCATTCCAAATTATTGGGCTTATTCATTCCCCACACATCACCCCTCCACTTCAAAATAAAGCCCAAAAAACCCTCTCATATTACATGTTTTCAAATCTCAGGGTCCTGGTGCCTCTCACCTGAGGGTACACTTATTTGCTCGTCATTCTCAAAACAAGGAGTGGGAAATGAATGAATCTGGCGAGGAATTACTTCCTCCTCCCCACTTCCCGTACTGCCTCTGTTACTATAGCTGAAGATGGCAGAGCCGCTGGGCAGCCACAGGCACACTGAGTTCACCATGAACTGAGTGTGAACTAGAATTCCTAAATCTCTTTTATGTGATCTGCCACCAAGCTGTATTTCTCCCCTACATATGTAATAAATTATGTTCGCATGCTTACGAATGGTAATGACTTAGGAGCCTCTCAAGTTTATGAAGGTGTTTGTCCCTCTCAGTGGTCCTAGACTGCTGCTGATTTTTTACATATGTTTACTTTAAAAAATAATTATTTTCTTCCTTACCTCTCTGTCAGCTGTCAGTTCTCACTACTCTCTCTGTAGCTGTCTCTAAGCCTTTCAATTTGCAGCGTCTAATCTTTTATGAGTTGGGAAATTGTGTGTCCGGGAATTTTAGAATCGTGTCACCAGGCCTTTTTAGAATTTCAAAAAAGATAAACAGCCTCTGCATGTGAACTCTTCTTATGGGTCAAGTGTGTGAACACAGGTTGCACGTTGGTGTCTTTTTTGCTGGTCAGAGCCATTTATTTTTTTTCTCGCTTTTCAGGCCTATCGAGGAATGGTTCCGTCCAGGAGTTCTACCTAGTTAAGTGAGATCTGACGGCACAGAGTAGCTCTATTCCCATTCACGCAGACACCCTTCCTCACCCTCTTATCTCCGCCAATTGCCTGGAGAATTGGGACCTCATTTGGAGACACCTTAGACAGTCAGGATCCAGACTTGGAGGAATTCAACCCCTCACGCCCACTCTCTCCTCATAAAGGTGAAATGTCAAGGATTGTGGAAAGGCTGTTTACACATGGAATGGTTAACAGCCTTCTGTGGCTTAACATTTATTCCATGGTTTTAGACCAGTGTTAATATAGTAAGTGTGTACCTTATTATGTCCCCCACAGGCGCCCCGGTGTGCCTTTGCAGCCCTTCTCTCTTACCCCTTTTCGGTGAAAAAGTGGAGGAAATGAGATTTAAATTTGGGGACATAAAGAGGTTCTCATAGTAACTTTTTCTTTCTTTCTCTCACTTCAGTATAAGTCAGTGAGTCCTTTACATAAAGTTAAGATTGTCTGCCTGTCTATTTCAGGCTATAATTGTAGAATTGGAGATGTGAAATTGAAGCTATCAGTTGTCTAGTATAACTTTATCTAGTCAAGCTAAAGATTTTACACAAAAGTTATATATTCTATATTTTTAGACATATTCATTTGACGTATACCTGTCCATTTCTTCTTTTAATATTTTTAATAAAGGTAAGCATGGTTGACCTCT
>NW_017731646.1:1758246-1761659 GCF_001890085.2 Hipposideros armiger | reverse complement strand
TGAAGTGTACCTGGCGTATAAGACGACCCCCCACTTGGAGGCATATTTTTCAGGGCCAAAAAATCGTCTTATACGCCGGCAAATACGGTACATGTTGAAATCCTACCTCCAGGTTTAGCCCAAATGCTCACTCTCCAATAAAATCCCCCCGAAATCACCTCAAGTGGGAACTGTCTGGAGCTCCCCTGTGCTGTCTTAGGCACACTATTGTGACTTCCACGGTAGCCCTCATCACCAGACCCCTGTGACAGCACGATTACTGGGTATACACCTTTCTGTTATCTAGATTGTCAGCTCCTCGTTGGATACACAGAGTGTGTGTCAAGCATTGTGCTAGCCACTGGAAATAGGTCAGTGGAGGAGCTCGCCTTCACGTGTGGAGACTGACATGTGACTGCAAAACTCACTGTGATATATGTTGTCTAGAAAAGGGAGGTTTCAGTGCTGTGCTGTTTTCATGTGAGTGTCGCCATGTAGCTTTTTGAGTCCTTACCTTTTGAAGTTGCACAGTATCTTATCAATCTTTTAATTCTATACCTAACAGAATGCCTGATGCCCAGTATGAGGATATTGAATGAATCACTTACCATCTAGTTAGCAAAAAGGATGTGTGCCCCGTTAACCGCATCAGAACCCTGGGTCTGGCTTAAGTGCTCTAATGGAAGAAGCTCTGCAAGGCTAAAGAGAGCACCTGTCACATAAGCCAGCCAGTAAATGCTAACCAAATGAAGGGATTCTGTATAGTGTGTATAGGGCAGTCCATTCCCTTTTCTCCTATAAAAACCTCCTTAAAAGCATTTTCCCGAAAGTAGAGACTAAATTGACAGGTAAGGAGTAACCTGAGTGAAGGAGAGCGCTGGGGCAGTTATCTTGTAAACATACGAGGATGCTTCCAGCAAAATCCAATGAGCTGACACGGAATACAGTGTGTCTCTACTTTGTAACCACAGCAGGGCCTCTGGCTGCATTGTTAGGGAAGAAAAGACGATACGGATGAGCCCCTCTGACAGGGAACATGGTCTTGTGGAAAGCACCACACCTGCCTGGGGACTGTTCCATGCACTGGGTGTCAGGCCACTGTGTTCATTCTCTGTAGAAATCCTCTTTGAAAACACTTCTTGGGTGTGAGTAGAAATAGCTAGGAACTATTGAGCACATCATAGGAAGCTACATTTTCAGGTAGCTCAAAACCTAGGGATGCATAACGGTAGCTTCAAGTGCACCACACCCAAAGCCCTTGGGTTCTAAATCATTTAATTCCCGCAGTCCCCATGGTGGCTGGGCATGCAGTTGAGTGGCAGAGCTGGGATATGAACTCAGGTGCGCCTAGGTCTAAGGTCCATGCTCTTGTCAACACAGGCAGACCTTGGCCCTCACTCCCCAGTGTGTTACCAATAGGTGACATATATCCTTGCAAAACGCAAATGGCTCCTAACAGGATTGTCGAATGTTACAGCAAAACCCTACTGCATTCACCTGTATCCTTTTGTCTTGTAGAGAACTTGCCTATGATTAATCGGCAAAGGAGAAGATACTAACATTTTAAAAGAAATCAATAGAAATCAATTCAATTTGTCTTAATAAAATTCTGCTACCTACTGTTTTTAAAGACTCAAAACACAACCACAATGGGCAACCAAAAAAACCTTGCATCCCCTGAATTTCCTCTACAAGGAAAGTGCAGCCAGTCACTTAGGAGGACCAGGCATCGCCCTGAAGTAGCTCTCGTGTTACAGCCAGGGAGTGTGCTCGCCTCGAACAGCATTTGAGAAGACAAATGTTCCCAGTGCTAGGCTGCAAATGGATTAAAGCAGTGTTGATCCTCATCTGTCAGAACAATTAACACAAGTAAAATACTTGCCCTACTTAAAGCAGATGGAGGGAGGGGAGGAGGGGCAGAGAGGAGGGTGCTCTGTGGTACCATTCATAAGATTAATGTTGCTGTATGGGCAGCAGAGAGCCCTGGATTTATTTTCTGAACATTACATGGATTTACAGGGATGTCAGCTACTGCTGAAAGCACAGGCTGTGTTCTTAAAGGTCTCTGTAGGGTCCTGAATGAGGCATGGAAGAAGCGTGGGGGTGGGGAATGGTGCCTGAGATATATGGCATTTTTAACAGTCAAGTATGACTTGACCATTTTCCCTCTTGTTTTTAAGCTCTGCTGAACTCGAGGCTTAACAGTAATCTGGCTTCTTAGAGGGTATATAAATACTGTTATAAAATTTTTTGATGAAATAAATGACATCGGTAGAAATAGGCAGTACTGACATGAGACCACAGCTCTGTGTTTGCAGGGAGACGTTAGACCCCCTCTGCCTTCCATGAGAGAGGGCTCCGTGCTACTAGGATAGGAGTAAAGGAAGCAGCCAATTAGTTAAGAAGGAGGCATCTAGGAGGATTTTAGTATTCTTTGATAGTGGAAGTGGAACGGGAAAGTTGTTGAGGTCAGCACAAGAATGGTAGAAGATGACAGCTGTGTGAGAAATAATATTTACATGAGTGCCGAATCAAATTTTNAGGCTATCTTAAATAGAAGCAGAGCTTTGGAGTAAGGACCTGGATTATGCCATTATATTCTGCCACAGTATTGATATTATCCAAATTAACCTCAGCAAATACACGGTCTAATAAGTGCGAAAACAATCTTAAAAGAGCAAACTCTTAACGTTAACAGATGACAGTTCTTTGGAAGATGACTGAAAATTAAACACTGCTGTCTCCGATGAGCTTTGGAGGGGGTGGAGATGGGTTTTGGCATCTGACATTCATTCTACTTACCAGCTTTGTGACTTTAGAGAGTTACTCTAACCTCCACAGGCTTCGGTTTGCACAACTGAAAAATAGAATTGGGAATTGGGAAGATCCCAGCGTGGGAGTAACAAAAGGAGGCATGGAGTGGCAGGTCTGTGGAAGGAACTAAATAAAAGGTAGTCCCTTACTCTCTCCCTCCCTTCTCCCCGAGTCCTTTTACCAGCAGAACATAAGAGAATTCTGAAATCATTCCTCATTAGTCCTGGTTTCCAGATAGTTCACATCCTTCTGGATGGTCCAAGATTTCCCATGATGCTCTTAGGGTGGGGGGTTTTGCCTCTGCACACTTCTCCAAATGTCCGTCTAGCTCCAGGTATGGTAAACTTCAGCCCTTTGGGTGCTGGATACAGTCATCCTAGAGTGCATCTGAGATTGGAGTGTCATTTGGCACAGTTAATGCAGTGCCCCTCTCCAGGCTTATTGGAGCCAAACCCTTGGGTGAAGGCCGGCCCCTCCTGAGGAGGGAGAGGTCTAGGGGACGGAAGTTGCTGACTGTATCCCCATGTTGTAATAGGGGCCGTAACTGTACACTCTTCTTAAGTAGAAAAAAAAGAATGCTTTTAAGAGTAGTTTTATAGGCTTTCTCCAACCTGTTACCT
>NW_017731646.1:1752422-1753231 GCF_001890085.2 Hipposideros armiger | reverse complement strand
ACTGCTGAAGTCCACATTGTGTAACTGTGCGAATCACACGATGACTTTTAATGCCTGGCTTAGCTTTTCCACAGTTCCATTGGCCCTACAGAGGAGCTGATTAATGTTCATCTTTAGCATGTATGTATTCAGTACTTACACTGTGGCAGGCACAACGCTGGGTGTTGTGAAGCAGTCAGACACAATCCCACTCCTCGAGGAATTTACAGACCTGGTGGAGGAGATCCTAGAAACGGAGCCCTGAGGAGCGTGGTAGATGCTGTGATGGGAACAAGCAGGGGCACCTGGGAGTGGTGCCCACCAGGGTTCTAGAAGTTTTTCTAGAGATCACCTGAATGAAGTGTGGAGTTTAGTGGCATGGGGAAAGGCTTATGATTTATCTGGAGAACTGCAGTTGGTTTAGTATGGCCAGAGATGATAGCTTTAGATGGGGTGGTCGGTGGCAGCTCTTACGCCACATTAAGAAATTTGAGCTCTACCTGAGGGTAGAGTCTATTCAATGGCTATGGAAGGGTTGTTGTTTATTTTTAGTTACCTTTTTGCAATAGAGTGATATACTCAGAATCGCTCTTTAGAGTGTTGGCTCTGGCTTTGGAGAACAGTTTGGAGAAAGGCTAGTGGCAAGAAAACCAGTTAAAACACTGTTGTCGGAATCCAGGTGAGCTGTGGTATCCTGAGCTAGAATAATGATGGCAGGCGTGGGGAGGAGTGGAGTGTTTCCGGAAAGATTAATGAGGTAAGATCAACAGAAATTAATGATAAGAATGAGGAGTAGGGAAGAAGAATTCAGAAATGATTCCCAGGTCTGC
>NW_017731646.1:1750166-1751376 GCF_001890085.2 Hipposideros armiger | reverse complement strand
ACTCACAGCAGCCCAGCTCCAGGTCGAGCTGTTGTTCACCATCTTAGCTGTAGAGGGCGCAGCGTCACTGGCCCTCACGTGGGATTTGAACTGGGGCCCTGCTGCTCAGAGCTGGCGTCCAAAGCCAACTCTTAACCAACACGCTACTCAGCAGGCCTGAACTTGACTTTTTTCATGGCAAAATCAGCTCCTTGGAAATCAGCACAGGATGTGGCTGTACAGGCTTGAGAGAAAGTGTCTTGCTCTTGCAAGTTGGGAATAGGAGGTGTAGGGAGAGGAGCAGGAAAAAGGAATATGTAAGGCAGTGGTTTTCAAACTTTTTAAAAAAATCTAATTCATGGTGATCACAACACACTAAATTTATTTCTAGACTTCTTCATGGGACCCACAGATTGAAAACATTCATGGGAAGTACAGTAGGGATGGTTGACTAGGAACCATTTTATCTCTTCCTTAGAAGTTGACTATTTTTAGAGTATAGTAGAAGGAATATCATGTGGTTGGTCTTTAATTTATCCCCTGGCGTACTCCACAGAAAGGATTTGCAAATCATACAAATCTCATACAACCTCCTAAATATTTTCCTGAGCAAGTCGAACAAGGCTTTCAAAAGTCAAATAAATTATGGAAGCTGTAACATCGGCTCTACTTATGTCACTGCTTCCCCTCCAGTTTGAGTGGCTAATCGAACACTAACTGTAGTAATCTGATTTGCATTTTCCCTTGTCAAATGTGCCACTCTGTGAATAGCTAAATTAACTTAGTCTTCCTGGAATATGCCCAAATGTTGAGAACCATTTAGGACCTTTTCAAAACCATTTGGTCTATTAGCTCTGTCTTGAGATAATCAGAATAAATAAGTCCCTGAAATCAAAGGAAAACTAATTGTAGTACCTCTTTCCAGCTTTGAGTCATCAAAGCTTGACTGTCTCAAGTATGTTTTAATGGGGCTCATTATTTTGTTTGTTCCATATTTGGTAATTCTGAGATAATTTTACATTTGCATTGCTAATATCCATTTTTCAAAATTTGTTGACACATCTGTTTATTTTCAAGAATAATAATTCATTAGGCTTTCCTTTCACGAACAAAAGCTATACATTGTAACAAGTTAAATGATATAGAAGTATACCATGAAAAAGGCAAGTCAGCCCCTTCCTACTCATACATTTCTGTGCCCCTTCTTAACCCATGTTAAAACTTGGTGTTT
>NW_017731646.1:1737486-1747861 GCF_001890085.2 Hipposideros armiger | reverse complement strand
AAAATATAAAACACAGATGTCAAGAAATGCTATATAAATTAAAAGGTGAACAGCCAACTGGGAAAGAATGTTTGCAGTACATATGGGGAAAGGTTAATATTTGTAATACACATCACTTCAGAAGTCAACATCCTATCAAAATAGGCAAAGAACATGAACAGGCAACTTAAAAATAAAGTCACATGTCCATTAGATTTATGAAAAAACTTAACCTTAAATAATCAAGAAAATGAAGCCTAAAAGTCATCTTGGAACCATATGGGCAAGAAAGTTATTTCAATAATGTATCTAGACTTGTTGAGAGTACAGCAAAACAGAAATGGCTGGCAGAAGTATCATATGCTACAATAGCTTATGTGGGGGGAGGCAATTTCACACTCAGAAGCTTTGGCCAAATAATTCCATTTCCAGGAATTTGTCCTAGTGTTCTTCATTGCAGCATTATACAAGGAAAACTGGTCACACATCCAGTGATTGGTTGTTGGTTAAATTATGGTACATCCAACACGTAGGTAATTATATTAAGATGGACAAATGGCCACAGGTGGAGTCTTCGCTCTTATAGCCTGTTTTGTTCTGGGTTTTGTCAGTGTTTAAAAGGTGTGGAAAAAGAACAAAATGTTGTATTTTGTATTTTGCCACCTCTACTCCTTTTTATTCAAACAAGATTACTTAGGAGGGCAAGAGATATACAGGGAAAGCAAAAATTTCTCAGCAATAAAGCTTTAGGAAATAACTGACCACATAAAGTGTGAAAGGAAAATGAAGCTATTCTTTATCCAAATGAATTGTTAAAGAAGCTAAATAGTGTGGTAAACCCTGAAACCTTACTTGGGCTGTGAAATAACTTTTAAGGAGGTGATTTGTGATGCCTGAGATGTTTACATGTGTTGTTTTGTGATCACATGGACAAGAAGCTGTGTCAGTCAGCTCCTGTGGAACTTTTTTTTAATTTAGATTTTTTTTTTAATTGGGGAATTGGGGAAGGGAACAGTGTTGGGGAATTAGGGAAGGGGAGCATTGTGTTATTCCAGGACCCATCAGCTCCAAGTCAAGTTGTTGTCCTTAGTTGTGGAGGGTGCAAGTTCAGCTCCAAGTCCAGTCGCTGCTTTCAGTCTAGTTGCCAGTGGTGAGTCAGTGGGGAGGAGCACAGCCCAGCATCCCATGCAGAAGTCAAACCCACAACCTTGTTGTTAGGAGCATGTGCTCTCACCAGCTGAGCCATCCTGCCACCTATTGGCAGCTCAGCACGGGCACAGCTCACTGGTCCATGTGAGAATCAAACCGGCGGCCCTGTTGCTCAGAGCTTGTGCCCTTAACCAACTGTGCCACTGGGCCTGCCCTGTGGAACTTTTTTTAAGTGGAACTTGGTCATCAGCATTAAGTCAGATACCTGGATGTTTGAGCTGAATGATGTTCGTTTGGTATGAACTGTCCACTGGTACGTGTCTCTTGTCTTCCGCTCCTTGAGTAGAGAGAAGTGTCCTGTCTGTTCTCATACAGAACCCTTTCTCTCCATAATAATTATTTTCTTTCCCAAGCCTCCCCCAGAGCTGGAAGGCAGTCAGCCAGCATTTAGATAGTTTTGCACCGTACTTTTTTTTTAGATCAAAAAGTTCAACTTGATGGTAGATTGATCATGGGGCGGGGAAGGGAGAGCCTTGCTTCGGTGGGTGGGGCTTCCTGAAACCGTGTCGATTACTGAGGACTTCCAGGATTTCCTGGTGTGACAGCAGGTATCCCTAAAACTCTCTGTGTCTTGAAACCTCACAATTTCTGGAGAATTCCTTCACCAAAGCTGCTGCTTTTCTTGGAGGCTGCCCAGTAACCACTGTGAAATGACATGGGGACACAGAGCCACCAATGACCTTTTCTGGGTTAAGGGGCTTCCCACCTTTGGCTTGTCTGTGTATGTTTGTCCTTGTAGCTAATTGCCAGACTGAAGCTTAGTACATTTAGGGGCAGAAATGCAGGTCAATCGGCATCAGAGTGATGAAACAGCACTATTTTCTGTGCTTCCCCCTTTAATCTTTAGAGTCAAGAAAATGGCTCCCTGTCTGTGGGGAGTTATCTTGTGCCATGCTGTGGTTATGCTCTGTAGGACCTGTCTCAGGAACTTCTTGTGGATCTCACAGTTGGGACTAGATGTTTTGTGCTGAAGGCTACCTGAGTGAGCATCCAGGAGCTCACGTTCTGTGATTCGGTGAGGTCATAGTCAAACGCCCCTGAGAAACAGAAATGGTTCACAAGAACACCCAGCAGATATGAAGCCAAAGCTTTAGTGTCACTCATACCCACCACCTCAGGGAAGTCTCAGTTCAGGATGCAGAAATCCCGATATTTGGAAGTCACATGCCCATCCCTTACTTTAGGAGTGTCCTATTAGCCTAAAGACATTGAGATTGATTTGGCAATATGTGGACCCTGACCCTCAAATTTCAAGTTTTGTCCTTAAAGATCAGTGCTCCTTAAAGCTCCTTTGTGGGAGCAGAACACATCCAAGGTGCTTGCTCATCCTGCAACTGCGGACCCCATTAGCAAAGAGGATGCCATCCATAACATGACTTGTCAAACTTTATAAACAGAGGCAAACATAATAAAGGGTGTTAGAGATGAATTTTAAAGACCCAAGTAAGGGGAGTTATAAAAGTCAGTAAATACCACCTTGAACTTTATCATATATTAAAATAACGTTTTTATAGTGCTTGTAAAACACTTATATAAACATTTCCCCATCTCCCCAGTATCCCTCCTGGCTTAGTGGGTAGGGTAGATATTAGCTTCCACAGAACAGATAAGGTGACAGGAGTGGGTGGGGGTAGACAGGTTGGGCCCTGAGGTGCTTTAATTACAGGCGCACACACAGAAAAGCAGCCAAGCTTCCCACCAGTCACGTGGTTGTAGTTTATCAGAAATTTTCAGAAATGTAGCTTCCTGCCTGAAAGGCAGGAAAATTATATATTGCCCAATTCTACAAGAGAAGGATGTTTTTACCATGGGGTAGAAATAAAGTCTATTGAAGAAAAGGAGAAAGAGATGACGGAAATAATGGAACGAAGTACATACTATGGCTCCATTTGTCCGTGTTTAAAAGAAGTAGTTGCTGGGGGTGGGGGTTGGGGAGAGGGAGAGAATTTAATTTGGACACATTAACCACTTCTTTCTATGAAGACAAGAACTGCCAATGATCTTTTAAAAAAAGAAAAAAAGAAAAGGAAAACCTATTTGTGGATCTTACTAAAACTCCTACACATTTTACATTGGAGTTGAGATGTGTGGGGTAGATCCATCTAATTCTACCCTAGTAACTATAGCTGAGGTATCATGTATTTGCCATCCCAAAAAGAAAAGACTTTTATTTAACCAAAGTGAAGTTGGGCAATGCATAAATGCTGGAGCGGAATAAAAACATATCATTTATGCTGATCTCCCCCAAGCAGTGCACTTTTCTGAATTGCCTCTTGCCGCCTGAATAGCTACTGTTAAAGAAATGAGACATTTTGTTTTCTAGACAGCCCTCTGATTGTTCCCTGCACTCACACAGGAGTGCCTGGCTGCAGAGCTTTCTATTTTTCTCCCAGGTCATCCCACGGCAGTTCAAAAGGTGACCTGTCACGAGGAAGAGGGCAAGTCGATGCATTTTTAAGAAACCTACCCTTGTTATCGCCCCATGGCTAGAATGTGACCCAGGCTGAGTTTCTGAATTTGAACATTAACCCTTTTGCTCTGCACCTGAGCAGTCTGACTGGGTCTGAATGAGAGAATTCTTTTTCCAGAACAACCTCAAGCTGTTTCTCGGTCTGCAACTCAACTCTACCCAATTATCTAAGCATGAATGCTCCTGAGTGTGCTTGCTTGGGAGGGTGTGGGGATGGCATCCCAAGATGAAGGCTTTGACATATTCAGGTGCCGGAATGGTCCTGCAAGGACAAGTCTGTTAAAAGGCCTGTGTTTTTCTTTCTTTTTTTTTTAATCTATAAATGCTAATTCCTTTAATTATGTTCTACTTATTTTCCTTCCTCCTCCTGGCTTTCTTGGCTTCCTTTAGGAATAATGGCCGCCTCCGTGTAAATGGCATATCCATTCTGTTTCCCCTTTCCTCTTATCCTTTGATTTCACTCCTTCCACCTTTCCCTCTTCCCTTCTTAACCACAAAACAGCAAGAATGATGCAAATCAGTGTCTTTTCGTCCCCTCTTCCCAGGGCAGGAGGCAGGATCTGGGACTGTGGCCAGTTCAAAATTTCTGTACAGGAGGGACTCAAGATGCTCTGGGGAGGGGGAGGCACAGGGGGCTTGTCTTAAAGCTCTGTCTGCTTAGCCAACACAATCTTTACATGGATTGATTGCTTCTGCTGGACGCCTGCCAGCAGCACTAGTGGATATTATGGGGGCTGAAGCCTACCTTAGCTGTTGCTACTGGTTTAGCCCAGATTCAAGGGGTCCTGGCTTTACAGACTGTAAGGAGTAAGACGCACTTTATGGAATTAGCCTTGCCAAGCCTTTTGCCCCTGCCCTGCCCTCCCCACCCCCACCCACTAGGAGGGCTTAATTAAAAAAAAAAAAACAAAAAACAGAGACTGCACAAAAGCATGGGTTGCAATGGCCCGCACCCACTCTTCTAACTTGGAGATTCAGAATTCCCTCAACTGCAAGAGTTTTGTGCATATGGTATATTCTGGAATTTGAACTCACCATAGACAAGGTCTGCTTTATATTATCATCTTTCATAGCATAGATTTATCATTCTGTATACTCTATTAACTTGGTGGAAATCATTTAACTTATGGGGCAGAGCTAATCTTTTTTTTTTTAAGTTTTTGAAAAGTACATGAATAACGGCATTTTTGTCCATTAAATGAAGTGGGAGAAAAAAATGCAAGTGTGTTTTTTCAGGTTTCAAAGAACCAATCATGGAGAGCACTGGTCTAAATAGATATGAAGGTTCTCTTAACATATGGAATTTATTAGGGGAAAAAAGTATATTTTCAGCAAAATTTTAGCACTCCACATTTAAGTTATAAATTCCTTAAGGCTCTCTCGTTGCCATATTGATGCAAGATGAACAGTGTGTAAGCTCCAATACGCATGTTGTGACATGCCCATGGTTTAATGTTGCACTAAGTATGTGAAATGACTTTAAAAAAAAATCAGCGTAACCTTATTGCTTCATAAAGATACTCTCAGGCTGTGTGTTTCCCCAGGAGATGATGTGATATGTTCTCACTTTTTCTTCGTGAACATAAATCCATTGCCCAAAAGAATGCAATGTATCTGGAATGAGGTGGGATAAATTTTTAATTTTAAAAATCTTGAAACAGTTGGCAAATTTTGATTTTTTTTTTCTGATGGCAATTGAAAGGGGGAAGTTGATAGTTGTAGATGGGGTTTCTGTGCCCCAGGAAAGGTTGGTTTAAAGGTCTAGAGGGAGTTTCGATCTGTTCCACTGCAACCTGAAGGTGTTGGTTCTCTTTACCTCTTGCACTGTAGTCTGTTATTTGGGGGGAGATGAGAGATTCATTTATGTAGCAATCCCTTTAAATAAATGTCCAGTTCTATTGCGGTCATTTTCTGGGTAGCCCTTGGCGCCACGGGCTCTCGGGCCACAGGGCAGCCAGGAATGAAGTGCACAAACCCTGTGCTCCTACAAATGTTACTCTGTTAGGAACAGTGATTACCAGGATATTTTTAAATCCAGAAAACAAACAAGCACAAGCTGACTTGGAGGTGCCTGTGCTCCCCTTGACATAACCTCTGTTTTTGTTTGCCCCTTGAAAAGAAATGCCTTCTCTAACTGCGCTGAGTGTTAACTCACCTGTTTTTGCCTCAGCGCATCTGTTGGTGTCAAATTAGAGCATCATCAGACTGAAATGAATTTCGAGAGGCCATAGACTAAACTCCCAGGCAGGACTGCACCCACATTCTGCCAGAGAGATGAGACTCCCCGCTGTCTTGAAAGGCTTTCCAGAAGAGGAATTCCATAGCCAGTGCCCCACCTTCTAAGACCTAACAAGTTGCTCTGTCAGGGGAGACTCTAAGAGCAAACCCGACTCCCCATGCTGAAATGTAAACCCATTATCTCTGGCTGTGTACGCTGCTGACTACCCCCCAGGGTAACAGTGCATCATATGCCTGTCAGCTAGTGCTAATCTGCCTGCGTACTTCTCGCCTCAGAGCCAAATAATCCCATTTCACGTTTGTGGGAGCCCAGAACAAAGCTCAATATTTCTGATAAATGATGCCCTGGATTGAAATTGATGGGAAGACTATCTCGCAGTCTTTGGATCTTATAATCCTGTTTATCCATCTCAGAATGGTGCTTGCATTTAAACTGTAATACCACAAGCACTGTTCATAATTAGCATTTCAGAATTTTGACCTTACAGGGCAAGCCACTCAGGCCTCTAAGGAGACTGCATCTGAATATCCAGCGAAAGCCTGCTCACCATTTTTTCCACCCCTGCATTTACCCCTGTATCTAATGATTGACAGTATCAACTTCTTCAGCAGTGAAGCTTAGCTTTCTCAGCTTTAATAATTTGGGTAAATTTTAGTTTTTGTAGTGTTGAAACGTGCTGCTAGATTTAGGCTTTCCTTTGACATCTTTATCAATGTTGGAAATGTTTCATTCTTAGCCCAGGAATCTTTAATAATTTCTCTGCTCCCTGCCTTTCTGCTCTCAGGAAATAAAATAAGGCAGCTTTGGGGAATTTTTCTGTTTGCAGTTTAGTGTTGTATTTACAAGGAGGTAAGAGGAAAGAGGTATTGGCATTGCAAGGAACTCAAAGATTACATGTCACCTCTTTTGCTACGGTATGTTTGAACTAATGATGAGGCCTGACGTCCTGGGCTTGGGAAGATATACATTTCCTCCCTTATAAGCACAGAAAGAATTTAGTTTGCAAATGAACCTATATGTTGGGAAGAAAGCAGTGCCAAATCCAACATGTGGGAGGAGCGAACACCATACAGCTATTTGCGATTACCCCCAAAGCCCCCCACCTGCCTGAGCAACCACACTGTCTCAGGTACCAACATTCAGCCCTGAGCGAGGTCCAGAACCACGTTTGGGTTTGTTGGGAGCCACACATCACAGGCTAGGAGACGATGCTTCCCTGTGGGAGCTCCTTCCATTTAGAGAAAGTCAGAAACTGCTGATGATACGTGCCCCCAGAGGAACAGTTCTTTCACCAGCCCACCGGTGCGGCCTCTTGATCCTTTCTGCTGCTTCTCTTCCAAGGATGTTAGAGGAGGCTCAAGACAGCGCCCTGATGGAGACCTCACGTGTCCTTAGTTCCCCCATCTGCGGTCAGTTCTGCCATGACCCCCACTGTACCTGATCAATTTCAGAGGTAGCCTGTGAAATGGAGGGGGCGGGAAGGGGGAATAAAGCACTTCATAAGAGAGAAAGATGTCAGGGCATATGTCCTTAAGGTAGAGGGGGGAAAGGGAGGCTTTGTACATTATAGTAATGCTGAGCTGGTAGGTACCTATTGGAGTTACTATTGTGTTGTGGTTTCTAAGAGGCAACGTGAGAAGAAACACCGAGGAAGCTGCAGCTCCTCACGGGAAGGGAGCCGGAATGTTGTCGAGCTGGACTCAGACCGCAGTGTTTCTAGTCTGTGTCTTACTTGCTTGTGTTACAGCTTTCATCTGCGGTTCTGACATCTTTGCGATTTGGCAAGAGATTGTGAAATGCTCACCAGGCCCTGGCCAGGCGGTGCTGGCAGATGGGGCGAGGGCACACCCGCGTTGGTGAGGGAATGCCTCGCATGCAGGAACTGGGGTCTTTCTGGGTCTGCCCGGCCCCGGAGCTCTGCCCTTCTCCTCCACTGCAGCTTCTTTCCTGCAGTGCCAGGCGCTGTCGAAGCAAGCACAGAGGATCTCGCTGAAACTCACTTCTGCTTCCAGTGGCTTTTCCAGTTTGAGCAGTGCTGCTATAAACCATCTGGTGCTGGGCGCCATCCAAGTCTTCAATCTTAACTCCTCCGATTCTCTCCCTTGGCCCACGCCAGATCGTGCGATCTGCAAATGTGGGACCCTGGATGCCCATGATAAATGAAGTGCAGTGATGGTGAATGGGAGAGGTCAACTTGGGAGTTTTGGGTTTCACGTGCTGGGAAAACTGACTCTGCCTCAGTTTCCTTATCTGCAAAACGAGGTAATAATAGCGCCTGTCTTGTTCGGTGAGGGTTCAGTGAAAACCCCCGTAAGGCATTTGGCATGGTCCCTGGCACACAGGAAGGGTACTGGCAGAATCCACCTGGAATGTTGTGCTTGGTCCTGGGTAGCACTTGTCAAAAGGGACACTGACACCCTTGAGCGGGCACTGAAGGGTGGTGGATTGTTCTAGAGATTTGATGACTTAGAGGCGATGCTAATGATGCAGCGAATTATTTGGAGGGTTTGAAGTATAGAAGGGAGCACTATATTAAACATAGTGGTTCACATAGGCTATTTTAAGTATATTTACATCAGAAAAAATGCCTGAAAGATATTTGCTACTGGTGTGATCTCTAGATGATGGGGTAAGGGTAATGTAAGTTCTTCTACCTGACTATTTCTAATTTTCTAAATTTATCCATTTCCACAAATATTGTCTGAAGTTCTACCATGTGCCAGGCACAGTTTGTCTTGTTCATTGTCTAGTTCCTCAGTTTCTTGACACGTCTGCTTTCTCAGAACTCAGAGTCTCATGGGGGAATGAATGAACCAAAAGTCTGTATGATATGTTGTCAGGTAGTAATAAGTGTTATCAAAAATAAAGAGGAGTAAAAGGATAGAGAAGGCGGGGAGTAGGGGCGAAGGAAAACTTGTTCCAGGTGATTGGTGGAGACAGATGGAAAGCAACCTGAATGAATTAAGGAGTGAGTATACATATGGGGAAATAATGACTACCATGTTAATTGTTATATATAGTTCCCTATTTTGTTGACAACCTAGTGTATTATGCATATTGTGCAATTCATTCAACTAATCTTTTTCATTTGTTTTTCACTATCATGGACAGATCTTTGTGCATATCCTTGCTTACAGTAAACTTTGCCATTCAGATACATTTTTATGGAAACTCATTTTGGAGTTCCTGCATGTGTCCCACTTGGTGCTTGAACCTCTCTTATCTTGCGATATGAGGAGCCAGGAGGTGGGGGGTACAGACCCGGTGTGAGGCTCCTTCTGTTTCCAGGCTGTTCAGGATTAATGTGTTCACCTGCTTACCTGCAAGCCCAGCCAGGGCGCAGGGAGCTGCTGATTCAGTTGCACATGTTGAAAGATGAGGTGTAGATGGCTATGATTAATATGATCTAGGCCTCAATGTGATGAGTCAATTCTGATTGCTTAATCAGGGTTCGTGTAAACACAGAGATAGGATAGTAACCCATCACTCTTCCCAGGCGTGGTTTTACCTTGACACTCTTCAGCAAGCACAAAGCGTGGCATGATGATCATAATTAAGATGATAATGGTCACTGTGGCTACCATTCTGCCAGGCAGCATGGTGGTTAAATGATTTACCCGCAGTGTGTTCATTTAATCTTCACAGCTCTGTATGGTTGAGTATAGTTCCCATGTAACAGGAGGCTGAGAAAATTTTAACACCTTAACCAAGGCTGAAGTGGTACTCAGCTCCGGGGTTTGTGTTTTTTGTGTTGTGATAGTGATAAAACCTGTGTCCTTAACTAAACAATTTTCCCTGATTGTTTTCTCTCCCTTTACTCCCTCTCCCATTTTTTTCCTTTTCTGGGAACAAGATGATCCAGGTTGGGACTAGTATTAGCTGGCGTAGGTGATTTGGAAAGGAGAGAAGATTCGGACCTTTTCTTCCATATAAGCACACAGTTTTCTGAAGCAGTCAGCAGGGCCCCTGGTGGGAGAGAACGCTGAGCAGATTTGAAATGTGTCGCTTCTTCCCTTTCCTGGTGCTTTGCGTTACATGTACCCGCGAGTGGTAAAATGGCCCATCCGTCAGCAGCCCTGTGGTGAAAGGAGCTGCCAGGGCCTGCCAGCGCCTTCACAGAGACGGGCGCTTGTTTATGGCATCAAGCATTTTAAAGTGATTTTGTTGAAATGAAATCGTGCATGTTAAAGTATCTTTTAAAAGTTGGGGATTCATTTTAAAATGATTGTATTGAGTATCTCCATAGTTGACAACTTGACTGTCTCCTGTGCTTTAATGGAAAGTCTGAAAGCATGTGCCTTGAGCTATATATATGTATTAATACATGTAAATGCACATATATACACCAGGGGTGCCAAAAAAATGTATACACATTTTAAGAGATGTTATCTTAACTTTTCAAAGTTGAATTGAATTACGGTAGCAATGTGTAGTATGACATTCACTCAAAAGATGGCATTAATCAAATGAATGCTAGC
>NW_017731646.1:1685638-1736666 GCF_001890085.2 Hipposideros armiger | reverse complement strand
GCTGAAATATTCATGTCCTCTGATTAGCAGGATTTAATTGTTACATCTTCATCTCCTTCATGATGCGTCATTAGGATGCAGCCCACCTTGAAATTTAAGTGGATGCTGCCAGTTTATTGCAGTATCTTTATTTTGTCTGTGTTTCTTTCCAAATATCCTTGTATGTACATGTAATTCTGGTTTCCCTTGAAAACAAAATAACACTACATAAAGTAAGAGATTTTTTGGTAGTGGAAAATACTAAGTGATTTATTTTTACTAGCAACTGTTGTATTATAATATTTGTGTTGTAAATTTTAAAATATATATAATCTATTTAGATTTTTAAAAAATTTTTTTAAAGATCTAGTTAAAATGACTTTTCCTCCTATGTACTATTTAATTAGCATAGTTCAAGGCTTTTTCACCTACACGGCAATATTTTCCTCTTTACTTTCCCTCATAGGGTATGGAGATAGCTGGAGATTAGTATTTCTGTGATTCCTTCCTGGGTCTGATAATCAGCTGAATGGTCTTCTGTTTCTCAAAATACTGAAAGTTTTAAACAGCACCTTTTTCCCCATGCTAATTTAGCAATTTTGCTTTCTCCTTTCATAAAAGAACCCTATGAGACCTTATCTTCTCAACAGTTTCATGGGTCTCGGAAGTGCTATGATATTCCCGTTGCAAAGCATGAGGCGTGATGGTTAGGAACTGGCTCTGGGCTTAGACCTGGATTTTCATTCTAGCTCTGTCACTTACTGGTTTGACAAGTTACTGAACTTCTAAGCCTCAATTCTTACCTCTTTAAACTGGGATTAATAGTACCCAGTTCACAAGGCTATGTGATAACTGAGAAAGTGGTATTGTAATAGCCATTACGATGTCAGAAGGGCAGTAGACATGGTGGGGTTATCACTTTGTGTGGGGTGTAAATTCCTAATTATGTTTTGTACACCTGTGATTAATAGTAAAATAGAATGTAATTTAAACATACAATAAAAAGTGCATGTTACATGCTTAATATAGCAGCTAGCACATATTGTAGTAAGCACCCACCACATGTTAGCTAATATTATTTCCACTAAACATTATGATATGACTCATTTTCAGAGGAGCATATGTTCGTGGATGGGGTAGTATTGAGGGTCATCTTCAGACCCCTCAATGGTCAGTCTTGGTCATCTCCCATCCTTGTAAGTCATCTCCCAGCCATTTATTTGAGGCAAGGGAAGAGTTGCTTCAGGTGGGTCCTACGGCTGATGGTATGGCTACTTTGTGTGTAGGCACCATCACCAATGTCAGGCGCGCTTGGATGGGATCCATTTTTCCTGTGTGGGTGTTATTCTAGGGCCGCCATATTAAAGGGGCCTTAGAGTGCTGTTTTCAACAACTGAATTTCAACAGAGGTTTAAAAAGTAAATCAGGGGCCACTGACCTCACAATGAATTTATCAGGAAAATGGAAAGACAAACAGCTGCTGCTTTCTGAGTTGATCCAGGGCAGCAAAAAGTAATTTGCATGCAGTGAGCAAGCTTGTAGATGATATTTAATGAGTTTTAAGTTTCAAGGCTGTGAGCAGCCTTTCTTGAAATATTACACAGCAGGTGCCCCTTGCTGGAATTCTAGCAGTAAATAGGAATGTTCCAGTCCTGGAAGCCACTGAACAGGCCTGATTGTGTCCATCTGGCAGGGATGGCTACCCTTTTGCCAGAGATTTTGTTCTTTATGTATCTGAATTAGAGCCCCCGGGCGTGGGGAGTTTTGGAGAGGAAGCTGACTGAGGCTGTTTTCTTGCATACAGATGTCTCCTGCTATTTCCGAGGACAGAACTGGGATATGCACATTTATTCCCTACCCAGGAGCTCTTGGATTGCCATATGGGAGAGTAGAAGCCTCTGGACAGGGAAGGGGGGAAATCAAAATTTGATGAGCTTTGTTCCTCTGGGTCTGTTTCATGTCTTTACAGTGAGGGAACGGGACTAGACATTCTCTAATTCCCTCGCCAGTGCTAAGATTATGTGTGATTCTGAGCGCTCTTTCAATTGCAAGGGAAAAGCCATTGCTGATTGCTTCTGTACAGCGCAGCTTCCTTGCGCGGTGAGCTTCAGCAGATCCTTCCCGGGACCAGTGGGCAAGTGAAGTATGCAAAGCCGCAAGCACAGAACTCAGAGTGGAGCCATCTGGTACAAACCCTTCTAAAAAGGATGGAAAAAAACACAGGAAGTTAAAGAGCATCCCCCAAATTCACACTGAGCTGAGCACCAGCCCCAAACCTTTGTCACTACTACTAGTGACAGAGCCCTGCCACCTCCCCCTGCTTCCACCCATGCCCCTGCCAGGGCATACACCTGACCTCCCACCCCACACCCGCCCACTCGCCCCCATACGTGGGTGCGCGTGCACACACATGCATCCCACAAGCAAGGGAGAGCAGCAGCATGTTGAGTTGGAAGTGCCAGTGAGCACACGCAGAAAAGATTAGAGCACAGAGTATGTGGGCATTAATACCTCTTCTATTTATCAGTTTTCTGCCCTTGGCCTGATTGCCTGTTGCTCCTCTGTGCCTTGGTTTCCTCGTTTGTCAGAAAGGATGTAATAATACCTATCTCACAGCACTGTGGTGAGGATTAAATGAGATACTACATGAAATATGCTTAGCCAAAGCACCTGGTACCCATTACACATTCAGCAAATGGTAACTATTAATAGTGTGATTTCTATTATTACTGCTGAGTTGACTAGAATTCTCAAAATATTCCCAGAGATTGGCACTGGGGTTTTGACACTGCCTGTCTTCTGTAGAACTCTTCAGCAGATTGAATTAGGTAGAATAGAAAGCACTTAGGGCAGAACCTGCCTAGAGTACGTGTTAGGTCAAGTTTAGTTGCATTTACTTCTTCCGCTTTAATGAAAAGACCAGTTCACTAGATGAAAGAAGTTGATGCTACCCATTGTCCTCAATCAAACATAAGCAAAAACTTGTATCCCTTGTTTCTTTTTTTTTTCATTAATTAAATTCATTGGGGTGATAATAAACTTGGTTAATAAAATTATATGGGTTTCAAGTGTATAAATAAGACATCATCTGTATATTGCATTGTGTGTTCACCACCCAAAGTCAAATCTGCTTTTGTCTCAATATATTTGACCCCCCTTACCCTCTTCTACCACCCCCCTCCCCCCTTTCCCTCTGGTAACCACTAAACTGTTGTCTGTGTTTATGAGTTTTTGTTGTTCGTCTTGCTCATTTGTTGCTTTCAGTTTTATATCCTACATATGAATGAAATCATGTGGTTCTCAAATTTTTCTGTCTGTCTTATTTCACTTAACATGATAATCTCAAGATCCATCCATGTTGTGAGAAATGGCAGTATTTCTTCTTTTCTTATGGCCGAGTAATATTGCATTGTATATATGTACCACATCTCTTTTATCTAATCATCTATCAATGGACACTTTGGTTCCCATGTCTTGGCCACTGTGAATAATGCTGCAATGAACACAGGGGTTCATATATCTTTACGGATAAATGTTTACAGATTTTTTTTGGTGGATATCCAGAAGAGGAATTGCTGGGTCGTATGGTAATTCTATTCTTAATTTTTTTGAGGAACCTTCATACTGTATTCCATAGTGGCTATACCAACTTACATTCCTACCAACAGTGTATGACGGTTTCTTTTTCTCCACAACCTCTCCAATGCTTGTAATTACTTGTCTTGTTAATAGTCATTCTAACAGGTGTGAGGTGATATCTCATTGTGGTTTTGGTTTGCATTTCCCTAATAGCTAGTGAAGTTGAGCATCTTTTCATATATCTGTTGGCCATTTGTATGTCTTCTTGGGAGAAGTGTCTGTTCAGGTCCTCTGCCCATTTTTTAATTGGATTGTTTGTTTTGCTGTTGTTGAATTTCATGAGTTCTTTATATACAGAGGGTGCCAAAAAATGTATACACATTTTAAGAAAGGAAAAAATTGTATTAAAATTGTAATACTCAATATATACCAATAACAGAAGATGAATATAAGTCACATTTGAATTCTTCAGTTACAAGAGTTGCTCAAAGTGGTTACCATCAGCATAATTTTAATACAGTTTTTTCCTTTCTTAAAATGTGTTTTTTCCTTTCTTAAAACGTGTATACACTTTTTTTTGTCACCCTGTGTATTTTGGATATTAGCTCCGTAACAGAGGCTAATGTATATAAATATATTCTCCCATTCAGTTGGTTGCCTCTTTGTTTTATTGATGATTTGTTGTGCTGTGCAGAAGCTTTTTAGTTTGATATGGTCCCATTCATTTATTTTTGCTTTTACTTCCCTTGCTTTTGAGGTCAAATTCATAAAATCCTCTCTAAGATCAAGGTCCATAAGTTTAGTACCTACATTTTCTTCTGTGCAATTTATTGTTTCAGGTCTTATGTTCAGGTCTTTGATCCATTTTGAGTAAATTTTGGGATATGGTGGCAGGTAGCATTCTAGTGTCATTCTTTTGCATGTGGCTTTCCAATTTTCCCAGCATAAATCATTTATTGAAGAGGCTTTCTTTTTTCCATTATATGTTTTTTACTTCTTTGTCAAAAATTATTTGCCCATATCTGTGTGGGTTTATTTCTAGCTTCTGAATTCTATTTCATTGGTCTGTGTGTCTGTTTTTCTGCCAATACCATGCTATTTTGATTATTGTTGCTTTTTAAGTGTGTCTCTTTTTTCTGAAGGGCAAGTCGCTCTGTTAGAAGGGCAGAATGGTAACTCCCATCATCACTTATTGGGAAGGAAACAGAGGTACTCTGGCACTGAATGTCACAACTTACAGGAGCACCTCAGGTAGCCAGATCAAGTGAAGGAGAAAAAACAGAACAAGCACAGTTTGCCCGGGATGAGCTTACCTGCCAACAAAGTGGGAAAAGCTGACTCAGCCAACACACACACACACACACACGCACGCACACACGCACGCACGCGCGCATGGGAGCTGTCTGCATGGAGACTCTGGGGATGAACGCATTCCTCTGTCTCAGGTGTGAATTTGGAAACTATTGGTCCCTTCGAAGGCAGTGCTGTGAAAGAGCAGACCAAAGTCTCAGAAAGATGAGTGAAATGGTAGACTGAACAGCCTAGACACAGGTCCTGGATCCCCCTCACCAACTGTGGTCTTTGGCGAAAGGACTTGTCCCTCAGTGAACTGGGAATCACAGCTTCCCTATGACCACAGAGCTGTGGTGTGATGATAAAGGTCCTATGGGATGATACACGGGACAGTGCTGAGGACACAGGACTGTGCAGGCCTGTGTGGGTTGTTTGTACTGTCACGAGCAATGGAGAAGCACCTTATCACTGTAAATACACAGTGATGCTCCTGGGGGCTCACCCGAGTCATTGGGCTGCTGGCTTAAAAGGGCATCTGGAGTGCAAAGGCCTTTGTCTCATGGCTGATGTATAACGAGAAAGACTTCTCACCCATTTAGCCCTGGAGGAACCAAAAGGAGAGGCTGTTACAAAGGCGCTTCTAGCTTGTCACCCGGGCCTTGTGCAGCTGGACATTGTATCTGTCAGAAGCTAGGTGAGCCTGTCCTTACAGCCAGTTGCAGAATGAAATATTAGCCAAGTAATGTTTCATCCAAAAATAACAACCATCTTGACAGTTATCTTGCAGCCAAATTTCCAGGTGGTTTAGTTTCATTTGGATACACACTGTAAAATGAATGTGAAGCAGGGCTCAAAACAGCCTAGGGAATTCGTGACTTTTATCTTCAGAAATAGGAGGTATATACAGATTTATATCCTTTACACACTAGATCCAAATTGTGTAGGAATTGGCAAGGTCCCCTCCCAACCTTGCTTAGGCCTTGAATTAAAATTTTATAGAGAATCAAGAGCCTTGCCAATTATCTTCTTAAGATAAACCTTGGGACTTCAGTAAAGTCCAGCAAAATGGCTATGGCCTCTCAGTCCTGTGTTGATACCCACCACGAAGTAAGCTGCTCCAAGATAGGATAGTGTTACCTACTCATCTGAGTGACCCTCTCACAACCTCTGATGGGGCCTAGTCTGAGAACATTGTTGACTTGAAACTGCTTGAGTTAAAACTTGATTGAGAAAAAGGAAATGTACATTTGTTGAATGCTTATGTGGTTCTGGACACTGTGCTTGTCACTTTATGGATGCTGTTTCGTCTTTATGACAGCCCTATAACAAAGCGATTAAATAAACTGTCCAAAGCCAATCCACCAATAAGTGGCATAAATGAGATTTAAACCCAGGTTTATATGATTCTTTATAAATTAGGATTAGATCAACTTCATTTGCCAGAGTACCTCAATATAACAGGAGTCTGTACAACAGAGGTCTGTTTCTTGCTATTCTGCTACAGAAATATGGAGTTAGGTCATCTGAAGCTGGTAGGGTGGCTCTACAGAGCTGTTAGGGAACCAGGCACCTTTCGGCTCCCTAGAGTGTGGACCTCATCTCTGTGTGCTGGAGCTCCATCCATCACATTAATGTACCAAGCAGCAACAATGCAGGAAGAGAAAAAGGGCGGGACCTCTCTCAAAAAGGTTTCCCCAGAATTCTCACATAATAGTTTTGCTTACATCTCATTGGCCAGAACTTTGTCACATGGCTACACGTATCTCTGACTGCAAGAGAGGCCAGGAACTGAAATAGTTTAGTGGAGTTTCAATATGACCAGCTAAAAATCAGGATCTTGTTCTGAGTATGAAGAGAAAAATGTGTTGAGGAAGAAACTAGCACAGATTCCAAACGTTATATGTTTTCTTTCTCTTTGGTTAGTGAAACATTTTCTTTTAATGGTACTGCATAGTTCATATGTCTGAAGCTCTCGCTCAAGTTGGAGGCCATTTCAGAAACCAGAATATAAGTAAAGAGATCTCAAAAAATGGTATGAATGTAATGTTCCTATTATAGATATTTAGCAGTTTTGTTTGCTTTGGTAAATTTATCTTTCCTGGGTTTAAACCTACTATCACTCCTTTTACAAAATTACCCAGCAAGTCCTCTATACTTCTTATTTTTAAAATATTTTTATTAAAATATAGCTAATATACAATATTATATTAGTTTCAGGTGTACACCATAGTTATTCAACATTTATACACCTATATTCCTTATGCTTTACTTTACATCCCCATGACTACTGTGTAACAACCAATTTGTACATCTTAATCCCTTCCCCTTTTTCACCTACCCCCAAACCCCCTCCAATGGGCAGCCATCAAAATATTCTCTGTATCTATGAGTTTCTGTTTTGTTTGTTTATTTTGTTCTTTAGATTCCACTTATAAGGGAAATCATATGACATTTGTCTTTGTCTGTCTGACTTACTACACTCAGCACAATACCCACTAGGTCCATCCATGTTGTCACAGATGGCAAGATCTCGTTCTTTTTCTATGCCTGGGTAATACTCCATTGTATATATGTACCATCTCTTCTTTATACATTCATCTATTCAAAGACACCCAGGTTGCCTTCATATCTTGGCTATTGTAAACAATGCTGTAATGAACATACGGATGCACACATCCCCTCGAAGTAGCATTTTGGGTTTCTTCGGATAAATACCCAGAAATGGGATTACTGTCCTTCTTTGTCTCTTTTTATAGCCTTTGTGTTAAAGTCTGTTTGTCTGGTATAAGTATTGCTACTCCAGCTTTTTTTTTTTTTCCCTTCATGAAATATCTTTATCTATTAATATCTTTACTTTCAGCCTGTGTATCTTTTAATCCTAAGTGAGTGTCTGGTAGGCAGCATATGTAAGGGTCTTGTTTTCTTATCCATTCAGCCCCCCAGTGCCTTTTGATAGGAGCATTTAATCCATTTACATTTAAAGTAATTATTGATATATATGTAGTTATTCCCATTTTATCATTCATATTTTTTTATCTTTTTTTTCTTCTTAAAAAAAGATCCTTTAACATTCCTTGTAATACTGGTTTGGTGTTGATGAACTCCTTTAGTTTTTTCTTGTCTGAAAGCTCTTTTATTTGTCCTTTGATTCTAAATGATAACTTTACTGGGTAGAATAATCTTGGTTGTAGGTTCTTGCTTTTTACCACTTTGAATATTTTCTGCTAATCTCATCTGGCCTGCAAAGTTTCTATTGAGAAATCAACTGAGAGTCTTATGGTTTGCAGGTAACTAGCTGCTTTTCTCTTGCTGCTTTTAAGATTCTTTCTTTGTGTTTAACTTTTAGCATTTTAATTACGATGTGTCTTGGTGTGAACCTTTTTGGTTTCATCCCTTTTTGGGACACTGCACTTCCTGGGCTTGAATATTTCCTTTGCCAGGTTAGGGAAATTTTCAGTCATTATTTCTTCAAATAGGTTTTTAATTTCTTGTTCTCTCTTTACATCTTCTGGTACCCCTATGATGCGAATGTTGGTGTGCTTGATACTGTCCCAGAGGCCCCTGAAACTCTCCTCATTTTTTTGAATTTTTTTTTCTTTTTGCTGTTCTGTTTGGGTGTTTTCTGTTACCTTATCTTCTAAATTGATGATTTGATCCTCTGCTTCCTCTAGTCTGTTGATTCCCTGTAATGTAGTCTTCATTTCAGTTATTGTAGTCTATTTCTGACTGGTTCTTTTTTATGTTTTCTGTCTTCATTTTTATGCTTCCCATCACTTTGTTGAATTCCTCCTTGAGATCATTAAGCATCTGTATAACCAGTTTTTGAACTTTGTGTCTGGTACATTGCTTATCTCCATCTTGTTTAGTTCTTTTTCCAGAGCTTTGTTCTGTTCTTTTATTTGGGACGTTTCTTTGTCTCTCCATTTTAGCTACCTTGCTGTGTTTGTTTTTATGTATTAGATATAGCTGCTATGTCGCCTGGTCTTAGTAGAGTGTCCTTATGTAGTAGGTGTACAGTGGGGCCCAGTGGCACAGTCTCTCCCTGGTCACCAGAGCCAGTGCTCCAGGGTGTCTCTTGTGTGGGTTGTGTATGCCCTCCTGTTGTAGTTGAACCTTGGTTGCTGTTTGCACATCTGTGGAAGGGATTTACCCTCAGGCTGATTGGTTGTGAGGACTGGCTAGGACTAGATGGAGGAGTTGTAGTGCAGGGGCTCACTATGGAGCAGGACTCACTTCGGCAGGGCTCTGGTGCCTGCGCAGTCTAGTCTGCCCTTTGGATGTGTCACCCTTGGAGGTGGGCTGGTGATGTTCCAGCTAGGTCTGAAGCTGGCCACTGGGCGTGCCAGGTACCCACTGCAGGCCAAGCTCAGCTGCTGCCTCTGCCCTGCCCAGGGCCACCTGGCATGAGCCACAAAGCAATCTACAGATATCCATCATCTGTGCTGTGCTTGGAGGGCCTTGAGAGGCCAAATCACAAACCAAGACTGGCTGTCACTAGCGTCACTGGGCTTAGGGCTGCTCAGCCAGAAGTATGGGACACACCAAAGCCAGATGTTGCTTATTTGGGTTTTGTGAACCTTTGAGAAATTTTTGGAAAGTCCACTGCATGAGCCAAGACAGGCTGTTTGTTGGGCCCGCAAGTTGGGTGGGGTAGGGTCTCAATCACCAGGGCAGGGTGAATGAATAGTGTTAGCTAGGTTTATAGAGACTCAGATATGGAGGCTGCCTGAATCTGCACACTGGGCGAGGGACTCATTAAAGAAACAATGGCTTCCACCAGTTCCACTGTCCAGGAGAAAGCTGTCCTTCCAGCCCTCTTCCTGAAACCAGACACTTCAGTTCCTCCCTTGCACATTTTGATCTGCTGTCCCAGCTCTGAAGCTCAGAGCTAGTGAGTTGGTCAGCGAGTCTGTGCGCAGTCCCTTTAAAAGGAGCACCTGGGACTACAGCTGCCCTCCGTCTCACTCAGTCACAATCTCTGCTGGTTTTCACAACCAGAAGTTATGGGGACTTCTCTCCCTGGCACCGGAGCCCTGGACTGGGGCAGCTGGTATGGCGTTGGGACCCCTTGCTCCTGGGGAGAGGGCGAAGGACCTTTGCAAGTTTTAATAGTCACATGCTATTGTGTGGGGGATCCCCTGTTCTGCGTCTCTGCCCCTCCTGCCATTCTCAAGATGGCTTCTTTCATATGTCCTTAGTTGTAGGGCTTCAGTTCAGCTAGACTTCGGCAATTCTCAATGATGGTTGTTCTGTACTTTAGTTATATTTTTGATGTGATCATGAGAGGAGGTAAGCACAGGTTTATCTATTGCATTGTATTGACCAGATCTATACTTCCTGTTTTTTAATGCTTGCCTGGACACTACACAGGCTTTGTCACATGACTTGTAACGTTGCTCACAAACTCTCTAGCTTTTGAATTTTGAGGAATACCACCAGCTCTACCATAATGAGCTCTACCAGAAAGAAGAGAGGTCAAATCAGCTTTTTATTACTGAGTTAGTTATTGACAAGGTGGGACAAGGAGAGCTACTGATCTGAAGTTCACAGGGAGTGTCCAGTACTCCTGGTGGTAGAAACTTAACTTATCTTGTGCTCAGTAATCTCATGTTCAGTCACCTCATGGTATGGGAGGACCTATCAGCCCAATTCTAAGCAACAGGTTTGTGACTTGTGGGCAATATTTTTCTCCACTCCAATTCTCACCTTTTGTAGTTAAAGCTCCTGCTGAGTAATTGTCAGTACCATTAAAGAACATGTGTATATTCTACTTCATATGTACGTTTTACCTTCTATCAGAAGATGCAGCAGGGAAGAAAAAAATAACCCTTTATAGTTTTTATGCTATCACCTACATATGCAGAATACACACTCACAACTCTTGTTTCTTTAATACAAAAGCCTGTTTCTCTTTAAAAAAAAAAAGTATTAAACAAAAACTATCCCAAAAAGTTTAAAACCACTCAGAGGCCACATTAAAATGTTAGAATGCTATCTTTCTGGTTAATTTTTCTGTTACATTTTCATTACTTTTATAATCAGAGGGAAATATTTTAAGTAAAAATTTCATTCACATAAAAAACTGAAAATTACTATCATATGCAACATCTTACAGTGAGAAAAAGACACTGGTGGCCTTGGTTCTCATGCTAAGCTGTCCATAGGACCTTGAGTAAAGGAGTTAATCTCTGGGTTTCAGATCCTCACCTGCAAATATGGAAGTGGAAGATGTCAGATACCAGGGACCTTTTCTCCATTCCAACATCTGTGATTATGACACATGAGACAGTCTACAAAACTTATGTGGGATCACAGTACTAGCATGTAGTTTAGATGTTTCTTAATTTAGGTTTCATGGATAGACTCCAGAGTGTGTTATCACCATAATTAGGTGGAACACATGTATGAACCCCAAATTTATACTCTTGTTTAGGAGAAAGGTTCATCATACTTATAAGATTCTTAAGGAATCTGTGACCTAAGGAAGGTTAGAGAAGAACTGGTCTATTCTCATTTTGTGGATAAGCACCTTCCACCCAGAGAAGCAAAGGGACTTGCCTCAAATGCGTATCCTATGGGTCTCTCTGGCAATCTGGAGAGCTGGTGGGTCAGAAGGTGTTATCAACTCCAAGCCCAGTGCTCCCTCCAATGGCAGAGACCCATCCCAGACCCCCTCTGCTGTGCCCTATGATGGAAATAACTAGCATCTCCCATCTGGTCCAGTTCATGAAATCAGTGTGGCACATACAACCCCCTCTCACAGCTTTCCCCCCAACCCCTCAGGCAGCCCTTTTCCCCAGAAGTAGGAGGGGAGATCTTGTGAGAGGAAACAAGGCTCACCCAGTTGGAGTCCTTTATTTCTTCCCACTCCTTTATTTCTTAAAGAACATTTCAGCTCTCCAGGTATTTTTATCCTTCTTGCCAGAAATGAGGTGGAGACTCTTCTCCCAAGACTTCACATAACACGATAACAGTCCACAGTGTCTGGCACTGAAGGAAAACCCTCAGATTGACAGTTCCGAGGTGGCGGGGTAACCCCAGCTGCTAAGGGAGTGAATTTGTGTCCCTCTCCACCATACTGGAAGCAAAACAGCCTCAAAATGATTGTACAATGGGACCACTGTGGTATTTGTGCTGAGAATTCATCACACAAAACCTTGTGTCTGAAGCCCAAAGTGACCTTTTCTGAGCTGCCCTAGCCCTACACGAGAAGGCAAATACCACCAGATTGCCTGACATTTCCTTTTTTAAATTTCAGGCATTCCTGATTTCAAATCAGCTATTGATCTGTTGGTTTGCAGCCCCGATGCAATTAAGTGAAGTCACTTTCACTGCTGTTATAGTCTAACATAAACAACTGTTTGAAACCGCAGTCCCTGCTCTATTTCTCCTTCTCCCCGCCAAGCCTACCAGCCAGCATGCAATATGGATGGGGCTAGCTTAATTTTGAAACCTGAAATTAAAGTCTTCAAAGTTGAATTATGTACCACTGCACTGTGTCCATTTTTAAAGATCACATTTATTTGCTCACTCCTTACTTTAAATCCCTCTTGTCAGAAGTTACAAGAAAAACATCTAAAGAGGGAGGGTTACTTCTGATTCTAGTCAGTCACCCAAACATAATGTGGAATTCAGCTAGGGAATGGCCTGAGCTCCACCTAGAATTGACAGTGAAGACAGATAAGAAGTAGTGACTCAGAGGGCAAAGAAGTTTGAAATGTGGCATTGCTCTGGGATCAGGGTGTTAAAAGGATCTTAGAGATAGTCCCACCCTCAGCCTGAAAAGCCCCAAAAGGCATGTGTGTGGTAGGTATCTGCATGCAACCCAAGCTCAGTGTGCCAGATCTCAGTTGAGATCCTGGAAGTGCATCATACCCCTTGTTAATCTGTTGGAGAACATTCTTTCTAGCTCCAGTTAACCTGAGAGAATTGGCCAGGGAAAACCACTGGATAGATTCTTGGCTGGTCTTTTCAAAGCCTAGTTTATCAGAGTTCTGGTTCTGCTCCTATGAGAGGGCCTGTTAGCACAGAAGCATTGGGTCAATCTAGCCTGTCTGGCGGGGGGTGGGGGCCTGGGGACAATGAGGAAGGATAAACTGGCAAGAAAATAAATGGGATGAGTTTAAGAGGAGGCCATCTAAAGAAATGAGCTCTCCCATTTCTTCTTAATATGTAGCCCCTTGGTGTGTCTCTTGTCCATGCAGCAATGTGGGTGATAGAATTGCAAACAACTAAATGCCCCTATTCAACTTTACTATTTTCCGAAGGTAAAAGCTAATTTGATTCGGCCTGATCCTTCCTTCTTATGTTGAGAACCAGGCAGCCCCACACCAGTTCTTCATATCATCCTTGCTGAGTAACCCAGGGAAACCCCTTAGAAGGAGGAGCTTTGCTCACTATCCTGATTTAATCATCCAAAATTAGGTCCCACTGCCCTCACACAACAGTTTTTGCCCCGTTACATTTAGGGTGACCATATAACCCAGCTTCCTGTAAGACACCAGATTGATGTCCGTATTCCCCTGAGATTAATAGCACCCAGAGTGTTCATTTTAGATGATGCATTTTTTATTTGATCACACTAATTACAGGGAAGGAAAGGAAGGAAATGAGTTTCTGCCGAAGGGTCTAACCTTGTGCTCCTTTCTCTGTCGCTGCAGCTCCACTTGGCAGCCCTGGCATCACTAAAGGGAGATATAGTGGAGCTTAATAAACGTCTACAGCAAACGGAGCTGGAACGGGACCTTCTGGAGAAGAAATTGGCCAAGGCACAGGTAAGGGAAATGGAAAGTTTTGGGTTTTGTGGGGGTTTTTGTTTTGTTTTGTTTTTAAGATAAAATACAGAAATTCCCACAAAACAAATTATAGCTTAATGAGCAGACATTCTCATAACCACAGCCCGGGTCAAGAAATATTGGGTGGTCAGAAAAGTCATGACATATGTTTTTTATGTCCTTAGACACTAGAGTTTCAGTCTTGTCCATTTAAAAATCACGTGTTTCCCTTGAATCTCTTAATCTACAGGTTTTTACTCTATTCTTTGGTGGTTTTATAATTAATCTGTTTAAACCTGGCTGCTTGCCTTCTAGAGTTTCCCACAGTCTGGATGTTGCTGATTGCACACTTCACGTGCAGTTCTGCACGTTCCCCTGTGCCTCTGTCCCTGTATTTGCTGCAAATTGGCAGATGGGTCCAGGGGCTTTGTCAGATTCATGTCCAGTCCCTTGGGCAAGACTGTAGAGGGTATTTGTTTTCTCAGAGGGAGGCACAGAAGGTCTGGTTGTCTCAATTTCTGCGATGTTAGCAGCTATTGATACTCAGTGCCTAAGTTGATTGATTCAGTAGGACTTACAAATCATTAGTTCTTGCATTTCTTTTTCAGTTATTCTTTCTTAGTTATTAATTAATTGCTTTTAAGAGACAACAGCTGCCTTCTATGATTTGTTGAAACAATGGTATAGTTCATAAACAAAAAGCAGAATAAATGTTTTGTTCTTTCCATTTAACATGTTTCAAGATAATGAATTGATTACCCATAATTCTGTAAAAGTACCCAATTATTTTTTTAATATTGTTATGAATTTATGGATTTAAATATGTTTTGACTTCAACCTATTGTAATTATTTTCCTTGTAGAAAATCAAATTAGAGTTATCTTTGATCAGTAAGAGCACCTTCAAGTTGGCTTCTGAGTCTTGGCATGAGCCTAATAGCTATTTCAGGTTCATTTAGTACATATTTTGCCCCAAACCTGGAATTAACCATTCTTCACTTAGCCCTGGTTTCAGTCAGCAGAATTTGGTATTTCAAGACCACAGTCTAGGTGCCAAGGGTGCTTATTACTTCTAGGTTGGCCATTGTCTTTAGTCCTCTTTTATAGACAGAGCCAAGAAATGATTTATGTATTTATTGATCTACATATGTATGTTTAAATTTTAAGACAAAATACCTTAGAAGCTTATACTAATTGCTCCTATTTAAATTCATACAGGGTACTCTACTTAGCTTCTTCTGTATTTTATCTGCACCTTCTTTCTTTTCATACTAAGAATCCTTGTTCTTAAGGTTTCAGAGGATGATTGGATTAGAATTATTTCATAATTACTCATTTGTTTCATCCCATATTATATACATACAGTCTCAGAATAATGTTAACACTATCATAACAAATATTAGTTACTGAGAAGAATCTTTTAAAATTTTTATCACTTTATGCTCTCCTCATTCGCCCAATTTTTTTTGCAGTTGTACTATATTCACACTGCCTGACCATATGGCCATTGCGTCTTATACTCTCTTTTAATCTCTATTTAGTCAACAAGTAACTATATGTTTAGTGTTTACTGTGGTCCTTATGCCTTATGTCAACGCCCCTCTTCTGGTTTTGTTTGTTTGTTTGCTTGTTTTGCCTAAAACATATATTTTCTAGTAGATTCCTCAGGGAGGACCCATGGGAATAATCTTTACCAAGTTCTTGCTTGTTAATAACAATGTGTCTGTTCCCTTCATACTTGAAAGGCATTTTTGCTGGATATAAAACCCTTGGCTCAGCTTTCTTTACGTGAACATGTTTCTTTATTCTCTTTTGGCAGAGTGCTGCTGTCAAAGTCTTATAATAATACAACTTTCTTTTCCCTCATAAGACACTAACTTATTGTAGACATCCATAGCAATTTTTTTCCTTTTTTGTTATTTTTTTTTTAAGTCCAGTAATTTTTCTAGAGTAACTCTTAATCTTAGCCATTCTGGTTTGATATTCTCAGGTTTGCTGTGTATTCTTTTGATTATATTTTTAAATCATTTTTTTTTAATTTCAGGGAAATTAAAATGTTTTAAATTCTAGTGTTTAATATTAATTCTTCTCCCATGCTTTGATTTTTCTTCAAGGATACTTAACTATTGGTCTATTAGATTTTCTTTGCCTGTCTTCAATATCTGTCACTATTTCAAATCCTTTATATCCCTCCTTTTTACTTTGTTCTTCCTGTTCTCCACCTTCTGTTTCTCTTTAGGCATATACTGTGTTTATCCCCTCTTGTGTGCCTCCTGGTTTAGTCTTTATTTCTGAAATGCATTTTTATTTTATTTTTATTTTTTTCTGTGTTCTATTACCTTACTTCTGAGTTTTTCTACTCCTGAATTATGTTCTTTTGTGTCTTATGTCATTTCATTTCCTGAAAGCCTTTTAACTTATTTTGAAATAGTAAGCTATTGTTTTCAGCTCCTGCCTCTGTCCCCTCTCCCCCCCCCCTTCTTTTTTGTGGCATGCTTTAATTGTTTATAGGGGTATTATTCTGCTTTTTTTTTTCTTCTTATAACTTTGTATGGAACTTGACCTCAATATTTTCCTGTTTTTCTTTTTTATATGAAAAATAATTTCCTTGAACTTTTAGGAGGTAGGGTTTAAGATGGCTTTTTTAAGTTCATAGAGCTTAGTCTTCTGTTGTCATGCAGTAAAAAATATGGCAGTCTGCTTTCTGACACTTCCTGGCTCCGTTCTCCTGTCCTACTTTGACTTAGATCTATTCTTATCTTTGTCTCTGTTACCCTATCTTGTTCAATTTTGACCCTACACCCAGCAGTTTTTCCTCCTGGTGGGATTCCTCGGGCCAATCTTGAAAGTTCATAAAAATTAGTTTCTTTAGCCCCTTCAGATCTTACTGTGAGCCCCTTGCCCACTCACTTTTGGCTCAGGCAAAACACTTCCTGGTTTTAATGGCTGTTCTCCAATTGATCCTCCACAACTTCCTGGGTAAACTTATTGGTCATTTGGGGGTTTTCTGGTTCTTAGGTCCATCATCCTTGTTGCTTCCCTCAGCTTCTGCCCACACAGACACCATTCAGATCTTGTGGATGGTGGTGGTTTGTGTCTACCTGCTTGTGTTTTGTTAGTCAAGGGGATACCTCTCCTCCAAGCATTTGGTTCTGCTGTGTGGATGCTTGTCAATTTTATGTGGGAATTCAGAGATTGAAAAACCAGGTTGCCACAGTCATCAGTCTAGAATGACCTAGAAAGTCTTGAAACTTCATGCCTCACTATCATACACTGTTCAAATAGGGAGGAAAGACCCTTGGTACTTAAATCATCTAGTTCCACATTTGAGGCAACTCAGGAAAGTTAACTGGCTTACCAAGTCCAAATGAATAACTTAGCACCAGAGCCACGGTTAACAGTGTTCTTTTCTCACATGGGATATTATACTGACAAAAATTTTCAGTTTTTACCTAGATGAAAACTTCACTTGTTTTCCTTCTGATTATAAAGTAATAAAAATGTGATAGAAAAAAATAGAATTATAATGTTTCAGTGATAGGCTCTGGTGAATTAAAACTTTTTCAATGCTTTTATTTTGTTTCATAAGTTTTTTTCTGAGAAAGAGTTATTTTTTTTAATTGAAAAAAATATACAATGGTGTTAAGTGACTGTGTTTTCTACTTTACAGCCCTCCAAAGCCAAGTATTAAGAGTTCTTATCAGTGAGGTGTGTGTTTGTTTGTTTTTAGTAAGGAAAGAAATTGTGAATACTTTTAACTGGAAGCTGGCATGTACCACAGTTCTGGATTTTAAAAGGTGACCAGGAAGGTATTTCTTAAAATTTGAGCCTACAAAGACAGAGTACCTGTGCAAAAGATTGTAAGAGGATAATGGAAAACGTTTTCTGTGCTATGTCAAGGATTGATTCAGCTCCGTTCTAACTTACTTATGGCGAAGACATTCACATGTAATAGTTTTTGATGGATGGTTTTACTCCTGATGACAGTTGTCACTTTCTCGTGCTGTTAATTAACTTCCACTTGTTTCCATTCTTACACTAAATTTACATAAAAACTACTGGGTTCCTTTCACTGGAGGTGTCTTCCCAGTTCAGACACTGGGACCCAGGAAAGAGAACATGAAAAAAAAATGGTCAGACTTGCCAGTTTCATACCTTTGATAGAAAGATAATGCAAGAAAAAATAAGAACAATGAAATGATTGTGCCATGCTTTCTGTGCTATATGCCTTGATTAGTGATTCATGTTTGAGGACTGACTGGATTGTGAAAGACCATGTTCATGTGTAAATTTGTGCTCTGTGGCTTTAGTAAGTTTTTATCAGCTCTCTAAATAGTACAGAGACACAATTAAACTGAAATGTGAAATGGGAGTCTTGGGGGTGTTCATCTAAAACAATCAAAGTGAGTTTCAACATCTATTGAGTAATTATTAATGGTGATACTGGAACTGATTGAATAAAACAAAGTTCATTATACATCGTCATGAGACCAACCTGTCCATGGAGTTTTGAGCATAGTGATGGGAAGGGAAGAGCTGAGTAAGTCCAATATCAATATGATAAGGACGACGAAGTCCTTCTGTATTACTTTTCTATTGCTGTGTAAAAATTGCCATGAACTGACTGGCTTAAAACAATACACATTTATTATCTCACAGTTTCTGTGCATCAGGAGCTCAAGCATGGCTTAGCCGGGTCCTCCGCAAGTTTTCAATCAAGGTGTTGGGAAGAGCTGAGTGCTTACCTGGAGGGTCAATTGCGGAAGAGACCACCTCCAAGCTCACTCATATTGCTGGCAGAATTTATTTCTTTGTGGTTGTAGGATTCGTGGCAGCTTGCTTCCTCGAAGCCAGCAACAGAGAGAAAGATTTTAGAGTAAACCTGCTCACAAGACAGAGTCTTATACAATATAATGTAATTATGGGAGTGATATCCCATCACTTTTGCCATATTGCATCAGTTAGAAGGAAGTCAGGTCCTACCCAGACTCGTTGAGAAAGGTATCACCCAAAGGCATATAGGAGATGCAGGCATCATAAGGGCACCTTAGAGACTGTTCATCACAGCTTTCTAAGGAATTGGATTAATAACATCACTATTAGCTTATACCATTAGTGATAATTATCACATTCCTTTACCTCTATTTTATGCCAGGCAATATGCCAAGCATTCCTGCCACATGCTTTATCTGAGTTCTCATAATGACCTCTGGTATAGATACTATTAACATCCCCATTTTGCAAATGAGGAAATAGAGGCTTAGGGAATTTGAATATCTTGCCCAAGATTATGTAGCTAGAACTTACCAAGGGTCAGGATTTGAATCCAGGTTTCTTGGGAATCTATAGCTCTACTAATCCTGTATTGTCTCTTAAGCTGCCCAGCCTGCCTCTAGAATCTAGAGGGAATCTGGAAGGGGGTGAGGCATGGGGCACAGGTTAGTTTGGTTTAAACATCCTTACCCTCCCAAATTGAACAGGTACACGGACATGTGCATGCATTTTCACCTGCATTCAACAGCGTTGTGGGAAACTGGCAAAAATCATAATACAGATTCTTTTTTTTTTTTTTAAGATTTTATTGGGAATTGGGGGAGGGGAACAGCATTAGGGAATCAAGGAAGGGGAACAGACAGGTAGACAAATTGCTGTTTTGTTCTTCAGTCTAGTTGTGGAAGACGTCGCTTCACTGGCCCATGTTGGTATGATCATTGTGCTCTTCCTGGGTGAGGCAATCGGTCGCTGGTCATTGGTCGGCCGCTTACTGTGGCTCACAGCAGCTCTCGTAGGCTGCCAGTTGCTCACACTGGCTGGCAGCCACTCATGTAGCTCATGGCAGCCCACTGCAGCCCAGCTGCTGCTTACGCCATCACAGGCGACTCACTGCAGCCCAGCTCCAGGTCGAACTATTGTTCATCATCTTAGCTGTAGAGGGCGCAGCGTCACTGGCCCTTAATGTGAGATCTGAACCGCGGCCCTGCTGCTCAGAGCTGGTGCTCCCAAGTGAGCTCTTAACCAATTGAGCCACTTGGCCGGCCCCATAGTACAGATTCGATGATGCTTTCAGCATATTTGCTGTTTGCTTAGTACTGACAATTATTGTAAATTAACTTAACTGCATTCTTTTAAGTAGTACAGAAGGAGATATTTTAGGCAAGCTTATGAGCCCCCTTTGAATTTGGTCAGTGGTACTATGGACCACTTTCTATTTCTAAGCTCTCTATCTTTAGAAAGCAAGTCTTCTGAGTTTTCTACCTCTTACCTTTAGGAAGAGAATGTACAGTTTCCATTAAGTGTAATGAAGACAGTGCTTTCTTTTCTCTTGTTGTGTGAACTACTTAAAGATGTAGTTTGCATGCATCCTCTTTGTCAGGACCCACCTGACCCTCTTCCTTTCCTACTTGTTTGTATATACTCTAGCTGTTTCCTCGCTTCTCCATGGCATTCACATTTATACTGGGTCTCTTTGTTTAGTTGGCTTGGTTCCTCCCACTTTCCCCTTGAGAGAACCTGGGCAAGGACTAAAAATGAAGATGAGTAGTTAGTTGCAATCAATCCAATGTGACCCTGAGAAAGTAGCATTACTTAGCATATTTCCAAAGGAAGTGGCACTGACTCCCTCCACAGCATGGCTGAGAGGGCTAACGAATTAATGAGGGCGTTGCATTTTTCAAGAATGGAGCTCATAATACTCTTAGGTTTGACAGCTGAGACTAATGTGATGATTAAAGATCTGTGGCTTCTGTGGAGTAAGATAAAACCCAGTGAAGAACATTAACAAAACCATAAAGCCCCTTCGCATCACCACATTGCACAGGGTTTTTCCAACAAGGGCTCAAGTTCTTAGGCTGGTCTGTCTCGAGGCTGACTCACAGCTTTATCCCTGGTTGCACCAATGGCAGAGATGAGCCTAAAGGGCTTTTATTTTTGGTGGCTGTAATGATGATGTTGCTTGCTTTTATTAAACATTTTGCATATAGGCAATTTTTCCAATTTATGTGGCTAGACACAAGTATTTATATAGATTTTTTATTTGCCTCATCATCATGTTAGGAGAGCTGAAACCTAGAGAAGGAGCTTAGGGAATGTATTAAGTACCAGATGAAATTCAGAAAAAACAAAATGTCATCATATCCAATCTCAATCTTTTCTTCTTTGCCTTTCAAACCAAAAGTTGCAGCAGAAATCCACACTCCTAATGACACTGACCTCCAGAAATTCATGGCAGGCTAGATGTTGCAACCACAGACTCCCTGGCTTTGCTGCACTGTAGGATCAGTCAAAAATGAATACAGGCTGGGAGGAGGGAGAACCCTGGATGTAATTACCAATAATAATAATAATTTTAAAAGCAGTAGCTTGTTTGAAACCATTTTTTATTTTGTTCAGCCGAAATTGTGTGGGATATGTCCATACAGTAAAAAGAAGAAAACAATCCCTCACTTGTAAGTTTTGCTAGAAGAAGCTGCCATTGCTCCTTGTTCAGAACGGTGTCACTGAGTAATTGACTCTGACAGCTAAAGCTGGCTCAGTGGAAGCTGGAGGCACTTAGAATTCCCCGTTTTGTGGCCCCCGTGTCCACTTTGTTGTTTCAATGTTCCTGGAAGTTGAGGAGACTGCTGTCAGGGTTTCCTGGCTCTCATTTGGTATTGTAAGCACAATAATCATGTTTCCCAAGGTTCACCAGCAGTGCTTCAGAGCAGAAGTAAGGTGGGACCACTCTGCTGTCACTCGAGATCATCAGGCAAATCATAAGGAGGAGACAGGTCAGGGAGCTGAGAGAGAGGAGACGGGGAAAGGTTGTGGCTGCAGACCTCAAAACTTCAATCCCTTGATGCCCTAAACAGGAATCAGAGGGTTTTTCAGAGGGATTCTGTTTGTTACCTGGATTATAATACATAAATCAATCACTTACGTTTAGTCTGTTTTTATCTACAAAATGGTTGCACCATTGGGATACGCAGAGCTAACACGTAAACTCCAGTTTTCAGTGGCTTCAAGTATCAAAGGTTTGTTTCTTGCTTCTTGCTAGGAGCTCACTGGGGCTGGCAGGGGACCTGGTGCTGCATTGCCCTCACCCAGCCTCCCAAGCTGATGGACCTCTACCATCTGGAATGTTGCCAGCAGCCATGACCTGGGGAAGGGAATGTAGCAGAAGGTCTTAAAGGCTTCTAGACAAAAATGGTATATATTCAATCATATCTCATTTCATTGGTCATACAAATCGCATGGCCATATCTCGCTTCAGCGGGAAGGGGAATTAGGAGTATAACCCCACCATGTGCATGGATGGCGGTGAAGCAGAGCCTTGGTGAAGGCCCCTCCTGGCTACCAAAGGGGTTCAGATGCTTATGTGATATGCACCCCACATGGTGATCTTCATGGAGCCCCATATACATAAGATTCTGGATAGGAATGAACACCATTTGTAAAAGGAATGTGTGAGTAGATGATGAAAAAAATGAATGAGTCTTTTTATCATATTTTTAAAATGTCTATAACATACTTAAATTTTAACTTAAAAATAGAAAAATGTGTGCAAATATTTAGTAATCATAGAAGTAATACCTCTTTTTCCTTTAGAGTTGTCATCATAGTATAACCTTCTTCAATGAGACTTTACCGGGATACCTGCCATAGGTGGCTCTTACATGCAGGTGTGGTTTTGAGCTTGGCCTAACCCCTGCCCTTATGAAACAGAATATTACACACCCTCCCAGGTTTAAAAATGTTCTCAGAGGTCATGGAAACTCGTAATGGTGAGAGGCGCTGAGTCAGTAAGAGTACCGGTGGTAGAATGGGCCTCACTTTACTAGGCCAGTCCTGCCTGTGTGGGAGGTCGTAGCCTGGTCAGGAAGGCACCGATCATGCACAAAGTGGCTTTGTCTGTCCTGGGTGCCACCCACTCATCTTCCACTCTTCCTGCACTGAAGTGCCACATTCCTGGGGTTGGCTCTTGGGCAGTTTAACGGGAGGACTAACAACAGTGTTTTGTTGGGTTCTTTTGGTTCCTGCAGGTGATGACTGGTTTCTTCCTGCACTGTTGCCCTCATGGGAGTTGCTCCGCCTTTCCCTGCGCCATGGCTTGGAAAAGCCCAGGGGATTTTTCACTAAAGTTGGAGATCAATGCTTCAATTTATCTTTGGCTGAGTACAATGAGTGAGCACAGAACGGGGAAATGTGGTTAATGAGATCCTGCAAGGGGCTGTTGACTTGTACAGATGAACCTAGAGCGATGTCTTCTCAATTATTCATTCATCTAGAGGCCAGGAGTTTTGATAATTATTTTCCAGCATTTTTTTCACTGGGAAAAGAATCCTCAGGGCACCATCCCACGATCTCTTCTTTCGCTCACGCTGCACTTCTGTCCATGTTTCTTATTCTCCAGCTCCATGTGGAAGCTGCAGTCACAGTTCCCTTCAGAGTAGGTGTCACAGGGACCTCCCTCTGTGGCACCTAGCACAGAATCTTAGACATTATGTGAAATCAAGACATATTTATTATTTTTAGAGGAAGTATTCAATTATAGAGGCTTTCTACCATTTAAAAAAAAAGCATACTTCTGGAAAAATATAGGAATATAAACTGAATATCTTTGCCCATAGCTAAGAAAAACAATTTTTCTTCAGTATATTCTTCTTGCTACTCCCAAGTGAACCCCAAAGTTCCAAATATACATTATAAGTCTTTTTTTCTCCTTTTAGCTACAAGCACGGTTCCATCTGACTGAATCATCAGGCTTCCTGTTGTCTCTTGTTCATTCTTGCACCCTCCAGGCAGACTTTCCAGTTAGAGGCAGGGGTGAAGATGGTACAACACCAGCTGTCACGCTCTCATTATCCGGCCACCACCCGTCTGCTCTCTCTGCAACCTGGGCAGCCCCATGGGACCTGACCTTTTAGGCAGCTCATAACAGTCAACAGGAATGCGCAGAGTGGTCTTGGTGGTTGTCTTGTAGAAACACCAGCAGCTCTTCCTTTTTTAGTGGGTTTGTAGTTTCTTGTCTGCCTTAATGACCTGTTGACCTATAAAGACTGTGAAGTAAGGGCCGGCCGAGTGGCTCAGCTGGTTAAGAGCTCGCTTGGGATGCCAGCTCTGAGAAGCAGGGCTGCGGTTCAGATCCCACATTGAGGGCCAGTGACGCTGCACCCTCTACAGCTAAGATGATGAACAACAGCTCGACCTGGAGCTGGGCTGCTGTGAGTCGCCGGTGGCGGCGTAGGCTGCATTGCAGTGGGCTGCCGTGAGCTACCGTGAGTGGCTTGCAGCCAGCATGAGCACCAGGAGCCGCCATGAGCGGCCGACCAATGACCGGCAACTGATCTGCCTCACCCGGGAAGAGAACAACGATCATATCAACATGGGCCAGTGAAGCGATGTCCTCCACAACTAGACTGAAGAACAAAAACAGTAATTTGTCTACCTGTCTGTTCCCCTTCCCCAATTCCCCAACGCTGTTCCCCTCTCCCCAATTCCCCAATAAAATCTTTAAAAAAGAAAGACTGTGAAGGAAGAAAAATAAGTGGGGAATTAAGGGAGAGTGAGAGCTTGGTTTGTGAGGGGAAGCATTTCACAGTAGTTTGTAGCCCTACAGAACTGACTATGGAAGACGGAAGAGGAGGCACCTGTGAGATGGCAGTGTGCCAGGAGTCGTGGTGCAGATAAAATCCAGGCATTATCCTGCAATTATTGTAAGCTCTGGAACTGGTGAGAGTGCAAGCTAAATATACACATGTGCATACTACACATGCGCGCGCGAGCACACACACACACATACACATACACACATACACACTTGCACACACACACACTCTACATATCTACACATGTACATACCACGCACATGCACACACACAAAGTACATACACACATGCACACACATGCAATTTAAAGATGGGACTAAAGACCAATAGCAAAAGCTCATAGACATTCTGTGGAGATGGAGATGAACGGTATTCTGCTGTTGGTCTATTCCAGAGAACAATGAAGCCCCTTCATGTAGTGACAGAAACTGTCTCTGAGACACTGCCATTTTGTGGGCCTCTGTTGTTTCTTTTAAAGTGTGATGGCTCATGGATGAAAAAGGCATAACTTCATGGAAAGCGTATTTGTGGCTGGTTATGGATTTGTTCTGTTTAGAAAAGCGGCTTTGTAGATGTGGCTTTCGCTCATCCTGAATCCTTGCTTCTGGTTCCACTTATTTCCTGTGTGTTTGACCTTGAGTGGAGGTTCTTAGACATTTCAGGTTGTCACTAACAACAAAAGTCCTACCACTGTTTCTCTGAAAGTAGCTACCTCACGAAAGTCTATGATACAGTTTTCAACAGCCTTGTTGCATCTGATCTTGTTTCCGAAGCTCTGAGCAGCCCCCACAATGTTACTGCATTCGTTCTGATCAAGAAGCTGTTGAGGGTCATCTTCATAGGTGTGGTCCTTGTCATGATTTCTAATAGCATACTCATATTTATCAATCTTCTTTGCTGAGCACTTCTGTTTCAGTATGACATTGGGCTTAGTGTTGTTTTCTGCTTGTCTTTGAAGGCTTTTTATCCCTGCCCAGGAGCTTCTGTTACACGGGAGCCTAGCGGATGTAGGGACGGGGGAGGACATTGGAGGTGGCGGGTGAGAGGTCTTAACCTTGCCTGCCTGCCACCAGCCCTGAAAGTACAAAGCAAGCAAGTGCATAGGGCTCTTGGTATTAGGGAAACGTTGCTGCAAATGAAATAAAAATTCGTTGCTGGACAGGAAATTAATCAGGGCTAAATGTAGTAGACAGGAACATCAGCTAGACTCCTTGTTCCTTCACTGATGAGTGTTTTATTATTATGTAAATGAGATTAAATGCACAGGGACTTGGGGGAGACTTGAGGGGGATAGAAATGAAAGAGGTAAACAGGTTCCTTGGGATTTAAATTCTGGCAACAAAAATGTTTTTTATAGCATCTGCTGCCTTCGTCCATCAAATGCTGAGCAAGGGAAGTTCCTCAGCCTCTTTCGTCATTGTTTCTGCAAAGCAGCCTTCACGACAGTGTGATACTTTGCAGTTTGTTTGCTCCATAACACTCCTAGGTCACCCACAGTGAGCCAGGCCACATGCCAGGTGGCAGGGCTAAGTCATGAAAACACCTAGGCCCTGCCTTCCAGGAGTTTATAGTCCAGTAGGAAAGGATTTTGGAAAGTGTGAAGTCTGCAGATAACCAACTGGATGAGAAATGGTGTCATACCACTTAGGATTATTGGATTAAAAATTACTGAAACAGACGCTAGCAGACTTCAGTAAAAAAGGAATGAATGGGTAAAAGGGAAACCGAACAGCCATGAAGGAGCTTGGGAAAGAGGCTCTGGGGACATAGGGAGCAGGAACTAACAGGCAGTCTCTCCAGGACTCTCAGCCAGGTGAATTGACTCCATGCAACCTTAAGGTCTCTGCACTCAAGATTCAGATTCTCAAAGGAGGGTACCTGACATGCCCAGCTTGGGCCACTCGCCCAAGGGAAAAGAGGAGGATTGGGGAGTCCCATAAAGATTGTGTGCCACCACAGAGGGACCTTTCCCCAAAAAGTGAAGGAGTGCTGGGGAGGCAAGGACTCCGATGTTCTCAGGGGCCATTGTAGAATTAAGCTGTTGATACAGCTGTGATTGCCAGGCAGCGAGCAGGCCTACGTTTTATTTCTGGCGTGTTCAGTGTTGAGGTTGTGATCGTTCGAGGCCATCAAATTTAGCATCACGCCTGCCTGTGGGTGCCTCACCTCACTGGGCCTTCTGTCTTGTTCTCTTGATTCCAGTGTGAGCAGTCCCACCTCATGAGAGAGCATGAGGACGTCCAGGAGCGCACGACGCTGCGGTACGAGGAGCGCATCACGGAGCTGCACAGCATCATTGCCGAGCTCAATAAGAAGATAGACCGTCTGCAGGGCACCACCATCAGGTAGCCACCTCCAGGTTGCAGCTTTCTCTCTGCCCGGCTGGGCTGTAACCTGGCCCTTGGGGGTGGAAGTTGCCCCTGTGAATTATAACAGTGTTTTATTTGTCACGAAGAGTTTTACAGTTGATAAAGTACTTTCTCTTTTCATTGGTAACCAGGCGCTTTCTCCTCTTTTATTCTGTTCTGAGGAAGGGTGGCAGTTGGCGTCCTCAGTTTATTGATAAGGGCGTGGAATCAGAACTTGAGTGAGATGCTTTATTAATAATTTCTGAATGGAGGCCCTGTATCTTAGAGATCATCATCCCTAGCTCACCTTTTATTCACCAATCTGCTCTAGATGTGTAAACTGTGCTTCCCCTGGGAATTTTGAGACATTTAGGAATGTGGCTAATACCTTACCTAAGCTTTACGTATTGTATTGGGTTGTTGGAAAAATCATGAAACATTTTTGCAACGAAAAACAGAAAAAATATGTCATGACTTTTCCGACAACCCAATAGATAAGCTAATAATATTTTGAGCTTACTTCAAATTGATTTACCCACACTGACTTGGCCTCTTACAAACTCCTAAGGTAGGGGCAAGATTTGATCCATTGCTGGTGAAAAAGCTGGGGCTTAATATTAAGGAATTACTTCCTTATTATCAATCACTTGCTTATCAGTCCGTTGGCCCCTAAGTCTCCTGCACACAGTACTTAGCTGGTGTGCCCGTCCTGCTGTTCAGAGAAGGGGTTTGCTCTAAGTGATGTACTGAGCCAAGGGTAAGAACTGTCATCATCCAGCCTGTGCTCAGGGAACAACTCTGAGGAAAGCAAAAGGTTGTCACTTAACCTTTATAGAGAAAGAGCGCTTTGTTCGCTGAATGTTTGCACAAGCCACAATTACAACAGTTTTCGAAGCAGCTACTTTGAAGTCCTGGTTAGAAGAAGCTTTGGAGTCACAATTATGACAGGGCAACTGGAGTCACAATTATGACAGGGCAACTGGACAAGGGAACTGATGGGCCTCTGTTTGCTGGGAAAAAGTTGCACTGAACTGGAGCCACACAATAAATTTCATATTCCAGTTTAGAACCTCAAGACCTTTAAATTGTATCCTGGTCATCAGAGTGATTGTAGGTTAGTAATGCATGAGCAGAGAAGAATTTTCAGCCCAGAGAAATGATGATAGCAGATTTAAAGGAGGCTGACAGATTACATTGGTAAATTTGTAATTTCCATTAAAACATGTTGCACTTTAAACACTTGAAGATGAAGGCAAATGGGCTCAGTGAGGTGTGAAAAAAAATGCATCACACATCACCTGGAAAACTCAATTTCGGGGTGTTTAAATTGAATATAACGGACAAACTGCTTCATGTTAAAATACAGTGAGCTTCTTGACCATAAACATTTATTAGTGCCTCTTATTTAAAGGAAGATTGCATCTGTGCAGATGTCACATTAAATTCTGCCAGTTTTCATTATGTAAATGAGCTGACCCCTCTTTGAGGGGAGTCCCTGCAGGGCTGGAAGACATGCAGACATGTGGGCCATTAAGACAAGGCTCTTCTTGTCGTCTGGGCTCCAGTGGCTAAGGATCGCCCCAGCCCCTAGCACTCCAGGAAATTGGTTTGCCCTCAGGTCCTGAGATTCTGTGATAGGCTCAGTGCAGTAGGAGCCAGACACCTTGGATGAACTCTAACTGCCCTCGCATATCCAGGGTCTAGAAAACTGATTGTTATACCAGTCACGTACAATTCTGGTACCTTACAGATTTTCTTGTTACTTTAATCTGAGCCTGAGTTAGGAATTCATTGGAAAAGCTGAAAAATCATTAATAAGGGAAGAGTTAGTTTATGTAAGCTATAATAGACCCATACTTAAGCAACACTGAATTGCTTAAGGGAAGAACATGACAATCTCATAGTTTAAAATTCTTATCTCAGGTCACATTCAGAGAACCAGGGACCTTCTGTGATGGCCCTGGAAGACTGTCCCATCTCTTATAACCACAGGGCTGATGTAGCCAAGAATCAGACATAGCAGATTGCTGAATTCCAATGTACATTGAGTTCATAGTCACATCAGCTTTCTTAGGTAAAGATTAAGCACTCATAGGAAAAGATGCAATGGTGAGAATCTAAATGGAGACATTTGGGTATATTCAAATGCATCCAAATACCTAGAGCCCACAGACTCCACTGCGCCTTCCTTCCTGCAGAAGCAGTCTCCCTCCCTGTCTGAGAAAGCTGGTTCTACCTTGCTTGGAGACTCTGCAGTAGTCTGATCCTAGGTAGGGAGTGCCAGATATATTCATGCCCCACCACTACTCCTTCCTCTTTATCTTTTAGGACTAACAGTAATCATATTTCATCCTGCCCCAGGGAGATAAGTAGAAAATCCACCCTGGGAAAATACAGTTAAAATATGAAAAGATATGTAAGCTTTTGTTCATTCATATGCACAGAAACTTGGGGGCAATATGTGTGGGATTAGGACCTAAGGATTCTAGGCCAGGGACGGAAGATGCAGCATTGGATTAATGGTGAATTTATTGAAATAACTGTTCCTACCAGAGATTCTGGATTCAGTATATTAGCTCCAGTACTTTAACTGAAAACTAGACTTGGTGGAAGACTACATTAAATAATATTGAAATGCCAGAACTACAATAGCATAATGTAGGACTCCAGTAACCTAGGGAGTCAGGGTGGGAGATAACATCGTTAAAAATTAGGGCTTTGATGCCACTTAGCCATTGGAGTCAGTGTGAGCTTGGTTACTGTATTGGTTAATAGGGCTACAGTAATAAAAAACATTTGATGTGTTGAGATATTTGATACTGGCTAGTTGGTCTTGGGGTCTCTAGGATATATGGGCAGCCTACAAAAGTTTTGCTTGATCTTTGTAGTCGGAAAAACTGGCCTGGTAAACAGAGACTTAACTTGCCACTGCAGTGGAGAATCATGGCCTCTTACCCAATTCCCTTTACCTGATCCAGTACACAGACCCAGAGCCCCGTGAATGAAGGGGAAGATGTACACTCACAACCCTGCCACACAACCCTGCCAATCTTCCTTCTCTCTCTTCCAAAGAGAATCGCAGCCATTTACAAGGGAGACTATAAGTGGGAAAAAGAGATTACCACATTTTGGAGTGATTATTGGCTCTGAGCTAATGATAGCCCCTGCAGATCCAAAATACCTATAATCTACCAGTCAGGGTGGGGATTTACGAAGATATGTTAGTCAACTCAGGCTGCTATAACAAAATACTATAGACTGGGAGGCTTAAACAATAGGAATTTATTTCTCACAATTCTAGAGTCTGGAAAGTATAAGATCAAGGTGCCAGCCACTTCGGTTCCCCAGTGACTGGCTGTCTTCTTCATTTGCAAAAGGTTGCTTTCTCACTGTGACCTCACATGGCAGGGAGGGAGAGATGAAGCAAGCTCTCTGTCACCTTCTTATAAGGGCGCTAATCCTCTTATGAGGGCCCAGCCCTCATGACCCCATCAAACCTAATTCTCTTCCAAAAATCCCATCTCCAAGTACCATCACATTGAGGGTTAGGCTGCAACATATGAATTGGGGTGGGGGAATGGGGACACAATTCAGTCCCCTATAGCAGAAGGTCAAGTGACAAGTGGTATTATTACCTGAATCCATACCGCAATGTAATGTACCTAATCTAGGGTAGTGCACCATCTGGGAGATAACATTTTTTCAGTGCCCTGGAGATATAGGAAATGCTCCCAACTAGCAACAGTATATGGTGCTACTGTTTTCTGGCCCAAGGACCAAGAGGTGGAAGTAGAAGTGGTTTCTCTCATTCATACACCTAAACACTTCAAAAAATTGTTGCTTCTCATCCTTGGAACTTTGAGCTCTGCTAGTTTAGAAGTCATAGCTCCCATGGGAGCTATGTCTCCCTCAAAGAATACAACAGTGATTCCCATAACTGCCCACCAGGCCCTTGGCAATGAAGTGAGTTACTATACTGATGGGGTGATTGACACTGACAATCAAGAGGAAATTGGATTGTTGCTACACCATGTGGCAGGGAGGACTACCTACCTCCTAGAAATCGCCCAGTGGTAACAGTTAGTGGATTAGAACAATCCGATACAGGTCAGACCACTGAGAACCCTCGGGAATAAAGTTTTTTGTGTTTTGTTTTTTTTTAATTTTATTATGGAACAGCGTGTTTTTCCAGGACCTATCAGCTCCAAGTCAAGTATTCGTTTCAATCTAGTTGTGGAGGGTGCAATTCAGTGCTGGGGATCGAACCAGCAACCTTGGTGTTATGATCACTGCACTCTACCCAACTGAGCTAACTGGCTGCCTGGGGAATAAAGATTTTGAATTACTTCATTAGTAAAGAACTCTCACCATCTGAGATGCTGGCCAAACAGAGAGGAAATAGGGATTTCCTAGTGGAGGAAGGAAATTATAAATACCAACTATAGCTTCATGGCCCGTAGCAAATAAGTTGGTGAAACTTATAATTTAATAGTTAGGTTACATGATATGTGGGTGTATTTGCCATTGAACTAGAAGAGAAGTAATCACTTTAACAGTGGGTACAATACCTGATGGGACTTTGGGTCTCCCATCTTGGTGAGAAATTGAGTCATTTACAATTGAATGAGAGGTATTAGTAGTTGCAGAAGCTTGGTGTTGTTGCTATTGCAATTTGAAAATTTAAATGAAAGAGGGTGTGTATGGCTGTCAAGTAGCCAATGAGAGTAGACTATGATGGATATCTGCTGGCACTTGGTTCCATTCCCACCCCCTCTCTCTACACTCCCCAGAATCAAAGAGGTTGGACTCGGGGGACTATTTCCAGACTCTCTTAACAACTGCATTCTGAATACAGTTTTGGCTCTGCCCATGAGATACATTTGCATGGGTTTGGAAGGCAGAAGGGAGGTGGGAGCCATTGTCCCTCATGCCCCCCAAAGCTGTACATCAGCTTCAGGGGACATGGGGTCCTGCATTAACTGGTCAACCCTGGAGCTGTGGGCAGGTGTGAAGGCAGCAGCAGTGTCCTGATCTTTGAGGGGACCGCAGCTATGATGCAAATCTGACAGCTCCTCATGGCCTCCACCCACCCCCCTCTTTTCTAGCCCTTCTAATGTTTTTGCAAGCAGGGGACAGCCTAAGTAAACCCTTTCTACTTGAAACATCCAAGGTAGTTTGCATTCCTAACTAAACCCTGCCTAATGCATCCTAAATCCTATCTCCTAGGAATAAACACTGAACATTTTGTATATATACATAGCCTTCTAAAAAATTTTATTCATGAATATTTTAAACAAATTGGATCATATAGCACACACTGTTTTGTAATACATGCTTCTTCACTTAACTGTATCTTATGAGTGGCTTTTTTAAATGCTCACCAGGTTGGGGAGATTATATAATGGGATGGGGAAAATGGAAAAATACATCAGTAGCTCACTTTGGATCTAGCGGGGGAAAGATGTCTAAGCAAATTAAACACGAGATCTTCCGTTACCCAAAGAGATTATTTTCTTTTTCCAAAAGCTATTCTCATGAAAACATCAACCCTTCACTGCATGAGGACCCCATGTTTTCTGCTGCATTTCCCACTGACTCATTAGCCCACTGCTGTCTGGCTTCTGACCCTAACAGTTTGCCGGAACTCCTTGAGCTATGTAATGAATTGTGTCCCTGCCAAAATTCATATATTGAAGCCCTCAACCTCCATGTGATGGTATTTAGAGATGGGGCCTTTGGGAGGTAATTCAGTTTAGATGAGGTCGTGAGGATGGGACCTGCATGATGGGATTAGCGAGCAATCTTACAAGAAGAGACACTAGAGAGCACAGGTGGCTCTGGCTGCTCAGCGCTCCCGCCTTTCCTCCCTCTTTTCCTCCCTCCCATGTGCGGACACAGTGAGAAGGCAGCCTGTCTACAAGCCACGAAGAGAGCGCTTACCAGAAACTGGCAATGCTGGTACCTTGATCTTAAACTTCTAGCCTCCAGAGCTATAAGAAAATAAATTTCTATTGTTTAAGCTAGCCAGTCCATGCTCTTTTGTTACAGTACTCCAAGCTAAGACACTTCTGTTGAAAACCAGCAGCGATTTCTTCACTGAGAAACCTAATGACTTTTTCTTGTTACTGGTCCTTTTCTGCAGCCTTTGACCCTAAATCCTCTTTCCTTCCTGGTGTGCTTTCTGCAACCTCTAGGACCCTGTAGGTCCTAGGTCTTCTGGCCTTGAGATCCGTCCTCAGCCTTGGCTCTTACTTACCCTGGGCTCTCTCCCCTACATCTTTCACCTTGAATGACCACAGTCGGGGAAAGCAGTGACCCCTCCTATCTGTGCCACCTTAGCATTGGCACTTAACCCTTCTGCTACCTTGTCTGCGAAATGCTCCTCATTTGGCGACTGAGATACTTATGCAGAGCCTCTGTTTACTCTAACATAATCCGATCGCTAAGAGCTCAGGTCTGCACCATGAACATAGCCTTGGTCCTGGCCTTTCAGCCCACCCTTTGACCTGTGTACTATGTCTGTCTGTCTAGCTTCATGTTGCGGCATCTCAAACAGTGTAAACCAAACCTTGTTATCTCCTGGCAAAACATGTTGTTTTGATTAAATCCTGGCCTAAAAGGTAAAACATAATGAAATAAAAATGAACCCCAGAGAAATAAGACAGACTTTTCTCTCCCTGTCTTCCTATGTGGTGTATATTAAACCATTGTTTACTATTCAGAAGTTCTTGACTACAGATCCTAAATCATTAAATATTGTTAAAACTGGTACTCAGTGATAAGGGTGGATTACTATATATGTAGGAGAGCATTTCAAAATCCCATGGGTTCAGTTATTCACCAAAGATTCATAGATGAGTCTGAGCTTCTGCTATGCTGTACGGAAAAATAAGAAGAGGCAGAATTGGAGAAAGAATCATGACTTTACTCTTCACTTATATCCTGCTATAGATCCTTTGAGAGAACTGAAAGGAATACATTTCCTCCTTATATTTAAAAAAAAAAATCTTTGTTCTTTAAAAGAATCGTGGCCATTTCAGGGCAAGTCTGCCTTTAATTGTAAGAAAAACAGAATGTGGTTCAAAAGCCCACAGGGGTTAGCTGGACATAGTTAAGTGACAGTTGCCATGACAGGCAGATGTCCGTCTGGGTCTAGTTCACAAATCACTCCAATCCAGTGACAAGGCATGAATGCACACCCCCAAAATAAAATAGATGTAGGCATTGCTAATGAAGTAATATTGTCATCAAATGCTGCTGATTTCACAGTACTTCAGCTTGAAGTCTGGAAAGCATGATAAGAATTATACTTTCATTGACTTTTCCCTTTTCTGGTAAGATCATTTCACCCCTAGCCAATAATGAGAAGGAATCTTTAGAAATAAACAGCAACAAAAAAGTTTTTCCTTCAGTTACCATATTAGAATGTTGTTTCATTAGTACTAAACTTAGGAATTAGGCTGTACTGCTAACTAGTTGCCTAATCTTGGGTAAGTGGCTTCACCTCTTAAAGCTTCAGTTGTCTTATTTCTAAAATAAATAATGGGCGCTACAATGCCCTCCCGTCTGCCAGCCTGTGACTTTTCTGCCATTGCTGGTTATCTAGGTGTGTGTACAACCTAAGGCCTGCCTCCTTAGGACTGGGTTGGTTTTTTTTTTTGGAGCGGGGGAGTAATTAATTAATTAATTTTACTTTCAGGTGTACAAAACAATGTAATAGTTAGACATGTACACCCCTCACAAAGGACTGTTTTTATTTTGTTCTGTTGCTTAAGCTAGTAGCAAATATTAATCATTGCAACTATAAATCAACTGGGAAGCACTTCACAAATGTTTCTAAGTGAACAAAATAATGTACATTTAGAACCCTGCATGATGATCTTTTATGTTACAAAGAGAAGCACCCAAGAACTTTGTAATTCCATTAGTACGAAACTACCACAATAGTGTGTAATTATCAACATTTATCAGTTTATCAGAGCATCTGTTTTTTTGGCTTAAAATGATCACTTACTTCTTGGACCTTGTTATGTTTTCTCCCTTTTCATCACCACGCTAACAGTTGGTGTTCTTTTGGGAGGCATTTTCCCCCCAAAGAAGTAAGCTATCACTTGCCAAGAGTTACGATATATACAACAGAAGGAGGAAAACAATAAAGTCACTTTGAGATGTTGATGCTGTGACATTAGATAGTCACCTTAGCAGCTTGGCCACTCACTGCTACACAGAACAGCCCCGAAAACACACCTCAGATTCACGCCTTTGTAAAGCCGCCATGGACCTATGGTAGAGTGCTTTTGGCTTCTCATTCCATTGCTCTTCATGGGCTAACTCTCCTCAATAACATAATAAAGAGAGAAAACTCCCTCTCACCAGTCTCCTACGATCCCAAATGGAATGTCAGTTTACAAAGGGCCCTGAGAGAGAATTGGCTTTTGCCATTTCTCAGTCCCACATTCCTAATGATGCCAATAATGATGTTCAGGAGGGAAGGATAGGCAACTCATGAGTTTTTTCACAAAGTCATTGGGAGAAACAACAGGGTTGCACCCACTTTCTAATATTTAGGCTTGGTTTAACCTTTCTCTCCCTCATTCTGTGTGACACAACACCCTGCCTGATCTGCTCACAAGGCTGCTTGCTGCTCTGGGTGCTGTAATACTCATTATGATTACCATAGGAGAAGCCTGAGCCAGGGATCCTGTGTGCTCAGCCCCTCCTGCTTATTTTATCCTGTGGGGTCAAGAATACAGACCTTCTGTGCTGCCCTCCTGCTTATTTTATCTGCTCCCATACAAGATCTCAGCAACATTTACTCCTTGCCCTGAATTCCTAGACCTCCCCACATTTTATCTTTATTTCTACCATCTAACCCTGATTCCGTGCCTCCTTCACTATAATAAATTCTTCTTTTGATCAAAATTGCCCACGCAACAAGTGGCCTGAGTGCCCCTCCCCCCCCAGCCTCACGCATCCATCCTGCACCCCATTTGGGTTTCAGCCACATGGAACCACTTATTCCTCTTCCGGCCTCCACATAGTCACATTCACAGGCTCCTCTGAGCCTTTGCATGTGCCCTCCCACCCTCATGACCTATCTCAAGTCCGCTTGCCTTGAGACTCATCTGAAGTGCTGCTCCATCCAGGAAGTCTTCCCAGGTCACTGCCCACCTGCAGCCCAGCCTGCCCCTCCCATGTCCGACACGGCATCCTTCTTAGGATAGAATTCGTTGTGAACATATTTGCCTCCCGGAAGACAGCACCCATCTGGTCTTGGCTTTCCACTCCTTGTTTTGGTGCTTGGAAACATCGACTGAGGATCCTTAGTGTGCATTTCATGACACCGAAAGCCTTCTTTCTGGCTCAGGTGACATCTCTCGTGTGGTAGAATTCTCACACTGTGCTCCTGACCTCAGGAAGGAATATCCCCGGCAACCAGTGCTGCCTTCCCCCACCCCTTCCCTGTGCACTCCTTTATGAAGTTCATCCTAATAATCTCTAGAAGTAATTTCTTACGAAGCAGAAGATTTGGCAGGCACTATATGTTTTGGAACCTGCCAGGCCAGGGGGGTTTCAGGTGACTTTTAAAGATTTTTTTCTTTGAAATGCCATTCATATGAGAGACACAGCAGCAACATTTATATGGCTTTCTTGGCTGTAAACCAGGCTCAGCCAAGCCAAAGCTGATTACATTGGCCATGCAACAAAGGTAATTTATTCATCATACACAAAATCTCCCATTAACGGAAATCAGAGTTTTAACTGCTGATTGAAAGGAAAGCTGATGTATCAGAACACAATTACCCTCTAGACCAAAAAGGCAACTCTTAAGGGTACTCTTTCATTTTTTCAATATTCTAAACCTAATTACTGTCAGCTTTGCAGGTGTCTAATAGTTAACTTATTCTTAGAACATGAACCTATATATTTTTTGCCTTCACTCCCAATCTATTTCACATTTTGCATGTCTGGGGGGCTTTATATCTGTTTCAAGTTTGCCCAGATTTGGGTGGCTCTTATTAAAAAATAACTTATAAAGCAGGGACTCGGCTGAATCTCTTCCTGGGGAGGGTATTGATGTCTTGAGAGAACTAAGAACTCTTCAGAGTTTTTCACATTTCTCTAAACTTATCAAATGTGTCTCCCACCTTAAAATGGCAGTTTCCTCTTCCCCAAGTTCCAGTGATCACCTCTCACCATCTTAGTCTACCCAAAACCCAAGACTGTAGGCTTTCTGGGGGGAGGGAGGGAGGGAGTGAAGAAGGGAAGAGGGGGGAGAGAGAGAGACACAGAGAGACACAGAGAGAGAGAGAGAGAGAGAGAGGTCAAAAACTTAAAGTGAATACCAGACTGAGGATTTCTTCTCTTTTCTATCTTTCTTCACAAACACCCTCCCCCTGGGGCTGAGCAGACACCTGTGGGCTTTCCAACCTCGTAATTAAACCCCATGACAATTTTCTTTCTGGCTCACTTGCAAAATAAATGCTTCAAAGAGGGTTAATTTTGCTCTCTCCATGTCTGAGTCCAGTGTGTGTAATGACGATGGTGGTATGGGGGAGGAAGTCTGTGTGTGCTTTGAAATACATTCTACAATGTTAAGTTTTCTTCGCTTACTCATAACTAATTCAGAGACCAGGAGGTTGAAGGATCCCATGAAGGGCTGGGAAGGGGTGGGTGTTCTTGAGCAAATGAAATATAATTGCATGTAAATGTGGCCTTCCTGTTAACAAATGCAAACAGAAGGAAATAGACCCTTGAGTGGTAGTCTCTCACTCATTATTTCCATTTTCCTCCTCACTCCATCCTTTCCCTTTTCTCTAACTCCACCTATTAACTTTCTTTGGGGAAATTAAGTGTGATATTTTTGAGACTTGCTGATCCACATACCTCTCAAGGCATCTATATTGTTCTGCACAGACGAGGTATTGGCTTTCCGGTAGCTCCAGCCCCAGGACCTCCAGCCTCAGTACCTCCTTATGTCCTCTTCCAAGAAGAAAGCCCACCAGTGGTACCCTGCAGGCCACGGGACATGCTGTTTCTGTTCACCAGACTCTTGCTCACTGTTGCATCTTAGTTCTTTTTCACCTTGGAATTTGAGGGAGTGAAGAAATCTAATAATTTCTTCAGGAAATCTTTGAAGGGGAAAAGTTCCTAGCAGGCTGACAGATGAATCCACATGGGTATGTGTGTGGGCACAGAAGCAACCTTTCAGTTTCACGCTGACCATAGATGTGGCCATCTATTTGGCCTGAAGGAATCCTGGTCCAAATGGCCAGGGTGTCCGTTTTCTCTCTTCATGTCTTTTTTTCTTGGCCTTAAAAGACATAGTCTCTAGGGACTTGTGTTACATCTCTGTAAGTAGTGGCTGACTCTCCTTTTTTCTCAGGGAGGAGGATGAGTACTCAGAGCTTCGATCAGAACTCAGCCAGAGTCAGCAGGAGGTCAATGAGGACTCGCGAAGCATGGACCAAGACCAGACCTCCGTCTCCATCCCCGAAAACCAGTCCACCATGGTCACTGCCGACATGGGTGAGTCTGCCTGCCGTTGCCTCAAAGCCAGAGTCTGGTTTCTGTAATAGGAATTTATAAAAACGGTAGCCAGCCTGAATTAAAATGAAGTTTGTCAAGGAGTTTGGTGAGCAGATGAAGGCACATTCATTTCAATCCCTTAAATACTACTTTGTTGGTCAAAATGGAACTGAAAAGCTGAATTAGCTTCCTGCCCTGATGTTTGTGATTCAAACATATGTCACCTCTACTTGGAAATTCTGGAAGTAGGGAGCCAGTTAAAAAGGCTATTGCAGTGTTCTAAATTACAGTAAAATCTGAACTACACCGGCAGGAGTGGAAAGCATGGACTGGGTTGTGACACACTGCAGTGTAAGAACCAGTAAGTTTTAACAACTGTTGGGTGAGGAGGATTCCAAAATGACTGTAACGTGTTGATCCTAAGTGACAAAGAGAATGATTATGTTCTCTAGTAAGGAAGTCTGGTTGAGAAATGAGTTGGGAAATAGATATGTTTGGCGTTGTAGAGAAATGTCCGTGTGGAAATATTTGGTACAGTGTGTTCACATGGTGTGTTTTTAAACTGCAGGTCATGACCCATTAGTGGGTCTTGAAATTATGTGAAAACTAAAATATTTTACAAGTCAATCAAATAGGGAAAAAATAGAACGACAGTATTATTTCATGAAAATTATTTGTTATGTGTGTGTACGCAGTAAGTTGCCAAATGAAATGTTCCAACTGTGGTTGCAATCAAGCTGTTGCAAAACCACTGGTCTACTTGGAGATGCCTAGCTGGCTCTTTGGAGAGATTGAGGTTGAGGATAAATGCTTTGAAGTTATGAAGTAAGTAGATCTCTGTGGTCAAAAGGGTGTGGAGTGAAAAGAGACCACCATATTGGGGCCGGCTGAGTGGCTCAGTTGGTTAAGAGCTCGCTCTAGGGTTTGAGCTCTGAGCAACAGTGGCTCAAGTCCAGCCCGAGCTGAGCTGCCGCTGAGCTGCCAACAGGTGGCAGGATGGCTCAGCTAAGGAAAAAAAAAAAAAAAGGGACCACCATATCTTAGGAAATGTTCACATGTCGGGGCGAGATGGAAGAAGAAGCAAGAGAAGGAAGAATAAGTATAGTGCAGTTTTCACAGAACTTAACATTTTATTGAAGAGAGACATGAATCAGATATTTCACATTTATGTTGAATTATAAACCCATATAAGTGCTATAACAAGGAACATGGTACCATGAGAGTATATCAAAGGAATTTCATTCAGATTAGGATTTCCAGGATAGCTTTTACTGGGAAGTGACATTTGAGCTGAGATCTGGAGGATAAATAGGAATTAAGCAGGTAAAAGAGGCGATGGCATTCGGGGATGCTGGAGACAGGTACATTTAAGGAGATGAAAAACGATCATTGTGTATGAAGAGCACAGAGTTGTGAGATGGAGGCTGGAGAGGTAGGCGGGAGCCAGATGATGCACGATCTTATAGACCATGTTAGAAAGCTTGACCTTTATTCAAAGACCCACAAGAAACCACTGAAAGATTTTAACAGTGGGGATGAGCAAGGGGATGAGATGATCAGATTTGCATTTTGAATCAGTCACTCTGTAGTGAGGAGAAAGAATCAGCAGATCAAGAGTGAATGGGGGAGGACAGCAAGGAAACCACTGAAAAAGCCTAGGTGGGCAAAATTATTGCTAGTATTAAGGTGGTGGCACTCGAGATGGAGAAAAGCAGATGGGTGTAGGAGCAGTATGTAGTTGGCAAGATCTGCTGAAGGATTGGAAACAGTGTAAAGGAGGAGGTATGTGGGGGGGTTTCCCGTGAGTATCTGGGGGGCACAGTGGATGGACAGCGGGGCCAGTCACCAACATGGGAGCATAGGGGAGAGGACCACGTGGTTTAGCTTTGAATTTTGTTTCCTTTTGTTTAGGGGGGAGGATAGAAATCATGTATTTTGTTTAGACATCAGTTTGAGATGTCTGGAAATATCTGGGTGGAGATGCTTAAGAAGGCAATAGATATACATACGAGGAAGAAGTCAAGAGAGGTGTGGGCTGAAGAAATGCAGCTGGGAGACATCAGGTTGTAGCAGATAGTTACTGAAGCAATGGAAGTCGCTGCCTTCCCTGAGAAGTGCAGAGAGCTGAAGAGTCAGCCTTGGGGGCCACCAGTGATTAGGAGACTCGACAGGAGCTTGTGACAAGACTGCACCTCTCATCATTTTGGTCTCGGTTTAACTGCACCTCCTCAAAAGCATCTCATGAGCGCCAGTCTGTGCACATCCCTGTGCTGTCTCTATCGCTGCCCCATTTGATTCCTTCCTATGTCACACTGAAATTTTATATAATGTATTTATATTTCTTTGCTTCACTGACTCCACTAAACTTCACTGGGCAGAAGCATGTTTGTTTTATCTGCTAGAGTAGATCCAGAGCCCACGACAGGCTCTGGCACATAGCATGTGTTCAGAGATACTTGTCTGAATGAATGAGTCAAGCAATCAATCAACCCATCAACCAGTCAGTCGGCCAAAGCTATAGGAAGGAAATGAAGAGGTTGGTGTCCAGGAGCCAGTGTGGCAGAGAAGGCTCCAATAAGGAAGAAGTGGTCAGCAGGCTGGATTGCTACTAAGACCAAGTGCTACATCAAAGTCATTGAGAGCTGATACCAATGGAGCCAGACAGAAATGGGTTGAGGCGTGAGGATGCCTCCCCAGACCCAGGGCCTTGGCTTCAGGCTGAGACTGCTCCCCTCACACCTGAACCCAGACCCGAGGCCCAGCCATGTGCCCAAGCCCTACATGCTAAGTTATACCAGCATCATAATCTCTAACCCTAGTGGCCCCAAGCTCCTGGATTCCGTCTTCCAGCCTTGGGCAGACAAGTACAAGCAGCTAAGAAGTTCCTAATGACTGCGTTTCTATACTGATCCCTCCTTTTGTTTATCTGAAATTGTATTTTGTGAAATTAAATAAATGATCCATACTCCAACAAAGTTTCTTAATCAAATAATGTTTGGAAATGAAGGGATAAACCCACTTAAATGGGTTGGGAATCTTTCCTGTGGGACTTCTCAGGGCCTCTGACATGAGAGCATCTGCAGCTCAGGGTCCCCATTTCTTTCCATCCTTTCCCTCATTAAAATAATGTATGAGGTCAGACAATTAAGTTCACAAACTTGTTGCAAAAATGTTGCTAACCTTTTTTGATATCAGAGGGATTATTCGTTATGAATTTGCACCAACTGCACAAACACTTAACCAAGTTTACTATTTGGAAGTGCTGAAAAGTCTGCATGAAAAAGTTAGACAGCCTGAACTTTTCACCAACAGTTCATGACTCTTGCATCACAACAATGCACCAGCTCACACAGCACTGTCTAGGAGGGAGTTTTTAGCCAGTAAACAAATAACTGTATTGGAACACCCTCCCTACTCACCTGATCTGGCCCCCAATGACTTCTTTCTTTACCTGAAGATAAAGGAAATATTGAAAGGAAGACATTTTGATGACATTCAGGCCATCAAGGATAATACGACGACAGCTCTGATGGCCATTCCAGAAAAAGAGTTCCAAAATTGCTTTGAAGGGTAGACTAGGTGCTGGCATCAGTGCATAGCTTCCCAAGGGGAGTACTTCAAAGGTGACCATAGTGATATTCAGCAATGAGATATGTAGCACTTTTTCTAGGATGAATTGGTGAACTTATTGTCCATTGTATGTTCATTACAGCTGGTGGTAGTATCTTTCCTGATGAAATTGAGCCCCTGGAGGGAAGGAACCCTGTCTGCCCAGTGCCTGTACCTATTCTCTGCTCACAATAGGAGGCTTTTATTCATTTGTTCAACAAGCTCACTGGGTCCTGTGCTAGGGACTGGGGACATAAGACTCAGAATCTTCCATCAGATCACTGTACTCCCACACTCAAAACCCTCACACTTAGGGTGACATCCCAGTTCCTTACTATGGCCGACAGGGCCCTCCAGAACCTGGCATCCCCAACCTCAGATTGTATCCTCTCCAACTATCCCTGTTTTCCTTCCAACTCTGGCCATGCTGGCCTCCTCACTGCCCCTCAAACTGTACCAGCTTCTCTTGCCTCAGGGCCTCTGCATTCATTGTTCCTTCTGCCTGTTGTGTTCCTGCCTGCAATCCACCATGACTTTCTCCCACAGTCAGCCAGCATCTTATCGGGGGCTGTCCCTGACCCCATTTTTTAAATATTTATTTATTTTTATTAGTTTCAGGTGTACAAAGCAACGTAATAGTTAGACATTAATCCCCTCACAAAGTGATGACCCCCCCCCAGCCACTACCCCGCCCCGACATCTTATATAGCATTACAATACCATTGACTACCCTCCCCATGCTGTACTCCACATCCCGTAACTATATATACCTATATATTTAGTTATAGTTGACATTCAATATTATCCTACCTCAGCTCTTCAGGTGTATAGCGCATTGGTCAGATATCTACACAGCCCATGACGTGATCCCCCTGATAAGTCCAGTGCCCATCTGGCACCTTACATGATCTTTACAACACTGTTGATTATATTCCCCATACTGTATTAACTATCAGTTTGTATTTCTTAATGCCTTCACCTTTTTGATCCTGCTGCCAAACCCCATTCCCATCTATTACCCTGATAGATCTAGCACCTTTCTGACACCATACCTAGTTATTACAATATTATTGACTATATTCCTTATGCTATACCCTACATCCCCATGACTACTGTATAACAACCAATTTGTACTTCTTAATCCCTTCCCATTTCACCCATCCTTAACCCCCATCCCATGTTAAAGAAGCTCCTCTAAGATTCCTTGTAATACTCCTTTGGTGGTGGTGAACTCCTTCAGCTTTTTCCTCTCTGGAAAGCTCTTTATCTGTCCTTCAATTCTAAATGACAGCTTTGCTGGGTAGAGCAATCTTGGTTGTATGTCCTTGTGTTTCATCACTGGAATATTTCCTGCCACTCCCTTCTGTCCTGCAAAGTTTCTGTTGAGAAACCAGCTGACAGCCTTATGGGGGCTCCATTGTAGGTAACTAACTGCTTTTCTCTTGCTGCTTTTAAGATTCTCTCTTTGTCTTTAACCTTTGGCATTTTAATTCTGATGTGTCTCGGTGTTGGCCTCTACATTTATCTTGTTTGGGACTCTATGCACTTCCTGGGCTTGTATGTCTATTTCCTTCACCAGGTTAGGGAAGTTTTCTGTCATTATTTTTTCAAATAGGCTTTTAATTCCTTGCTTTCTCTCTTCTCCTTCTGGTACCCCTATAATGTGCATGTTGGTATGCTTGATATTGTCCCAGAGGCCCCTTAAACGCTCCTCAAATTTTTGGATTCTTTTTTCTTTTTGCTGTTATCATTGGGTGTTTTCTACTATCTTATCTTCTACATCTCTGGTTGTATCCTCTGCTTCATCTAACCTACTGTTGATTCCCTGTAACATATTCTTCCATTATTGTATCCTTTATTTCTGACTGGTTCTTTTTTATGGTTTCCACTTCCATTTTTATGTTTCCTATCTCTTTGTTGAAGTTCTCCCTGACATCACTAAGCATTCTTATAATCAGTGTTTGGAACTCTGTGTCTGGTAGATTGCTTGTCTCCATTTCGCTTAGTTCTTTTTCTGGAGCTTTGTTTTGTTCTTTTATTTGGAACATGTTTCTTTGTCTCCCCATTTTGGCTGCCTCCCTGTGTTTGTTTCTATGTATTAGGTAGGGCTGCTGTGTCTCCCAGTCTTAGTAGAGTGGCCTTATGTAGTAGGTGTGCTGTGAGGGTCAGTGGAGCAGTCTTTCTGGTCACCTGAGCCACATGCTCCAGGTGTGTCCCTTGTGTGGGTTGAGTGTGCCTTCCTCTTGTAGCTGAGCCTTGGTTGATAATTGTACATCAGTGTAATGGACTGACCCTTGGGTTCACTGGTTGTGAGGACTGGCCTTGACTACAGTGGAGGAGTTGTGCAGGGCCTGACCCTACAGAGCAGGATCTGCTTCAGCAGGACCCTGGTGCCTGCCCAATCTGCTCCTTGGGTGTGCTGTACTTGGAGGCAGCTGAGTGATGCTCTGGCTCATTTGGAAGGTGGCCACTGGGATCACCAGCCCCAGTACCACCTGGGAGGGTATCCGCTGTAAGTCAAGTCCAGCCACAGCCCATCCCCACCCGAGGCCACCCAGCGGGAGCCAGAAAGAAATCCCGCAGATAGCTGCCCACCATGCTGTGCTTGGAAGCGCGTTGGGAGGACAAGCCGGGAACCAAGGCTGGCTGCCACTAGTGCCGGCTTAGGGCTGCTCAGCCAGAGATATAGGACACTCTCAAGCCAGATGCTGCTTGTCTGGGTTCTGCGAACCTCTGAGAGATCCTAGGGAAGTCTGCAGTTTGAGCTAAGGCAGGTGATCTGCACAAAAAAGCCACTGAAAATGGCCTGGGTGTGCCTGAAAGTTGGGCGGGGCCAGGTCTGTAATCGCCAGGGTGGGGCAAACTGAACGGTGAAGACTCAGAAATGGCGGCCACCTGTGCTGGCTCTCTGGGAAGGGGGAGGGCTCAACAAAGAAACAATGGCCTCGGCCAGCTCCTCCGTCCAGGAGAAAGCCACCTCTCCAGCCTCCATCCCAAGCCAGACAACTCAGTTCCCCACCATGTATCCTTGCCGTCTTTACAGCTGCTGCCCCAGCGCTGGAGCTCAGAGCCAGTGATCTCGTTGGTGGGTAAGTCCACGCACAGGCCCTTTAAGAGCAGCGTCTGGGAGTGCAGCTGCCCTCAGTCTCACTCAGTCACAATCTCCGCTGGTTTTCACAACCAGAAATTATGGGGACTTCTCTCCCCAGCACTGGAACCCTGGGCTGGGGTGGGGCTGGGATCTTTTGCTCCTTTAGGGCGTTGGGGGATCCCCACAGCCGAAACAGTCATCCCGACCTTTAATGGTCACCCGCGTGTGTGGGACCAGCCCTTTCCGCGTCAGGGACCTTCCTACAAGTCTGGAGGTGGCTTCTTCTGTTAAGTCCTTTGTTAAAGGCTTCAGTTCGGCTTAATTTTAGGTGATTCTCAATAATTGTTGTTTTGTAGATTACTTGTATTTTGAGTTGGTTGTGAGAGAAGGTAAACACAGCGTTTACTTACTGCGCCATCTTGGTTGTCTGTCCCTGGCCCCTCTTGGAAAATGACCGCATTCACTCACTCTCACACTCACAGACACACTCTTCCCTTCCCTGCTTCATTTGTCTTCATAGCTCTTAGCACTACCTGATGATGTCATGTGTCTGCATTCATTTCGTGCCGTATCACCAGTCTTTATCAGTCTCTCAAGCTAGAATGCAGGCTCCAGCGGGCAGGGCCTTGGGCTGTCCTGTTCACCAATGTAACAGCACCTGCACGTAGGAGGCAGAACGCCATTTTGGATCTCATGGTTCTTTGGAGGACACAGATAGGTCAACAGTGGGGTAAGGATCACAACAGGAGGTGGACAGGGGCCCCTAGTGACACTTTCTGATGGGAGCATTAAAGAGCAAGTCCCATTTAAGGTACAGTTAAGCTGAGGGACAAGTGGGAGCAACGCAGGTGAAGAGCAGGAAGCAGGAAGAGAGGGCTGTGGGCACAGGGCCCGCACCTGCCAGGTCTCCAGGGAGCGCAGGTCCTGGGGACAGCTGGGAGAGGAGCTCATTAAGGCTGCAGCAGAGTGCAGCCCTGGTATGTGTTCATCAGAACTGGACGCCTGCCTCTTCTCATTCCTTTGCCATTTTCCAATTAAATTGCTTCAATAGGGGAAAAAGCTTCCATATATAAACACCATTATAGGAAATCATTAAAAAGCAGCCATTTCATTATGGTGGCTGTATCTGCAAACCTGCATTAGCAACCCAGAGGTTTCTTTGAGCTGGATTTTATATGCAAAGTTTGCTGCAGCGTATTTGCTGATCTCCATTTGAGATAACAGGAGTAAGTCCAACCTGTTCCCTTCATTAAAAAAGCACTTTTCTTTTGTTTTCAAGCCTCACCCATCAGAGCCAGGACTGCCCTTCCGTAAGCTGCCTCCTGGGCACTGCCTTTGGCGCCTGGAGGAGTAAGCCAGCACTTTACAAAGTGCTCTGACTTACCTAAGTGGTCATAGAAAGGAAAAAGGCCCCAGGCAAGGTCACACTGCATCCTCACATACATTGCCTTACCTCTGTTCAAACCTGATCACACAACTGTTTGGAAAATAAGATTAATTAAATGGACAAAGACAAAGGTAGGAATTGTGGCTTGGGATTTTAATTTTCTCAATTTGGCCAAGAGTTCTAGTTCCAGGAGAAGCTGGATAGAATAGCTAACATGCTGTGCTCACTTATTTTGTTGTCAAGCATTTATATGCATCCTCATGCTGAATCCTCCACTATGAAGGAGGCGTTGTAAATCTCTATGTCTGTAAAATTGGGGTAACAGAGCTCAGAGAGGGTAAGTCACTTGTCCGAGGCTGCACAGCTAAACAGTTGTTTTTGTTGTTGCCACCGTGTTTCTGTAGATGGCTTGCTTTGACATGCCTCTGCTTAAACAGCGAAACATGCCAAAGGTTGGTGTGCTATGCTTCCTGCAATCCTCTGAGGCCTCTCGTGCTGATGGGGAAATGTAGAGAGCACAACACCTGGCTAATAGCAGTGTTTGTTGTTAATCAAGATTTTGCAGGTCTCCACCTTAGAAACAACACTCTTAGACCAAAGGATTCTGGGTGTCACAGTAGAGCAGAGCACAGATTTGTGCACATTGGGTTCATTGCGTCATGCATGTTAGCACGTGTGCGGCGTACTATCTCGCAGGCTGTTTTCCCAACTCTGTTAATGGAACAGAAGCAATGTTTGTCTGGAGCAATTGTTTGTAAAACAAACAAAATTCCTCATACAATGGACCTTTACACAGCCTGAGATGGTTTCTGCTCCCATATTTTGAGTCCTTTTCTGGTTTTAGGTGAGAAATTCTCATTTTCTGGGAATTCTGCAATGCTAAACTCTTATACCCTTAGGGATGCAAGGAAGTGTATGATTACCTTGCTTGCTGGTGTGATCATTTAGATAGAGATTTCCTCCTTGTGAGTAGTTTTTGGAGGACAACCAAGGAAGAATTTACACATGAAGCCTGGCCCTTTGGCACAGCTGTGACTATGAAATATGTTTAACGTTAAAGCCAGATTTTTCCTGGCTTATTGGTCGATTAGGCTTAATGGCTTCAGGAAAAATGTTCCAGAGTGTCAAGCAGCCACTCCCAGTGGGGAGAAGGGGGGTGGGGCAGAGAAAGGCCGCCCCACCTCCTCCAAAAAAACAATTTTTGCAGATTTGGAGGAAAGTGTTTAAAGGCAAGGCAGCCTGTCTGGAGAAAACTCACTTTTCCTTAGGAATGAGATGGCAGGGTGGCCTGTCATCCCCCAGTAAAGAATTTTTAAATGAGAATCAGATTGTTTATAACTGATTCTGAAACTTGGAGGAACCAGTCCACAGGTTGGAAAGATTAGACAGGACAGAAAATAGCACCCTGACTAGTTGATATAATGGGTGGAGCCCTTTGTTGCCTGTTTTCTCTTCTCCTTACTTTAATTAGGCAACTTAATTTCTCCCAAGAAGTTTGTGATGTTGGTCATCCCTGAGAACCAAGCCCAGGGAAGTCTTAAAAGTTTGTAAATTGGCCGGCCAAGTGGCTCAGTTGGTTAAGAGTGCGAGCTCTGAGCAGCAACATCACCGATTCAATTCCAACATGGGCCAGTGAGCTGCACCCAAGCTGAGCAGCCGCTGAGCTGCCAACAGGTGACAGGATGGCTCAGCTGGTGAGAGCACGTGCTCTTAACAACAAGGTTGCCGGTTTGACTCCCACATGGGATGGTGGGCTATGCCGACCCGCAACTAAGATTGAAGAACAACAACTTGGCTGTTCCACTTCCCCAATTCCCCAACGCTGTTTCCCTTTTCCAATTCCCCAATAAAATCTTTAAAAACAAAATAAAAATTTCTAACATTGATTCACAGGAGGGTCCTCTGAGTGACTATGTGCTTTCTCCCAGGGATCTGAGCCTGGCCGAGGAAGAGCTGCCTGTAAATGTTAGCAGGGCCAAGTGACTGAGGAATCCACCTAAAATCATTCCAGAACTTCCCTTGGAGCATAACCAAACTTGAGAGCAGGAAAGGTCATTGGTCCACTTCACGTTACCTTGGACTATTTCCCTCAAATTCTATTCAATAATTCTCAGCCCCCCAAAGAGAACTGGAGTATAAGATAGGAGTGGAAAGGCATCGATCTACCACATTTGTTCAAAATGAGCTGCCACAGTTGTTGGCATTCATGAACGGCTTTTCTAATAAAGCAGTCTTTGTTTTCTAAACAGACCATGTCTCCTCGGATTGGGTGGGTTTTGGTTGGTTGAAACTCATGACATAGTTTTCTTTTAAAAACCAGTATTATAAGAGAGTGTTAGCTTCTGAGACAAGCCTCTGAAATAGTCTATAATGGAAATAAGATATGGGACCTAACGGTGTAACTACAACCCTAACCACCCTTGTGAACATTGTTCCCCCGAGAAAAGATTTTGTAAACCCCGTTTGGATGCCGAAAGCACATCCTCTCCTTCTCCTGGTGGCTTGGAAGTTCTCCCACCCCTGCCACAATAAGAGCCATGGGGCTGGGGTTGGTACTGATGGCCTGCTATGCTCTGGTACTGTTTGCTCCCGAGGGCTGGAGGGAGCCTGCCTGTAAAGGGGCTTTTGAGCTGGTATCAGTGATTCTAGCTCTGAGAAAGGCCCGTTTGGTCCAGAGGTTAGTGAGCTTTGGGGAGAGTAGTCTGAGGTGAGGCGGAAGACAGGGCAGGGGCCAATGACAGAGGGCCTTTGGGGCGCAGTGAGGGGGCTGGAGTTCATCCTCTAAATATGCCTGTGTTTCTTCAGGATAACTTCTCAGAGGCACAGAATGATCTTTAAGGCTTTCCTTAGATTGCCACATTGCACCCCATTTGTACCCCAGTATAGCACATCCTCTGTAGCACTGGGGATTTTCTTATTCTTAAAGCTGCACCAATTCGAGTGATTAGTAGTCACTATGTAAAATAATAATATGTGACGCTGAATTTTTAATGTGTTGTTGGAGACTTGCTCTCTAGAAGCCACTGCCAGAATTTTTATGCCTCAGAGGCTGGGGTGGGGATGGGTGGTGGCTGGGAATTCTTTGGGGTGCTGGGGCAGCTTAGAGGGAGAGATTCTGAAGGGGCATCGAGGCAGCTGGATGTCGCAGTCACTGAAAGACAGTTTTATTGCAGTTGAGGTTAGGTTATCTTTCTTAGGCCTTCACCATATTTAAGACCAAGTTAATGGTTGTAGAGAAACACACTGAACATGAAATCTTTTCTTTGGGAAGGAAACACAGAAGAGGCCCTTCCTCCCGGTGACGTTGGGACCATGGGGTGGCGGCCAATGGTCACTCTTCTCGGCGCACTCACCCTGACTCGTGCTTGTGTTTTCTGGGGTCAGCTGGGCGTGGCAGTGACACTTTCAGGGGAGGTTCCTGTTCTCCTAGCTGCATTGAGAAATCAATCATCACAGTGGCCCGAGGTTAAATCTAGACATGAGCATGTATACATGCTGTGTCGGACCTTCTTGCCTTGAGTGTTGACGTGTTTATTTTCTCCTCAACTTGTTATTTTGAAAAACTTCAAACTTACCTAAAAGATCCAATGACCCACCCCGCAAACCTTTGCCTAGACTTACCAGTTGTTAACATTTCGCCATACTCGACTTTGCACACGCACTCCCCTTTCCCCCACCTCCCCACTCCCATTTTTTCCCCTGAGCCGTTTGAAAGTCAGCTGCAAATATCGTGGTGCTCCACCCGAAACATGTCAGCATGAACGTCTTAAGAAAGGGGCATTCTCTAGTATCACCACAGCACCTATATCATACCTGAGCATTTTAACCTAGATGGAACATTATATACGGTCCATATTTCAGATTTCCCCAAATGTCCCCACACTGTCTTTTGTTGCTTTTGTTTAACCCAGGATCCAATCAAGGCTCACACACTCTGTTTCATTACCATGTCTCTTGACTCCCCCTTAATCCAGAACAGGTTCCCCACCTTTGTTGTCTTTCATAACGCTGACATTTTTGGGGGAGGCCCAGTTAGTCATGTTATAGAAGGTCCCTCAGTCTGGAGGGTCAGATTGTTTTCATTTTACTAAATTTGCGGTTAACATATTTTTACAAGAACGTCCATGGGTGATGATGTGTCCTCACTACTGTGTGGCAGCTAGAGGCCCAAATGTCAGTTTGGTCATCATCCGGGACCTTGAGGTGTTTTTAAATCAGAATGACACGGTTCTTACCCACTTGTCTTCAGTAGACGCAGGCACTGCGTACATCACTCAGGGGTAACCTCTGGAAACCCTTCCTCCTTCCTCTCAGACCCTTCAGTCTTCTGGAGCTCAGCCCCGGAAGTCGAATGTTCTATCATTTTCTGTGTTGTTCGGTTTTTTGCTGATTTCTCGCAGGAGTCGCACCTTGCTTAATGCGGAGTGGAGAGGACTGCTAAAAGAAAGCTATGGCCCTCCCATCTGATTGTTTCCTTATTGTCACAGCAGGCTCTGTGCTGTTACATCCCTAGGAGAGCACATCTGCTGAGCAAAATGCCTATATCGATGCTGAAAAAATCTGGAGCTCTCTCCTGCACTTGACTCGCTTTACAAGGCATGATGTGTGCCCAGTCAGAAGAGAGGTGGGGGACATGCAGTGGCCCTTGGAAGGCAGGGAGGGTTACAGTTATGGCCTGACCTGCTGCTCCTCCCGCAGGTATGGCTTTAGGACCGTTCACAGCAGGCCTGTGGCCACTTCCGTTTCTCATGCCGGCTAAAATTCACGGTGCCTGATATCTCTAACTTCAGTGGAAGAAACTCCGCCTTGAGGATCCAGTGAATTCAAAGCTTTTTAGAAAGGTTTGACATTGCCACA
>NW_017731646.1:1683062-1683833 GCF_001890085.2 Hipposideros armiger | reverse complement strand
TATGAAAGCTGCGTATGTGTGACGCTGGCTGAGGAGACGGGCAGTCACAGCACTTCATGCCACATATGAAGCCCCATCTACCAAGATTCTTCCAGCATCTATTGCTAAACACACATTGTCCCCGTTGTGACACTGGAATGCTTCCTTCTTTCTGATGGGAGAGCATTCATTTTTTGCTCTGGCTGCCAGGAAGCTCAGGGCTAAGTAGAAGAGTCAGCCCAGCAACTGTTTACATTTGTTTGCTTCCTCAGACTTTCCCTGGTCCGAATTACTGTACTTTCCCCTTATTTGCTATGCGCTGCCTCAGATTCTTCTTTGGAAAGATATTAAGAACCTCTGTTAGAAGAATGTGTACTTGATATAAATGGCCTCCTCTTTGTCTCACGGACATGGAACCGAGCTCCAAAAAGCACCACCCAGCCTGAGGTGAGGCAGCAGATCTGCCTTGGGGTCGCCCTTCACACCTGCCGTTCCATGGCAAATGTGCGATTCACTGGCAATAAGTACATCCACGGAGTTTCGCAACCATGACCACTATCCATTTCCGAACCTTTCTCATCGTCCCAAACAGAATCCATTAAGCAATATTGCCCTACCCCACTCTCCTTCCCAACCCCTGTAACCTCTATTCTACTTTTGGTCTCTATGAAGTTGCCTACGCTCAGTACCTCATGTAAGAGGAATCATGCAATATTTGAGCTTTTGTGACTGGCTTGTTTCACTTAATGTCTTAAGCCGCATCCACATGGTAGCATGTGTCTGAATTACCTT
>NW_017731646.1:1654931-1679287 GCF_001890085.2 Hipposideros armiger | reverse complement strand
GGAAGAAGTGGGTTAAATTGCAATGATAGACATATGATCTCACTTATATGTGGAATCTAAAGAACAGACTAAACCAACCAACAAAACAGAAATAGACATAGATACAGAGAGCAAAATGATGGTTGCTGGATGGGAAGAGTGTTGGGGTTGGTGAGAAAGGTGAAAGGAAAGAAGAAAAAAATAATACATTGCAATGGTAGAGTATATTGATTGGTTATATCAGGAGAAAGTCCTAATTATAAGCTCATTGAGGTCAAGGAATTTCTCTTACAGTTTCTATTTTTTAAAATGCCTAGTATCTCTGCGAACTCTGGGGCTTTTGGTCTCGTTTGCTTAGTAAAGTTATGACACCTTTCTGGAGCCAGTGCTTGTCTGAGTGGCTGAGCGGGAATCTTGGCCAGAAGGTTTCTGAAGTCCCAGCAGCCCCTTCCAGAATACTCCTTTGTTCTTACTAAAGAAACTCCAGATGTGGCTGCCTTCGAGTGAAAGACAAGAGAATTCATCATGGCATGGCTATCTAGAAAATGACTGTGGTCTTCAATTCCTTAATAAAGGTTTCACGTGGGCTCCAAGCCTCAGAGGCATGCCAGCAGCCCGTGAGATGAGGCTGCATGGTGTTCAACTTGAACATGTCAAGCTCTGTTGCCATTCTGTTTTACTGGAATGGGTTTCTCATAGTAACCGAAACGAAGGAGACTCATTGCACACCTGCCTGCTTCACTCATTCTGTCCACATTCACTCACAGATAACTGCAGCGACCTGAACTCGGAACTGCAGAGAGTGCTGACGGGGCTGGAGAATGTCGTCTGCTGCAGGAAGAAGAGTAGCTGCAGCCTCTCGGTGGCCGAGGTGGACAGGCACATCGAGCAGCTCACCACGGCCAGTGAGCACTGCGACTTGGCTATTAAGGTAAACCCTCCCCCACCCTCTGTTTGGCTCTTTGAGATCACATGAAGGAAAGGGTCATATCCCTCTATTCTCAAGGACCTGTTAGGAATGAGTGTTTCTAGGAAAGCCGTACGTATAGATGGGGCCACCAGATAGAAGCAGGAGCCCTATACATTTTGTTGTGCTGAATTACAGTAGAAAAAGTCATTATGTCAACCGCCAAGATCACTGACTTTGCAGCACAAATGACAATTTTCTTGCAGGCTCTTAAACTGCTGGTATTGAACCATCATTTGAGTGTGGTTTTTCATATAGCCCAAAGATTAACTTGGAAGTTGTATTAAAGCTTTAAGGCCTCTAGAATGTTATTGCGAGCGTTATGAAGTCACAGTGCTAACAAGCGGGAGGTCCCAGGCCTGAGTGAGTCGTGTCCCCTGAGCACATTGGCGCTGGGCCCGCGCCTTTCATCGGCGTCCACCGTACCTGTAAGGAGGAGCAGGAGATGGATTTGCTCCGGGTGCACAAACCCATCATGAAAAACAGAAACGCCCGTCCTGCTGATGCTGGGCCTCGGGTATCTTTATATTCCATCACCATAGCTCAGCGACCGAGGCACAGCGATTCAGTGTGAAAAGCCTGAGAGGGGCCTCCATACAGGGAGAATGTGATGTGTTGCTTAAAAAAATGTCTTAGGACAGTAGGCCCAAGGTTCTAGCAACAGGAACCCTGGATGGCACCAAAAAACTGTGGTATCACAAGGTAAACCGTGACTCATGTTTTATAACACAGCTGGTTTTCTATCAGCTGGTATTCATCTCCATTATTAATATATCACTGGTGTGGTTTGGGGAAGCAACCACTGCTATTTCTTTATCTGGAGTTTCCCACGCCCTGTATTTGATTTTATTATCAACATGGGTACCAGCCCTGGCCTCAGCTTTGCGAGGGAAGGAGGAGGCCAAGGATTTCTGCCAACCAGCAAGGGATAGAGTGGGGCCCGGAGGAGGGCCTCAGATTCGAGAGGAAGGACAAAGCACAACATGGGGCAAGTGGCAGCAAGATGTGGGTAACTGTTTTCATCAGGGAACCCATGGGAGCGCGCGTGCGTGACATGCCCTTACGATTTTTGTTTTCAAGACCTGTTTCTCATCACATCCCTTCCCAGCCTTCTACCCCCACACGGTAATTCTCCTTCCTCTTTCCATGCCATTTGGCTTATGCCTGCTTTTCCAAAGAACAAGAAATGTGAATGAGTAGTTCCGAAAGCAAGCAGAATGAGTTCTTCCTTTTCTTATAATTTTATGCACGTTTCTTTCCGTTAATACTATGTTTTAAATGGGTTTTTTTTTAAACTCTCCAAGAACTATTAAGATTCTGTCTTTTTTAGTTCATAGCTGTCTTATTAATTAATTGAATGCCTGTTGCCTAGAAACCTCCACAATGAGCTTCCTCTTTTCTGTGTCACCGAGGTATATTTCTGTTGTTCACACCTTGGGACTGAACCTTGTTCACACCCTCTGAATTCGGATGTGACACTAAAGCTGGAACTGGGGATGTGACCTATCATATCACTGAGCTGGAACGTGGTGGGGGGGGGGCCTATAATTTAGGAAACTTCAAGTTAGATTTTTGCACGCAGTTTTTGCACTTTCATATTTGCATGGTCAGGACTACTAACTGGCTTGCTGTTGGCTTGTGTGTGTCATCACCAACTCTGGAATGTGGACGAAGGAGATAAACATTTGTGTGGACCTGGCAGTTAGCGTCCCAGATAGACATCATGCCAGGAAGAGACTAACTGTGCTTTTCTTACTCTGGGAACTACTGGGTAACACAGACTTGGACCCAAGCAAGCAATAGACCCTCATCTTAAAATGGGGAGAGGATGACTTAGGGGTGTCACTGGTCATGGTTACCGTTTGCGATGGAGTGGCTATAGAACCCACACCTCTGTGGACACTCGCTCCTGTCTGGCCTTTTCCTCCCCTCGCCTTTCTCCCAGGTCACTCACTTGTCTTGTGGCTCTGTTTTCTAGACAGTTGAGGAGATTGAGGGGGTACTCGGCCGGGACCTGTATCCCAACCTGGCTGAAGAGCGGTCTCGTTGGGAGAAGGAGCTGGCTGGGCTGAGGGAAGAGAATGAGAGCCTGACCGCCATGCTGTGCAGCAAAGAGGAGGAGCTGAACAGGACCAAGGCCACCATGAACGCCATCCGGGAGGAGCGGGACCGGCTCCGCAGAAGGGTGAGCACGCCAGGTCCAGCCAGTCTGGTCCTTTCCCCGCGGGTGAGAAAAGCCAGCTTGTGGAGCTGAGAGCAGCCCCAGGAGTTTCGTGGCATTTATAGTCTTGGCAGTCGCCATCCGTTTCTGGGTTTGAAGTTATTCTTGAAAGTAATTTGAAAGTGCTGAGGTGTGAAGGTGAAATTAAAAAAACAAACAAACAAACAAAAAACCACTGTTCTCTAGAATCACAAATCTAAGGGGATGGTAAAATTATTTCAGCACAGTGATTCTCAAACCCTTCTCCAGGGTACGCACGTCTTCCCTGAGCTCAATTAAAACGTTCTTCTTTTAAGATAAACTAATAATATGTTATCATTTGCAAAAGTATATAGAATTTTCCCCTTTGCATTTTCTCTTATAAAATTCTTTAAGTTTATCGCACCTGCTCTCACTTACCTATACTGAGTCTAATGAGAACTGTCATCTCTTCTAGTGCAGACTTACTGAAGTTAAGAAAATCATATAAATGTATATGTGTGTATGTATATATGTGTGTTCTGTGTATGTATATATGTGTTAAGTGTGTGTATGTCTGTGCGTATATGTGTAATTCCTGGTATTCACCCCCGGGTACCAGTGGTGCTATGGCCTGAAGCAGATGGAGAGCCACTTCGTTTAGGGAATAGATCTATTATTAAAGGAGCTGATGTTTCAGGATAGAAAGGTTTGGCAGAATTGTTAAGGAGCTCAGTTTTCCAACGATGGAGTTTTTGTCTTAAGAACCCACAAGCACTTCTTTGTTTGGCTGTGAATTTGATCTGTGATTGGACTAGGGGTGAAGCAAGGAATTCTTCAGTCAGAAACAATTCCCTCTGAACTTCACTTTGAATTACTAGACCTGCTTTACTCTCTTCCTCAATCTTGGCAATATTAGAAGCGTGCTTTCTAGTTATGCTCTGATAATTTTGCACACAGAGAAGGTTGAATTAGAGGGGGAAAGCACATACCTGTACGCGTTCTTAGTTACCATTAGGTATGAGCATGGAAGACATGACCATTTTTGAACGTGTTCAACTCTTTTCCTTATTTGTGGCAGATGTCATAATGAAAAGGCCAGCATCCCTCCTTCTTTATACCTGAACACCATTTTGTCTCAACTCATGTGCATAAGCTTATTTTCAGCACCCAGCGATATCGGATGCCATTCTCCATACTTGGCATCAGCAGGTGTAAATCATCCCAGTCAGCAAAGACTTTATCTGGACAAGCTGATGAAACTTCCCCCGTGCTAAGGTCCCTACCACCTGTCATTTCCTGTGTTGTGCTTCCTGATCATTATGACTAATGCCCTAATTAGATGTGCCTGCTCTTAGCGTGCCCTTTCTGAGGGTGCATGTTTTGTGAAGGAAATGTTGGTCTTAGGTGTAATTACATGTTGTGGTTTAGACTAAATTTCGTCCTCTCACTTGAGTTACTTAAGCACAAGACAGCACTGGATTGTGACTAGCAAAAGATAAAAAGCCAGTCCCCCTTCTTCGGGTATTTTCTCCAACTCTGGAGGTTAGATTAAGAACAGCATAGTGTGGTGGTTCTACACTATGTGCCACGGCTCTGGAGCCTGTCTGCCTGGGGTCACAGCCTGACCTACCAGGTCACATAAGTCTTTGGCAAGTCACCTAACCTCTCTGGGCTTAGCTTACTCTGCCATGAAGTGAGGAGAATAATTATAATACCCAATGCAGGAAAATTAGTTCGTACTCATAAAGTGCTTAGATGACCGTTCTTCTGGTCACACGTATTACCTTTTAAGTTTTGCAATTAATATAGTTTTATATAAATGTATATAATTTATATTTCAATGATCTCCAAATAAAAATAGATGGAGGTACTTGTATCTCTTCCTCCACTGGAAACGCCTTCAGACATTTGTAAACATACCCATCGATTGGATGTATTTCTCTTTATTTCAAGATAATTGTGGGTCTCATAGAATTGGCTAGGTGCCTTTGAATGCCAGTTGACGGGACTTTAAATGCTGGATGACTTCCACCCACCACCATCCCATATATTTAATTTCCCTGAGGAGGAATCTGTCTTTTGTGGGTGGCTGGTTGTCTTCTGTTCTTCATGATGTGTAGCTTTGTGGAGTGACTGAGGTATGCTTTCATTTCCATCCCTGTGATACCACATGATACATGGCTGGTTGGCCTTTGCTACCTTGATAGCAGCTTTGAATCTACAGTTCATCAAAGTTGCTTGAAAAGCAATTGGGGCCACATTTTTTTTTTCACTGCCCACATTCATTGTATAGAATTTGAACTGACCAGATCAATAGGATTGGTGCTTGCCCCCTGCCTGTAATTAAACAAAGTGCTCTCAGTAGGTTTTCTGAGCCTTGTTCAAGCTTTAATTAAATTAGATCCTTAATGTCAGTTAACAGATTGGGCTACTTGGCAGAGCAGTAACTAAGGAACAACAGGCAGACAATTTTTATTATTGGTCCCCACTCATTATTGAATGAGATAATCATTTATTTCTGTGTGCTCTGTAATATAATCATTCATTTCCTCACACTTAAAGAAATATACTTACTTTAGGCAAGACAGAATTAGTTGCTCTAGAAAGGAAGTTTTTTGTTCTTCATTCATTCGTTTATTCATTTCATAAACATGATTGGTCATCTCCTCCTCTGTGCCAGGCAAAGGGGTTACAGTGATGAACAGGACATAGTCATGGCTTGAAAGATTTTGGGGAGACAGGCAATTAAACAGGTCATTGCAATAGTATATGTCAAGCAGTAGGAAGGAGGGAATGCAGAGGGCACCCTGGGAGCTCATAGGAGGGACATGTGAGGGCAGGACCAGCTTCTCCACATTATTTGCATTTTTACCTAATTGTTTAGGTCAACTGCCATATAGCAAAAATGATCAATGCTTTCCCCAGATAGTATGGTAAAGCAAATTGGATGTGACCACAGCTCATAAATCTATGTCCCATTGAATCATAGACTTGAATCAAAAATGGGCCCCACAAGTTCCTTGTGAGATTTTATATAAATCCTTCAGAAAGTTCTTCAAATTCATGGCATAAGGTGGTAGTAACAGAGTTTCTTCCTTATACCTTGTGCCCCACCTGGGTGTTTTCAACATGTCTGAGAATTAATTCCATCCTCTCTCCTGGGCTTCCTTCAGCCTTGGGACCTGGCTTCTGCTTTGACTCTCTGGTCATTACCACAGTAAATTCAGGAGGCTAAAAGACACATGCTTTTGAACCAAATAAAAGCCACCCTAATCTGAAGTTCCTTCTCTCTGTTTCCCTCACTTCCCCTCAAAATGTCTTTCAAACCCTTAATGTTAGGGTACTAACCTGGCTCGGGGGGAGGTAGGACAGTACTTCCACCAGTGATAAGATACAAGTGTCCGTTTTTTCCAGACCAGTCACTCGTGATTCCTAAATGCAGTGTTATATTTATGAAGGAATTTTGTTGTTCTGTGTTCATAGGACCCTTGTAAGAAAAATGGAACCACCCAATTCAGCTGAAGTCTTTTAAAATGTAAATGAGGACTCTAAACTCCAGATTATTCATTTCTTTTCCTTATTGTTTTGTTTTGAAATACTTATAGATTCACAGGAAGTTTAAAAAGCAGTACAAAGAGGTCCTGTGTACTCTTCACCCAGTTTCCCCCAATGGTAACGTTTTTTTTTTTTGTATTAGTTTCAGGTGTATAAAGCAACGTAATAGTTAGACATTGAAATCGCTCATAAAGTGATCACCCAGCCCCCAAGCTACTGCCACCCCTGACATCTTCTATAGCTGTTACAATTTCATTGACTATCTTCCCTATGTTGTACTCCATATCCCGTGACTATACACCTATATATTTAAACTCCAGATTTTTTAATGGCTGCTGTTTGGTGCCTTGAGGAAAGAACAGGTAAATTTCAGAATGCTACATTGCCCATTTCCTTCCTTCTCACCTCATCTTCCTTAACAGAAAATAAGTCTAAATTCCTGGTAATGTGACCTTTGGTGGGGGGGGACAGGGGGACGTTGAGCCTGGTAAAGGAGGCACAAAAGGAAGGATGCAGGTGAGAAGCGAGAAATGTCCTTCATACAATGTCACTCTCAGGACCCATTTACTCCTTAAGCTTTTTCAAGTAACAATCGTATAATCCTTGGAGCCAATTTTTATAAATTTAGGATTACAGTTTTATTAGCAAAAAAGGATCCCAATCAGAACCAGCCAAACTAAGAGATGCTTAGGTGGTCTGGAAGGGGTCAAATGCAAAGCTTCCAGTTGTCTTCTCCCCGTGGAGTCCTGAATGGTGTTACCTCCTTTCAGCTGTGATTTGTGACAACACTCAGGGTACTGCCAACCAGGGAAATTCATTCAAGCTTCATTCAGTATTTAAAGTTTTTATTGGGGTTTCGTTACGTAGGAGTGATTGATAAATCCTTGGCCATGTGGTTGAACTCAGTTTCCAGCTCCTTCTCTTTCAGGGAGATCAGGCTGCTATCCTTTGGGACACTTTTAGGTTTGGGATTACGACAGGCATGATGGAGTGACACTGCGTCTGCCCGTAGCCATTCTCATACAGTAGCGATCCCAGAGCTGGTGGGTGGGGTGTCTAGCGCTTGTCCCATGAACTTACTGACTGTGGTGACTTACGGAGCATCCTCTTATATGACCCTAACATCCTCCCCCAGAGCCCTTAGTTCTTAATCTTAGTGCCAGTTCCTAAATACTGAACTGTTTCTAAACACTGGATCAAATCCACCTTCAGTATTTACGCACGTTATCTCCAAGGGTGCTTGTCAATCAATTGTCATGCTTACAGAGGTTGAAAAGAGGAATCCAAATTAAACCAAAGGGCCTGCTTAAAAAGAATAATTACCTAAATGTTGACCTTGTGTTTTGTTATGTACTCCTTTCTACTAATTAGTTTACTTACAACATGCATTTACCATTAGACTGCCCTCCCCTACTGGGAAATAAGATGTATATTATCATATTGAAATGTCCAGAAAATGGGGTGTCTCTGAAGCAGCCATTCACTTTGTCTGAATTGTCTCCTTCACTTATAGGCTAAGTCAGTATCTCTTGGATATTTTTAACTAAAAATCAGTAACAGTGGAGATATTTCTGGAAGTAACATTATTGTGGCCTTATATAGGTAAAATCAAGATCTTCATCTTTCTTTCACCTTATTTGGCCTTAGGTCCCATCTGAGCTCTTCGCACTCTGCCTTCCCCTCCATGATGCTTTTCTTGACCACAGCATACGCATAAAGAAAATGCAGGATTGCAAAATCGTGCTTTAATTTACTGTGAGTTTATGGATGTATAAATTTAGATCGACTATATGTGTGTGTATGTAAAAATGTTTAAAATAGACCAAAGCAACGTAAACCAATCTCATAATAATAGTTTGAAGGGATTTTAAGGGTATAAGTCAAAGGATGCTTGAACTTTTCTAAGTCTACTACTTTATTTTTGAAATGAATATATTCTTATAGTATAATTTTTACTATACAGAAGTAGAAACATGGATAGGAGGGACACTAATACACTGAAATATTCACAGAAGCTAAATCTAGGCAGTGAAAGGATAGGCATATTTTTCTTCTTTATACTCTTCCTTAATTTTCAAATTAAAGGAACAAAAAATAAAGGGCGAACTATGGACAGTGATCTATATCTCCTGGCTTTTTTTATGGCTTGCTATTAATATACAAGCACAGCCATCTCTTTAGCCCTTTATAGAATTTGGTTCATATCTTTTTTGTTCCATTTCTTCTTAAAAGTTTATGTGATGATGGAGAGGATGCCAGTATTCACTAAGTTTAAATTCAGAAGAGATTTGTAAAAATGAACCCCATTTTAACATTTCGCACCCTAATCAGGCCATGTAGGAGGGAAATTCGAGGAGTAGGTCTGGCCCTAGTACTCTCCTTCTAACCTCAATTTGGGAGTTTTAGGTGGTCCCCCCCCCATGGCTGGTGTACTCAGATAAGGATAGGTTATACAGCAGTAACAAATTAACACCCCAAATTTTAGTGGCATAGCACACCAGATAAGCTTATTTCTTGCTTGCACTACATGTCTAATGCAGATTTGGGGTTGGGGTTACAGCACTGTTCCGTATATTCACAAGGAAACCCAGGCTGATGGCAACTCATCCTGCACTAAATGGACTCGTCCTGCACTACATGCTCCACGCAGGCCCTTCCATGAGCCACTGAATCGATGAATGAGTTTAGGACCCAGCACACTCCCTCATTTTGATCCCAGCAAGTGCTCAGGGAGGGCACGTGCCCTTGAGTCGCGCACTGGATGTGAGCTGAGAGCCTGTCTGGGCACCTTTACCTCTCTCTCTGTAGGTAGAGGGAGAAAGAACCTCAGCCTTTCTGGAACCTTCTGCTCACACCTGGCCTGCTCCTCCTGGGACCCCAGTGTGGCAGTGATGAACCCTACGTCCCAAAGACAAGGGCTTCTCAACCCCGCTCTGTCCACTCACAGGGTCACATGAGCTGGAGGAGGGTGGGTGGTGAGGGGTGTGCTTGTACTGGAATCTGGCAGGACGTGGGCTCCAAAGGCAACGAGGCATTGCCTGGCATGGAGCACAACTTCTGTGCCCATCCAATGAAGCAAAACAGATAGTTTTACAAGGTACCGCTTACCAATGCAATCGTAATTGAGCTTATTTTTAAGGACCTATTAATATTGATAGTATTAATATTCTTCGAACATTTGCAGACTAAACATACCCCTCTCAGACTAAAAACAGATGCCTCAGAAGGCAAAGCATGACTTAAAGCCTAAATTATAACACTGAATGTATTGGATTGTCAGAAAAGTCATGACGCATTTTTGCAACGAAAAACATACAAAAATACGTCATGACTTTTCCGACAACCCAATATTTCAAGCAAATACTTGTGAGGACCAATTATTTATGCACATCTCATTTAATCCTCACCAGAGTTCTATGCGATAGGGACTGTTATTGTACCCTTTTTAGAGATGCGAAAGCTGAGGCTCACAGAAGTTTCATAATCTTGCCCTGGTTTACACTGACATTAACTCTTAGCACGAAAACGTAGGCACCGCTAGCCCTACTATGGGATGCAATTTTCATTGTTCTGTTGTTCAAACTATTATCCTATGTTCTCTTCGTGCTTTTCCCCATTCTATCTCCTGCTTCCACGCAGACCAGAAGTTAGTAAACATTCTCTGCTACAGTCATTTGTGTGCCAGACTCCTTAGGGCCCCACTTTGTGTTCTCAGACAACACAAAGTGACGGCAAACCGAGTTTGCTTCATGGAGAAGCTTTTTGAGCATGTGTGTATCTTGAGTTGAACCCGAGCATGAGTGGTAACACCTGTCACCTCTCCTCTGTAGTTTGAGGAAGCTTTAAGGGGGATCCAAGGCAAAGACCCCTCAGAACGATGATTCTTCCTTGTCTTCTTTGGAAACAGCTCCAGTGACTGTAAAAGGGCCTCACGCACATTTGTGCCATGGAAATGCTGAGGTAACTTTTGTTGTTGTGGGCACCAGTGTTGGCTTTTCCACCCTGAAACTCCCTCCTCCAGGACCTCTGGCTCCTGCGAGGAGGTCAGGCTGTTTATAGGTGAACTCTCGGCTATAAAGAAAATAGCTGACTCTGTTTGTTGGAACGCTGGTAAGAAGTTAGGAAGACAGCCAAAACACTGATCTTTCCCCTGATGCGGCCATTTTGATAACCCATCCAGGTTCTTCAGTGGGCTGTGAAACAAAAGAGGAAACAATACACCTATTAAATCTTCAGAGAATGGAAATGCTGTTGGGTTTGTTTTCCTTCTGTTATATTTTGTGTCTCCTTGTCTTCAGATTCAGGCTTCTCAAAATTGCCATTAACAGTAAAATACTATTTTCCTGAAACACTATGTAAACGAGATTTATAGGGGTAAATTTTTTTTTTTCTGTAAATACATTCTGAGTTTTCATTTGTTTCCAAAATCGTCAATAAGAGCGTGGTTCTCTACAAAATACCCACAAAGCCTGCACTTCCAGGAGGCAGCTTTCAGAGAACAACACAGGGATGATCTGCCAGCCCCAGGCTCATTCAGTAGAGCTTTTCCGGCCCAGTGATCCTCGCCCTTGTACAGTACAGAAATCACCTCAACCATGTCCATAACACAGTGAAATTATGACTTACAGCCTAATTGCCTGAAATTACACCTACCCAGTGAACGCTGCTGCGTATCATAAGCGGAACAGACTCATTCTTTTGTGGCTAATAATAATGTTTTTAATCCTACTCAGGACTCCAGTGCCACTTTTCATTCCTGCTTGTCACTTCTCTGTGAACCAATCACAGATGACTTCATCAACAGACTCAGTCGTCTTGCCTGTGCTCCTACAATTGTCCTGTGAGATTGAACATCCAGTAGCTTACCCCATTTCAGAAACACACACACACACACACACACACACACACACACACACACACACACACACACCACCTTGTTTGCCTCTGACATCTCAAGCACCACATTCTTCATCGCCAGTATCTCACTCTCTGGCTTCACATCATCTCTTATACTCTTAAGCTCTCATCTTTCTTTATTTATTTTAATTTGGCCCTGCAGGGCAGCGAGATAAGCTAAATACATTCCTCTGTTAAAGGCACACTCACTGACCCATGAAAGGTCTCTCCTTTAATTTATTTATTCTTTTTCTATCCCATTGACTTTCCTCCATTTTTGGGGCGCCCTATACACAGCGTTTTATGTGTTGTTTTTATTTTACGTAAATGCTATTGTGCTATAGACATCTTTTCTTTATTCCCCTCGGCACTCTAATTTTAAGGTCTGTCCATACTGCTGTGTACACATCTGGCCTATGTGTCTAACCACTGTGGTGTTCACCCACATTTACTGTGCCCAGCATCCAGACTTTCCACTACCACAAACAGTGTCCCAGGGCACATACCCCTACACTTGACCCCTTGAGTCCTGTGTGGGAATTTCTCTGGAATACATGTCCAGGAGTGAGGTTGCAGAGTCCTGGGGTGTGTATATTCTTACTTGGATCGAGTCCTGCAGTGCAGCTTTCCAGAATGGCTCGCCAGTCCATCCACTCACCGGCAGCCTAGGAGGGCTCCTTCTGCCTGTACAGCCCTGCCAGTTTTTTGTGCTTACCATTATTTCTTTCATCCCATTATTTTTTGGGGGTTTAACATTCTTGTTGCTGAAAAGCATGTATCCTTAGGAAGTTCTTTCAGCAAAGGTCTATGGGTGATAAATTCTTAATCTTTGTCTGAGAATGTCTTTATATTTGTCAACACTCTTGATGATAATTGTATAGTTTCCTATTTTCTTCTATAACAAATCGCCATAAACTTTGTGGCTTTAAAATAACACAAATTTATTATCTTATTGTTCTGGAGGTTAGAAGTCCAAAATGCATCTCACTCACTAAAGTGTCTCCAGTATGCATTCCTTCTGGGAGCTCTAGGCAAGTGCTGCTTCCCAGCCTTGTCCATATTGTAGAAGCAGCCAGCGTGCCTGAACACATGCACCTTGCTCCATCTTCAAAGCCAGCAGCATAGCATCTTCAAACCACTTGCTTTAACTCTGGCTCTCCTACTTCTCTCTTACAAGGATCCTTGGGACTACTGGGTCCACCAGATAATCCAGGATAATCTTCCCATTTCAAGATTCTTAACTATTCCTGCAAATACCCTTTTGTCATTTAAGGTACTATATTCACAGATTTCCAGGATTAGGATGTAGGCATCTTTAGAGGCCATTTTCAGCCTACCACAGTAGTCTAGCTAGGTATTAGATTTTAGGTTGAGTTTTTTTTCTTAAATGATATTATTCAACAGATCATATTGAGACTGACGCTGTGTCACATACCGTTCAAGGTGTTGGCAATACAGCAGTGAGTGAAACAGACCACCACCCCTGACCTCAGAGCCCAAGTTAGTCTATCTCTCCCACAAGACAACTTTTTTTTTTTTTAAGATTTTTATTGGGAAATGGGGACAGTGCTGGAGAGTTGGGGGAAGGGGAACAGACAAGTTGCTGTCCTTTTGTTCTTCATTCTAGTTGTGGAGGACATTGCTTCACTGGCCCAAGTTGGCACCATCATTGCGCTTTTCCCGGGTGAGGCAGATCAGTCGCCGGCTTCTGGACGGCCGCTCACTGCGGCTGCTGGCCGCTCACAGTGGCTGCTGGCTACACACGGTAGCCCATGGCAACCCACTGCAGCAGGGGCTGCAGCCTACGCCATCGCTGGTGACTCATGGCAACCCAGCTCCTAGACAACTTTTAAGATAATCTCTTTATCCTTCTTCCCCCTACCTTTGCACTACAGTATTTCTAGATATGCAGTTAATTTTTTTATCCTCAAGTTCCAGTGAGCTCTAGTTGCATAACAAACTACTCCAAACTTAGAGACCTAAACAACAATCGTTTATTCTTATCTGCGTGGTTCTAGGGGTGACTGGGCTCCAGTGGGCATTTCTCACTTAGGTTCAGATATGATTGTAGTCAGATGGTGCCCAGTGTCAGAATCATCTTCAAGGTTTCCTTACTCATTCTGCTGGATGAAGCTGGCTGTTGTCTGGGGCCTTAGCAGGGACTGTTGTTCAGAACCGCCCCCCCAAGCATTCTCTCCATGTGATCTGAGCTTTCTCCCAATGGAGTGGCTAGCATATAAGGACGAGCATCCCATGAGAGAGCTAGGCAAAACTATATCACCTTTTCTAACCTAGCCTCAGAAGTTATGTGATATCACTGCCACTACATCCTATGTATTCAGTGAAATCTCTCAGGCCAGCCACATACGGGGGCTGAGAGGATTGGACTCCACCTTCTGATAGAGGCAATATCAAAGAATTTGCCAAGATACTGAAAAACTGCCAGACTTACTTAGCACCTGATGTGATAATTCCGTCTCAAGACTTGTGTCTGTCTCCATACCTGGAAAACTCATCTACTTTCTTTTCAAATAGTGTATCTCTGGCATGCCCTGTATTCCCTTCTTCTGGAACTCCTTTAAGAATATGTTGAAGCCTCAGTCGATCATTTGTGTCTGTCATCAACACTTGCATATTTTGTATCTCTTTAGCTCCACATGCTGTGTTCTGAACTAATTTCTCTGCATTATGTTCCAGTTCACTAACTCTCTTTTCACTTTTATGCAGTCTAGAGGTTCACCAGCACACTGATTTTATTTCATTGATTACATTTTCCCCTGGCTTTTTTTTCTCTCACCCACCTAGTCTTCTTTGATATTTTCCTATTTTTGTTTCATAATTTCTTATTCTTTATGAAAATTTCTTTTATCACTTTAAGGATCCCAAATGTATTTATTGTGACATATTTTACTGTCTATTTTCATTTCTTCCCGGGTGAATTTATCTCTTGATTTAGATTGCTGACTCTCTTGTTTCATCCTTCTCTCTCTGCCATCATACCTCCATGTCTAGCAGCTTTACGGCCCTGGGCTCCCAGTCATGGGAGCCTTAAGTCCCCTGTTCGCTAATGATATTAGGTGACTTACAAATCAGGTCTCTGAGGCAGTGGGTGGCCTGGAAAAATCGAGACCAGTTTTCAATTTTTATTTATAACATTAGGGCCCCACAGTATTGCATATAGTATACATTTGGACTCCACACTCAAATGTGTCACAGGTCTGGGATTTTAATTTTTTATGGTTGACCCTTCTACACAGCTCCAGGGCTTAGCTTTCTGGCTTCATGGGCAGCTCTCTTCATCTACTTTTCACAGATGGGCGGGGCAGGAAGGCTCCAAGCTTTATGTGGGAGGTTCAGCTCAAACAGCCTGACTTGCAGGGGCCAGGGCTTCATCTGCCCTTCCTGGCCTGGCCGTACCATCCTCGCTCTCAATTCCCATGGCTTACTGAGGCACTACCTCCCCTCCTAGACGCTTTAGCTTTATTTTTCACTTCCTTTCTGGCATCTGGAGATTTTACTGCCTTTCTTTTGAACTTGGCAGTGGATTTCTTTCTCATTGTTCCTTTTTATGCAGCATTTCTATGCACTTTTAAAAGGAGGCGTGCCTGTTTACTTTAGCTGAGCCTGTCCGATGCTGGAAACGTTCATTTGTTCTGTCTGCAGAGAGTTACTCCTCCTGTTTCCAGCCTGCTTCTCATTCTTGTCCCTCGTAGTATCTGCCAAAGTGGAGCCTAAACCCTGCCAGCCTTTTTCTGAGTAGATTGGACACCTCCTCTTGTATATTTTATAGAACCCAGCTTTTTCCATTCTGTTTCTTCCATCAGTTCTCTTCCTTGTACTTTGCCTTTAAAGAATGTGCCCAAATCTTTTTTCTGCTAATACCCCAAGCACATTCTTTTCACTGTTATGGTTTTAATCTTTTTTATTCTTTGCTATTATTTTCATGAGGCTTCCAGAGTTTGGAGCAAACGGTGCATTTATTGAATTTACCCTCTTGAATGAAAGAGCTCAGCTGAGTTCTCAGTGCTGCGTAAGCTTTTTTTCCCCCGTCTTTTTTGGTCCTAGGTCAGCTTTCTCCCTCATTTCTGACATCTGTTATTCCTTCCCTCACTCCTAGCAGAGCGCCTTAATTCTTTTCTCTTAAAAAGACAGAAACCATCAGATGGGAACCCCTCTGTTTCCCATCCTCATTTTCCAACCTGCCAACTCACTTTCCTTCTTGCGTACGCTCACCTCTTTCCTTTGTCCCCCAGAGCAAAAGCACTTCCTTCTTACTGTCCTCTGTTTATCCCTCCATCCAATTAGCTATATATAGGCTCTCTCCTTGCACCACCACTGCCCAGCCTCTTCCATGGGCAACCTCATCCACACACAGAATTCCTAAACTCTACATCCATTTCTGATCTCCTTTTCTCAGATTGTATTTCCAATTGTTGACTGAATAGCTCCACTCACATACCCAATGGCTTCCCCAAATTCAACACGTCCGAAGCTGGCACCTTGATTTCTCTCTGGAAAAGCAACTCCTTCTTATATTTTCCCTGTTTTGCTGAGTAGCACCGTGATCCACTAAGTCACCCCAGCCACAAGTTTGGGTTATTTTTTTACTTCCTTGAACAGTTAGAACTGCACGGACCAATACAGTAGCTACTAACAACATACAGCTATTTAAATTTGAATTTAAATAGATGAAAACAGAATACAATTAAAAGTTCAGTTTCTCGAGTACACTGGGCACATTGGAAGTGCTCACTAGCCACATGAGGCTAGTGGCTGCCATAGTGGACAGTGCAACTATAGAACATTTCCATCATTACTGGAAATTCTAGTGGACAATGATGGTCTAGCGTGTGTTTTGCCATTTTCACTTCCACTTCACTGACTGAGTTTGAGCCCTCAGCATTTCTCACCTGCACTATCAGTGCAGCTCTTGACTCACCTCCTTTTTCTTCCTCACTCCAGTCCATTCTGTTCTGTGATCAAACAATTTTTATAAAACCCCGTTCTCCTTCGGGAGTCATTAAAGTATAAATGAGAGAAGCAGAGTCCTAGCATTTTAATGTCATTTCCTTCCTTGAATCCTTCAGAGCCTCTCCCATCACCTTTTCCTTTTCATTTGCTTGTTGAACGAACTACTGAGCCTTCAGGGTTGAAGCCCAGCATTTCTTACTCTGGGAAGGCAGAGGGGATATTTCCTTTACACATTGACACTCCTCGTTGATATCCCTTTTCAGAGCATGTTTCACATTGTCATATTTGGCTAGATTCTGAACCCCTGAAAGACAAGAATCTTACCTTCATACTCTACCAGGTTTCCAGTGTATGCAACAGATTAACTTCTCTTCTGGGCATCGAGTTGGGGACTGGCTACATACTAACTTTAGGAGAAATAAGAAAATGGCCCCTGAAAATCATGTTCTCTTAAAATCATGTTGAAGAGCTTCAATTGAGAATTTCTGTAATGGGGGATGAATGACTTTCCTACACATACCGATTCCTAGCTTAAAGGAGCTGTGATTCCTGCCTGACTCCAAACCACATATTTTGTAGAGAGAAACATATTTTTCTTTAATAAAATATCCTCAATAAAAGATGGATATATTAGTTAATTACCTCAAACTTGGTGACATAAAGCAACAGAAATGTATTCTTTCACAGTTCTGGAGTTCACAAAATCAAGTTGTTGGCAGAGTTGTACTCCCTCCACAGTCTCTAGAGGAGAATCCTTTCTTCTTCTTCCAGCTTTTGGTAGCTCCTGGTGTTCTTTGATTTGTGGCAATCTCTGCCTCCATCTTCACATGACCTTCTTCTCTGTGTCTGCCTCAAATCTCCCCCTCCTTTTCCTTACAAGGACACTAGTCATTAGATTGCGGGCCCACCCTAAATCCAGGATGATCTCATCTTGAGAGCCTTAATTTAATTGCATCTCCAAAGACCATATTTCAAATTAAGGTCACATTTACAGGTACTGGGGGGCTTAGCACTTAGATATATCTTTGGGGGGAACACAGTCCAACCTACTATGATGGGTGAGTATAAAAGTGAGCCTCTAATAGCGGTGTCTCTCCCCCTCCTAAACCTTACCTGGGCTGAACCAGCAAATAAATTGTAGCCTTCCTTTCTGTGCATTTATTCATTGAAATTAAGACCCACCCTCATCCCCAAACCAAGAGCAGAGAGAAGGCTATTTAACTTAACGAGCTATCTTTCTTTCTTTCCATGACAGGCTCATTCCACTCCTTTTGGTTTTCAAAGATGTTCTCTGGGTCCAAAGATTTTTAAATGAAAATGGGCATTTAGATTTAGAAATTATTTCAAGTATGTGGCATAAACACACTGTAGAAAATGACTAGAAGCAATTGTCCGTGTATAGTAAGAAATCACATGGGTACTCTGTTTTTATTTTTCAGTGCCATCTAAATTTTCCATACTGAACAGGTTTTACTTTAGTGATTAGAAGGAATGTTTAAAAAAAAAAGGGGGGGGAAGTTTTTTTTGGTTGTTTTTTTTTGTTTTGTTTTTTTTAGCTGCGCCATCTTGCCACCTGTTGGCAGCTCAGCTGCTGCTCAGCTCGGGCCGGGACTCAAACCGCTGTTGCTCAGAGCTCGCACTCTGGAGCGAGCTCTTAACCAACTGAGCCACTCAGCCGGCCCCAAAACGGGAAGTTTTAATGAAGTTTTTATAAATTGCCCAGGACGATTTGCGTTTTTAGAAAGCAAGATGAGTGGGCCAATTGAGAATCTAGGGAGAGATCACTGATTGTTTTGTGAAAGAGTCAGACACTCTTTAGCTCTTTGGAGTGGTGTTAACATTGTTAATTATCCAGCGCCTCATCAGACTTTCACAGCAATGGAAATTGACACCCATGGTCTTCACCAGGCAGGTTTCCCGGGTGCCAGGAAGGTGGCCTGATGGGGAAACAGGCCCTCTCCTCTCGCCATGCAGTGAATTGTGGCATCCACACCACACGACGGGTACATTCTTGGTGTGTTGGGCACCATTCCTGAATGAGCCCCGTGATCTCTCACCAGCAATACTATTTGGCTTCAACAGGCACGTGTTTTCTAGCCTTTAAACTATTTTGAGGTTAGCCCTGTGTCTAGCGTGCGATGAGAACAACATGCATTTCCATCAACCCACTGTTCCTGGAAGCTGCAGCAGAGCGGTGGGCACTTTTTAGCTGTTTCACTGCTGAATGCAATTTGTTCCGAGGGAATTTTCCTATTTTGGCTTCTAATATGTATATGAATTATTGAAATTTCAATTACTTTTGGTTCCCAATTTAGCAAGATGGAGACATCCAAGATATTGAATATGAAAAGCTTTCCAGTTGCTTTTAGAGAAGGGTTTGCCTAGAAGGGTTTTGGCGCCAGGGCAGGCAGGGGTGTGACTCTGCTCCTCCTGTCTCTGGGACTAAGGTGCTGCGTGGCCCTGGGAGTCCCTTAGGTCAGTGCTGCTCAAGATGTGGGCCCCTGACCGGGAGCATCAGCATCTCCTGGGAGCTTGTTAGACACATCCTGGGCTTTGTCTCCATGTACTAAATTAGAATCCCTAGGGTGGGTTTTAACAAGCCTTCCAGGGCATCCTGGTGCGCCTACACGTTTGGGAAGCCGTGCCTTAGATGGCCTGGTGGTAATTCTTCCCAGTAGGACCTGGTACCCATTGTAAGGGCCCTTGGGTGCTACAGCCAGGTTGTCCTTTAAGATAGATGCCGTACCCAATGATAGAACTGTGGTCAAGGTCATCAGAAAGACCAATTTCTAACAACTGTCTTCACTTACTTGGAACACTTCTTTTGTCACTGAGCTGTAACCATAGAGAAATGGGATTTGAACATTTAAATTCTGTGCAGGTAAATGTGTGTTTTAAATGTCATTCAAAGGACCCTGTCTTTTATTTTTATACAAAAGGGCTGTTTAGGTATTCCTTCCCACCACCCCAAGGCTAATCCCATCTTGAAGTCCCTGGGGGAAGCTGTGCACGCCATCTCTGTCTCTTCACCTTAGCCTCACCTCCTTGCCAGTGCAGATCTTTCTCCTACACCATGCATATTAAATGACTTGCAATTCTTCAAACACAGCATGTCATCCTGATGCCTGGACTCTTGAGCAAGCTGTTCTTCCTGCCCCGACTCACCCACAACCACCACCAAAGCCAGCCCCTTACACACCTGTTACAACCCTGTTCACCTGTAAGACTCTGCTTGGTACCGCTCCCTCCTTAACCCTTCTCTGATGACTTCAGATGGAGGTACATTCCCCCTCTTTTCTGCTTCCTACAGCACTCTAGCGAGCACTCATGTGCACTTGTGTTGAAATTTGTCTCTCTCCTCTGAGCTCCGAGTTCCATGGAGTGGAGGTTTCATCCTGGCTTCTCTCTCTGCAGTACCCAGAACAGCATCAGGCATCAGGCACGGGAGGCTGAATGAATCAACAGTCCTTAAAGATAACAGTCATTCTACCTCTGCTGGAAGCTTCCGGTGCCTTATATAGCATGGTCACCACGTGCTGGTGAAGAGCAGATGGTGGCCAATGGCAGGCCTAGTTAAGAATACAGTGACTTTTATGTGGACTCAACCAATTTTGCGTTTTAGTGAAGCTAATCCCTCAACATAAATGAAAGCCCTACCATCCACCCATCTGGCTATTTTGCTCTTTGGTCAAGGAAACCACCAGCTGTGTCTAAAGGCATTATTATTTCAGGTGCGAGAGCTTCAAACTCGACTACAGAGCGTGCAGGCCACAGGGCCCTCCAGCCCTGGCCGCCTCACTTCCACCAATCGCCCAGTTAACCCCAGCACCGGGGAGCTGAGCACAAGCAGCAGTAGCAATGACATTCCCATCGCCAAGGTGAGCTCCAGGGGACGGCGGGAACACCTCCTGTTATCTGGAAGCACCAGTCTCTACCAAGCATGGCCTCTATGCAGGCATGTGAATTAGCTCAGACGGCCCCAAGGGGCTTCCCCAGACTCGAGCACAGGGAGAGATAACCCACTAATAGTTTTAAGTCTCTCTCAGCTGCAACCTGGACTCTGGCTCATTAATCAGCCGGCTGGAGTATGTCACAGCTGACAAGTCATTGTGGAGAGTAAGACATTTTGTCAGGCTCTACAATATAGAGGGGTAGATAGAGAGATACTCTCGAGGACTAAGGTTCAGCCCAGGAGGGGACCCTGAGTGATGAACCATAATCTCCTCTCATAGGACAGACAGCCCTGCCAACAGAAAAATAGATTATGATGGGCAGGCCATGGCAGTTGTGAGAAACAGCCCCACCCGTTCTCTGCCACAGCCCCAGACTCATATGTTGAATCTACCCCAGAAAAATTTTTCAAATGATACATTTCCTCTTCCCTGGTAGCCTGCTGATTTCCACAAGAAGGTTGATTCTCAACTATCAAGTTGAATAACTTAAGCCAAACCAGTGTTTCTCAACCAGAAGTGATTTTGTCCCCCAAGGGATATTCGGCAATGTCTGGAGACATTTTTGATGGTCACTACTGGAGTGCTACTGGCATCTTGTGGCCAGAAGCCAGGGGTGTTGCTAAACACCCTACAATGTACAGAATAGCCCCCACCACAGAGAATAGCCAACCAACCCAAAATGTCAGTCATGCTGAGATTGAAAAACCTGGGATTAAGTGGATCATAGAAAAATTAGACAAGTGAGTTATGTTTTTAAGAAATTGATCAGATTAGTTGCCATGGTTAAACAATAGTCCTATATACACAGTCTCAACAGTTTATCTGTAGAGCGATATATCATTTATGGATAACTTGTTTTGTTTATTTTAGATTGCGGAGAGGGTGAAGCTATCAAAGACCAGGTCCGAATCTTCGTCGTCTGATCGGCCAGTCCTGGGCTCAGAGATCAGCAGCATTGGGGTGAGTGGTCATGAGAAGCCAGGCAAGAGAGTCCCCAATAGATGCACAGACAGTGGCTTAGAGACGATGGAAGAACTTCCAGGGTTCACCTCCCGTAAACCTGTTAATTATAATAATAAATCATACCTGATTTCCTTCCAAAGGGTCAGATGAAAATGTGCAGTGGTTTCCACATGGCGAATTACTTCTTCAGCTTTAAGGGAGATTTTTTTTTTTCCTCTCTACTTAAAACCATTCAGAAAGAAATGATTTAAGTCTAGTTACTGGTGATGTAGATGAAAGTCTTGAACTATCTGCTTCATATCACTCTGCTCCCCAGAGACTGAGTGAGTCAGGACGCTCTAAAAGAACTTCACCTTTTGTATAGCCCTCTTGAAAGGCAATGTGCTCTCCAGTGGTGATAAACGCTGCCTTGGAAGCATGGTCCAGTGCTATGACAGACCAGAACCTTCTAGCTTAGTACCTGAGCGTTCATTTGTAGAGCCTGCGAACCCCCCTGGGGTTGTAAGCTGATGGATGGTGGGAAGAGAGTAGTTTGGGTTCCCTGGGAGATATGGGAACGTTATGATTGGGGACAAGGCTGGGAGAGCAAGCTATTTCAGGGGTTGGGAGAGCCTGAATAGACTTTTAAGGCCCTAATTTAGAATTCGGTGCTCAGCAAAAATTGCATGCATCCCGATTCCATGCCAAATTCAAATTATGAAAATAAAGGAGTCGGCCACTCTCCTTGGCCATAGCAGCCAGAGACAGGAGCCTGGAGTGGCAGGCGTCCAGGGAGGGGGAAGGGAGTCTCGACTCTTCTCAATATCCAAAATTTTAGGGACTCTAAAGAGGCATAATCCCCAAGCAGCATGCGTTTGAAGGATGCAGCTGTATTTTGATCCTGTTTATGTATTGCTTTCACAGTCATAGTTAGCTTTTTATCCTAGAATCATATTACACAAACTGAAAAACATCATGGTAATCCTTGAGGAAAATCAGCTTTAAATTGTTTTGCATGCAAAACATGACTGGGGACCTGTGTCCTTGAAGTGAAGGGGATTAATGCTCACCTGTACAGGTATCCAGCAGCGTGGCGGAACACCTGGCCCACTCTCTTCAGGACTGCTCCAACATCCAAGAAATCTTCCAAACACTCTACTCACATGGATCTGCCATCTCTGAAAGCAAAATTAGAGAGTTTGAGGTGGAAACGGAGCGGTTGAACAGGTAAGGAGAAATCCTGTATATTGGAGTGGTGATGGGAGCTGCCCTCCTTCCGCTTTGCAAAGACCGACTCAGGTTGGCCTGTGTGTTGTAAAATGATACCATCAGGCTGGTGGGTGGGAGTTTCCACCATCTTGCTCAGCAGAAGAGCGCTTACAGCAGTCAGGGCTGGCTTCATGGGCAGGAGACGTGTGCGTTCAAATGCACAGGATCTCATGCTTAGAAGGACCCATGCGTGCTTTACTGCTCTGCTGTCACCGTTTTAAATTCTTGCTTTATGAACCAGGGGCCCAGCCTTTTCATTTGGCACTGTCTCAGAAATTGTGCTGCAATTTCTGGAGCAGTTTATACGGAATGACAAGTAGGTCAGAATGACAAGATAGCTACCAAGCATGCAGTCCCGTGCTGCCGAGAACCACAGAGAAGTTCTGGAATGTTGAGTCAGCACCCCAGGGGCGCCTGGAGGGAGGCACCAGGGACCAGCAAAGACAAACCAATTGACCAGGCGTGCTGGTCTAACCGTGCTCTAACTGAGGGCTGCCTAATTTTGTTTATGTTCTTTGCACATGTGCACAATCCCCAGTCCCTATATGCCATCCACTTAGAATAATTTTACTATATACCCAGTTTTATGGATTCTTCCCAAGTTTTACAACAGGGGTTGTTTGAGTTTGCACTCCGGCCTCTGGCCAAAGTCTGGCTCATATGTCATCCCAATGATGAGAGAGCGCTGCTAAAAAAGCAAAGGGGAAGGACCAGGGCCAAACCATGGTAACCACGCTGACTCAGAATTGGTCCCACAGTGGCAGAATGGACTGTCGAATTGATTCGAGTTTGGCCTGGCTTCCTTGACCTAGAGAACATAGTAAGAATTGGAAAGGCTAATGAACTAACCAGGAAGAAATGCAGATACCGCTCCCCATCCACCATTGCTTAATGCCATTCCCCTTGCGTATGGCAAACCTGAATAAATTGAATTACCGTGTTAGTCCTCCCTGATTTGAAGCTGTTTCATACAGTGCTTGAGAACTGAGGAAATGTGCCAATCTAGATAATTTTGAATCTTGAAATTAAATGGTTTCCTTATTAAATCCAAAATACTTAAAAGTGACAATTCTGATGATTACCTTGTAGCAGGAAAGAAGCAGCCCTCTCAGTATTACAGGGAGTGCTTAAAAATGGAATCAGATATGCCCTTTGTAATTTAATGAAGTCAGATGCCTTCGGGGGCTCTCTGTTCAGTGAGGATCTCCTCTCTACAGATTCTGGGATTTAACAAGCCTGCTTTCTGGTTGAACTCGGGGGAGGTTCCTTTCTTACCAATTATGTGCACCTAGGGGAGTCGAAAGAAGAGGGAAATACTGGGGGTGCCAAAAAAATGTCTACAGGTGGACACCTTGGTCGACGTTGCTCGAGCAGTAGTTCACCGTAATCGGAAGTGTCTGGTAGCAGAAGAATAGTCCCATTTTACAAATGAGAAAATAAAGGCGTCCAAGATGAGTGACTTGTCTTAAGTCCAGAGTTATTAAACAGCCTACACAAGATTCTCAGCCCTGCCCTTTGACCTCACCTCCATTGTCCTCTCTGTGATCATAGCTGCTGCTACAACATGGGAGTTCTTAGAAATAATCTACCAATATGTCCTCACATATGTTATTTAACTAGTAATACCTATCTCAAAGTTGGA
>NW_017731646.1:1619490-1653667 GCF_001890085.2 Hipposideros armiger | reverse complement strand
AAGAAAACCAGTAGAGACCTGTCATGCACCAAGGGAGGGAGAACATTTTAAGAAGGAAGGAGCAGTCCATTTGTGAGGTGTTGCCTGAGAAGGCCACTAGGATGGACTTGGCCATATGGAGGCCTGTGAGCTGGATAAACAGCTTTACCTAATTAGTGGGGACCAAATGTACAATAAATATACTGGAGCAAGTTTAAAAGTGAAGGAGAACACAGGGACTGTTTAAAGAGGCCTTAATGTGAACAAGGGCAGAAAAGTTTATTCTTGTAACACCTCACATTGAATTGACCTTGGAGTTGCCTAAGCTTCACAGTTGTCTTAATTATACACGCTCCAGGCATCTCCCGTGTGGGTGTCACCATAGTCTGCTCTCAGATGTGCGGTTGTAAGATTATAACACCCCACAAATGGGCTACTCCTTCCTTCTTAAAATATTCTCCTTCACTTGGGTCATGATCAACACTCTATCAACACTCTCCTAGAGGTGACGTTTACCCACTCCCATGACTGACAGGCATTTATGTCTCCATGACTCCCAGACCTCTCTTCTAAGTGCCAATCTCACATATCCAGCTCTTTCCTGCTATTTCCATTTGGGTGTCACACTGATCCTCAAGGCAAATGGCTTCCAAGCCCCTTAACATTTCAAGAGTCAGTTGCATTTTGTGTGTGTGAAACCCTTTGTCTCTTTAAGACTTGGTGGTCAGAGTACTACAAGTGGGCGTGTCCCATGGAAAATGAGTCGTTGGCACCTAGAGGATCAGTGCCCTGATAAACTAATTTACTCTGAATTTATAGTTCTGATTCCTATAAAGTATAAAGTTTCCGCTGCTTGTCCCGCCAGTAGTTAGCAGTTGGGGGACTGTCCAACCTGAAAGATGCTTTGGACACCCTCCCTGGTTCCTGGTCCACTTCCCATTCAGAGGCCTTTCAAGACAGTTTCTTGTTCACTCACTGATTCACCTTTTGCTTCTGCTCTATAATAAGTGATTAAGGGTACAGGACAGGGGGGTCAAATTGCCTGGTTCAAATCTCAGGGCAGGGTACTTAACCTTTCTGTGTCTCTACTTCCTTCTCTGAGAAATGGGACGAATAATTATTAATTCAAAGGACTCTTTGGGCAGGTTATTGAGCAAGAGCCCAGCAAATAGTAGCTATGACTGTGATGCTGCTTTTCATTTGTCCCCGTGGAGTGTGGTTTATTAAAGTGTACGCCTCTCATGACGGCCTGAGGTCACATGGTTGGCTCCTTACCCTGGTATATCCCCAGTACTTGGCATGTGGTGTGTCGACAGTTGGGTGGGAAATAACCAGGGGGCTTATTTTCATTTCCAGTTCACACAGAGCTTAGTTATCCTTTTACTTGGAGTTGCCTGCTTTATTACTTCACGTCAGAGACATTTGCTAAAACATCTGACAAGCTCATATTCTAAACTGCATTTCCGGCTGAATCTAGATTAGATGATGAAAATATTGTCAAATTAATGGCAATCCTGGTGTGAAATTGTGAAAGAGATTTTTTTTTTCCTTTGTAGTCGTATTGAACACCTCAAGTCCCAAAATGACCTCCTGACCATAACCCTGGAAGAATGCAAGAGCAACGCTGAGAGGATGAGCATGCTGGTGGGAAAATACGAATCCAACGCCACAGCGCTCCGGCTAGCCCTTCAGTACAGGTGGGCAACGGAGGGGCCCTTTCATGCAGCGGTGTGTCCATAGTAACCTGCATACACCTAGAAAGTGGGCTTGTAGAAGACATATGGGCAGGGGGGTTGGACCAACAAATACTAGTGTGACACGTATTGAAAATCAATGAGCACCCTTGTAGCAATTAAGGAAATAAGAGTGATGAGTTTGGTGTTAGTAAACCAGTGTGTTTCTGCCTGCATATTCAATTTAAATTATTATTTCACTCAAGTAATATCTCTCAAAATATCAATTTTTGTATTACATATTCATTTGTTGTTCTTTTCAGTCTTTATTCACATTTGTATACATTTTACATTGCTGTAAATCTAGTGCATTGTTTAGTCAATGTATTATATAGTTCTGCAGCATTCCTTAATAGTCTCCATTTATTTTGAATGGCTGTATCCCCTGCATCAACTTTATATTATTTTATTTACTCATTTCTCTAAAAGACATTTAGACTTTTGCAGACTTTTGACATTGAAAATAATTCTATGGGGCCAGCCGAGTGGCTCAGTTGGTTAAGAGCTCGCTCAAGAGTTTGAGCTCTGAGCAACAGCGGTTTGAGTCCCAGCCCAAGCTGAGCTGCCAACAGGTGGCAGGATGGCTCAGCTAAAAAAAAAAAAAATTCTATGATGAATAATTTAATGTAGATAATATCTTCATTCTTTTTAATATTTTCCTCAAGATAAACTCTCTGAAGCAGGAATTATAGGTCAGAAGATAAGAATATTTTCATGGCTCTTCAGGCATGCTGCCAGTTTTTTCCTATAAAAACAAGCCAGCTTAAATGACTACGATTCATTCATCGTTGAGCAAGTAGTATGTGACTATACCACTTTTTTCCAGCCTCATCAGTTTTGGAATTTATCTATTTTTAAATTATTGCTTTTTTAGTAACTACAAAGCTGTGCCTTATGATTGTTTTCATAGGTTTATTTTATTAGTGTCGCCACTTAGGTGTGTTTGTCAAGGTCCCAGAGTAGTGACTATATCTCACTCTTGGCACCCTCTAAAAAGTTTGCTATTGTTTTAAGAAACGTCATTTCTTTACAAACAAAATCAAACCAAAATATACAAGACCAAAGCTAGAGAGCAATCTTACTTGTTTACAGACACACCAAAGCAAACAGATTACCCATTTTTGATAACTCTGGAAACAGGCTGCTCTGTCTTTCATCCTCACGGATGAAGCAATGTCCCAGCGTCTCTAACCCAAAAGGTGGAGCCCATGAAAGGAGGAGCTGCCAGCACCCAGACCCAGTGACTGGGCCCTTTTCCTTATCTCTTAGTAAAGGAAGATGAAAGTAAAGACAGTCAAAAGACAGATGGTCTGTTGACTAAATGTTGAGTAAAGCAATATTTCCCCAGCTCAGCTTGGAGAAGCTCATAGGTTATTTGCTTAGGGGGAGATTTTCGCTCCTGGAGACATCTTGTCTGGGACCATTCAGGCATTGCACACATGCTTCACCTCCCATGCCGACAGGGGTCCATGTGGGGCCATCAGTGGCGATGAGAAAGGGTTGCCCCTTGATTGCCTACCTGATGTGCCTGATGAAGGTGGGTACAAAGAAGAGAGACTAATGTTTCTTTTAGAAATCCAAATTCAAACTCTTGGCAGAGATTGTGTATTTCATGAGACAATTTTATAAGCATCTACTAGAACTGTGATGATGGAACTGTTTTCTCTGTGTGTGGTCCAGTGTAGTAACTGCTAGCCACATGTGGCTATTAAACATGAAATATGGCTATTGCAATGGAGGAACTGAATTTTTCATTTCATTTAACTTACATTCTTTTTAATTTAAATAGCCACATGTGGCTAGTGGCTACTGTATTGAATAGTGCAGGTCTAGGTTAAAATAGTCTTTTCTCCTGTCAAAATTATCCTTCCTGTGGTGTTATATTAGTTACCTATTATTATCTAACTATTTATTATGTCACAATTTTTAGGGTCAGGAATCTGGGAGTGGTTTAGTTTGGTGTTTCTGACTCAGGGTCTCTTATGTGGTTCTGGTTAAGTCATCAGCCAGGACTGTGTCATCTGAAACCTTAACTACAGCTGACAGGTCTGTTTCTGAGGAGGCTCATTCACACAGTTGTATGGTGGAGTCCTCAGTGCTTCAGTGGCCACTGGCTGGAAGCCTTAGTTCCCCAGCACATGGGCCTCTCCACAGGGCTGCTCAAGAGTCTTCAAGACATGGCACTGGCCTCCCCTTGAGAGGATAACCCAAGGGAGAAAGCGCAGGGAAAGAGAGGGATCACAGTGGAACTCAGTGTTTTTTAACAATCTAACCTTGGATGTGACAAGTCATCACTTCTGCCATATTCTCTTAGTCACGCAGACCAGCCCTAGTACGGTGTGACGTACCAAGGACGACACAAGGATGTGGCTACCAGCATGGGGGTTCTGTGGAGTCCATCTTGGAGGCTGGCTGCCATGGGCCTGTTACCTTTCCCTTCTAGCTAATCATCTAAAGGGCAACAAACTTGCCTCTCCCACTTTTATTGCTTTTTTCTGTATTTTTGTAGATCCTAGTTTAAAGGTAAGGGCCGGGGGTGCGGGGCGGGGATGGCAACAGAGCAGAGCAAGCCCTGGCTTTGTCCAGGGTGTTTCCTCGCTCATTGTACAGCAGAGCTGAGAGGCAGGTCTGGAGCTGCTGTGAAGAAGCTCCGGGTCCTCTGCCGGAGTTGAGGATGCCATGTGCTTCTGTTTCAGTGAGCAGTGCATAGAAGCCTACGAGCTCCTCCTGGCGCTGGCTGAAAGCGAGCAGAGCCTCATCCTGGGGCAGTTCCGTGCGGCCGGCCTGGGGTCCTCCCCTGGTAAGTGTGGCCCGATTCCCTCTCCCTCACCTCACCTCCTGCCTCTTTGGTTCTACTGCCCCCATCTCGGCTGTTGGCATTGGAACACCCCCTGACAACATGAAATTTGCTTGTCAAGTGTGTTTTTCGTTTTTTTCCTCATGACTGAGTGAGTAAATTGTTTATGTTGAATGCAGCAAGAACTGGAGTGGAAACAGAAGTATAGACAAGTTAAAACAAACAAGCCCTCTTAGGAAACATATCCTCCCAGGCTGACAGTAGAACCAGATGGAATGGGAGGCCAATGTTTTTGATGAAAAGGACTGACTTTTCTTCAACCTTTCTCTGTGATGCTGCCCATGTGGCCTTTGCTTCATCTCGCAGCTTTTATTGGCTGTGCCTTTTCTCCAGGGTCTTGTTCTTTGGGGTAGTTTTGAAGCATGAGTTCCCTCTACCTCGTCTCCAGGTGTCTTATGAACACAGAGGAAATGGTTTCTCACCCTGCTCTCCTCAGCTTCACAGAATGCTCGCCCCATCAGCCCCGAGGTGCGGCAGAGGTGTCCACTGACCCACCTCGCTTCCCGGCCGCTCCCTCACACTGCCCCAACTTCTGTCCCTCGCCTTTGAATAACTAGAAGAGGCATTAATTGAAAAAGACACAAGTGTGGACATTTACTAAAACTTCACCAGTGATTGTGGCCCTGGGCCTTACACTAACATGAGGAGGACTGCAGTGGAAGGAAAGAAAGAGCAAGGGAGAAAGGCTGAATGTTTCAGTGCCGAGGCTGGAGCCTACACTGTATAACAGCCGCTTCTTTGGAGAAGCCGTGGCAGGTAAACAGAAAACTAAAGTGACTAGATCACTCCCCAGCCAGAGAGGGGTGGTGTGGGCAGGCCAAGAGCCCCCAGCCATGGGGACCAAGCCAGCTGTCATGGACTGGCTTTTCTTCAAGGGCTTTGAGCCCCATTAGGGCTTATCCTATCAGAACACACCTTGCAAAGAAGACACCATCAGGGCCCCTCCAGAATGAATCCCCCATCCTTGCCAGCTCCTACCTCCTTGCCGGGGGTCTGGCTTTTCAAATGAACATGCAGATATTTTTTCCTCTTTCAGTTTTGACATGTGCAGGAATCTGACGCAAATCTGAAGGAAAAGAAGCATCTTGGGTACTAATTTCCGGATTCATATCCAAGTTACCCAGCAAGGGAAGGCTTCTGTTTGTACTGGTGGCCATCCTCCCCTCTTCTCTCTCTTTTTTTTTTTTTAATAGTATTACCATCCCAGCCTAGAAGTAGAAACTCTGCCAGCATTTCCATTAAAACCCTCATTTTTCAGGGTCTTTTAAATGAACCATAAAACTTTATTCCTCAGATTAAACAGATCCTAAAATGATCTTGGCCTGCTCTCAAGTTCTTGTTTAATATATGTATTAAGGAAAATGAACAATTAAAGGGGAAAAAATCAATCATCATAGTTCCAGTTTGTATCAGAAGAATGTCTTAAACCATCCTCTCCTTGAAAGGCACCTTTTATTAGGCTTGTATCTACTCATCACAGTTACTTGGAAGGGACTGGACTGGCTTAGATAAATCCCACATTTAAAATATTTAAAATCAATCATGAAATGCTCTGTATTAATCTAATCCTGGATGGCTTGTGGATATATTTATAAAATGAGCCAGTCAGTAATTATCATGCCTCCTTCTGAATTCAAAGAGCCGTCAGTGGGTGAGGTGCATGGAAAATATTTTATTTGGGGAAGGGAAGAAAGGCACAAAAGGTGACAGAGAAATGGCCAGAGGGAGGACCAGGCAATCTCAGTCTGCGCCACATGTGCACCCGCTTATCCACCCCACTCGCTGTAAGGCTGAATGAAAGCTGCCTTAATTTTAGCATTTCCCTGTTCAACCTGACTCTTCCATCCTGCTGACAGGGACACTTGACCTGTCATGTTGCCCTAACACTCCAAATAGTTGTACAGCAAAGGCAGTACTAGTTTGTGACGTTTACCCACAGTATCAATTATTTTGAGGTTTTTCTGTGTTTCGTGTTGACCGCACAGGCATTCATCCGTGCACTCTAGATGGATTTAGACCAGTGGTTTTTAAACTGCACCCTGGGAAGCCAGAGGGGTTTCTTTGGACCTCAGAAGTGGGCTTGGAAGGTGGGGGCGCTGACTCTATGACCCCACCCCTGCCCACTTCAACCAGTTCTGCATTTCCATGTTTGTATCTTAGGCTTTGGCGTAAGATTTCATTTGAAAATATTTGGGAGACCTCAGATTCAGGGCGTAGAGATACCAATCACTTCTTTGGCCAGCATGGTTTCCAAAACAACAAGAATATGAACATCCCAGGCAGGGAATTTACTGCCTGGCTCTGTGCTGGTGCCCACCACTCCTGAGCCAGTTACCTGGCTCCTGGAGGTGTCTGAGCTCACCCCTGATTGTGCCAAGCTGAGAGAGGAAGGTCAGGGATAGCACAGTACAGACAATGCAAAGCCAGTCAAAAGTTCTCACTTTTACCATTAGGTTTGTTTCTCTTTCCTACACAAAGCTCTAACCAAAACTAGACGTGGGGGATCTGGCACAGTTTTGCCTCAGTTTCTCCCTGTCCTCATTCACAAGGAAGTGCCAATGCAGGGAAGGACGGCCAAGCAGGAGACTTGTGACAGGGTGGGAGGAGAAGCCAGGAGCCTGGGTAATTAGAAAATCATAGCATATTTGAGCTGAAAACAGACCTCAGAGATCACAGGGGCCAACCCTTCATTTGTTGATTAGGACCATGGAGCCCAGAGCAGAGAAATGCCTTCCTAAGTACAGCTTCTAAGTGACAGCGCCTGGCCCAGAACGCCGCCACCCTGTGCTAGTTCCTCTCCAGCATGCCTTCTCAGTCCTGAGTAACCGAGAACTGATTCTTCCAACTCACTCATAGGCTTGTCTTACCCAGATCTGTGTTGATTAATCTATTGGCTTCTCTGTAATGTAGGAGACCAGTCAGGGGATGAAAACATCACTCAGATGCTCAAACGGGCTCATGACTGCCGGAAGACGGCTGAGAATGCGGCCAAGGCGCTGCTCATGAAGCTGGATGGCAGCTGTGGGGGAGCCTTCGCTGTGGCCGGCTGCAGTGTGCAGCCCTGGGAGAGCCTGTCTTCCAACAGCCACACCAGGTAACTCGGGGCCTTGCTGCTGTGAGATGCAGGTGTGTCCACAGGTAGTCTGCTCGGTAGGCGTAACACAGTGACCCAGCTCTCGGGGACTGTGAGGCTTGGACAAGAGCAGAATTCTCCCCTGGCTTGCAGCCTGCTCCATCCAAGAGGGATTCAGAGAATCAGCATGGGAGAGCTAGCAAACGCCTTCTCATTGTGCTGACGTGGAAACTGCAGATTTGTTCAACAAAGTGATAGGGGTAGAACCCAAACCTATCTTTCTATCTGGTTTCTCCTGTTTTGTTCTGTTGTCCATTTTTTTCTAGTGATTGGTTTCCAAGAAGCATTTGGGGTAGCTGTTTGCTGCAAATGGTCAGTAATCAAGACCCAGACCACTGCGTCCTATTTACAGGCTCCATCCCTGCCCTTCTCCTTGTGCCTTTGTCCTCTGTAAACTCTCCTCAAGCAATAATACCCTCCTCTCCTCTCATCTCGTTTGCCTCATAGAGTGGTGCCATATTCATGACATGTACCTAACAGGCACTCAACTCAGTCATGAACCTGAGTTCAAGTCTGTGAATCTAGAAAACTGAACTGAGTTCTTGAAAAAGATAATGAGGAAAACAGTGAAGACCTTGCTAAGTGTAATTTGCTGGAGCTTTTGGATTCTTTTGGATGGGGATGGAGGGTCAGAATTCAACCTTTTAGAGTTTATCTTGTCTCATTTATTGCCACCAAAGCCCTAAAAACATGAATGCCTTCCCTTTAGATACCAGTTCTTAGTCTAAGAAGTACTTTGTTAGTGATTCTCATGTGATAACCAAATCTTAAAAGACAGGAAGGGTAACCTACCCATTTTCACAAGTGAGGAAACCTTGGCTCAGAGATGTATAAGTGACTTGCCTAAATAAGGTCAATAGCTGATAAATACGAAGTAAATTAGGACTCGAACCCAGGACTTCAACACCAAGCATATTGTTCTTTACACTATACCAGGTTGGCTCTCATGCCATTAAAACAGTGTATATTTGCAGATCACGTGATGAGAACCACATAAGGATAGATTGACTCTCAAGAGCCAAAGGAGAAATACTGATATTTTCTTGGTGTCTGAAAACAATGGAATGTCCCATCTCTTTCCCCCTGGAAAGTGCATCCCATCTGCCTCAGCGCGTCCATTTACCTGTTCTGGACCTGGTGCCTCAGGAGAGGGGACATTCCCAATAAGGCACTTGGCCGGGTGCCCACAAACACAAGCGACATATTTTCTCTTGACTCCAGCAATAATTGTCTTATTCAGTGAAGCACAGATTGTAATTTATTTTTTTTAAACCATATTTTTCTGTTTAAACACAGAAAGCAGATGTTCTTCTTAATGACTATTCCAGATGTGTATAATCTATAATTTCCACGTTCATTTAGGATAGAAATGTAGTTCTCACATTGTCTGTGATCTTGTTCTGTTGAATTAGTGAGCATGAGAATGAGGTCGATAGGAAATGTGTGCTGCTTCAGTAGCTTATAAGGTGAGTGTCACAGATTTTTGCTCATACCTCCATACTCCCAAAATAATTGTATTGTTTTCATCTAAATTAGAGACAAAGTTGGAGTCAGTCAGAAGCGGGAACTCTCACTGTCCACTTAGTGGGAATCCTGGTTTTGGATATTTGTTAGAAAAACTTTAACACATAGATGAGCTTTGATTCTGAGGCAATTTTCTTAGAGAAACTTAATTTTAGGTAATATATTTCTACTTGTTGAGATTAACTCAGCAGTCTCTATATTCAAGCATGGCCTCACTAACAAATGTTCCTTGAACTAATTTCAGTCTCAAATGGGTCTTCCCATCAATGTACTGAGGACTTCAGCTCAGATTTCTCTCAGTTTTCCTTAAAAATTATTTCATAGTCCCACCCAAATCAGTGGCTCAGAGTGGATACAAAAGGACCATATACAGGGCTTTCATGTGTACCCCACATTCTTAGGACAGGACACAACTGGACCACTTTATGCTAAACACAGGCTCAGAAGGAAGCCTCAAACCACCAACCCCTTTCATAACTATAATAATTAATTTTGTTTTTAAGTCTTGCCATCCCAGTTCAGACATTCTCCCATGTCAAGTTTATGGGAGAAAGAAAGAAAAGGAGCTTTCTGAGTTGGTGCCTTACGTGGCTTCATGAATACCCTTTCTTCCCACCATAACCAACTGGCATAGAGAATTCTAATCAGAATGTCGGTCAGCTGTTCGTCAGAGATCTCAGGAAAGGAATGCTGAGTATCAGGCCTCCGGAGGCCTTTCTGGCAGCACATGGACAGCTCCTGATGACTAATGGATCATAGTTTTGGAAAGGAGCAGCAGAAGAGTGGTTACCAGCAAGGAGAATAAAAACGGTAGCTAGCCCATCAGTCGACTGTTGGCAGGAGTCCAGGGCCGCGGCTGTTTCACTTTTGAAAAATACAGCCATGGCCTCATCAAAAAGTGTCACTGTCTTAATGGACAGAGTAGGTAATGTTGATGGCCTGGATAGCTTTGTCAACATTATCACAACAGAGAGGCAAATGGACTAAATTGTTGGGAAATGGGGATAGGAATTCTTAATCAAGCCTACTATTTTTGTCAAGCATTACAATTTTACTCCATTTGGTGGAAGCACAGCCATCAATCAGAATCTACAAAAGGACATGTGGCCAAGACAAACTGAGCCTCAGCGAGTCTGCCCTGAGACTGGACTTGAGTCCCTTTTGTCCTACCATCAGGTGGGGACTGCTGTGAGCCATGTGAGAAGGGGGCTGGGAGCCTCACGGTGAGCCCTGGGCACCTCCAGAGAGCAGGACACCACCTGGCTGACCACTCACATAGGGGCGTGATCCTCAAATTGGAATGGAGGGCAGTGGAGCTCAAGATGCCCAGCCCTCACCCTCACCCTCACCCTCACAGCTAGCCTTCATTAAGATCAAGTTTCTTTGGGACAGAAAGAAAGGTTGAAAACAGTGGAACCCTGTCCGTTGAAATGATGAATGGGGTTAAAACAGCTAGGATAGGCCTGTGCCACCACCATCAGCAAGCTTCAGGGAGTGAGAGTCGGACGCGATCTGGCTATTGCAATAGTCGTCTTTACTTCCTTCTGAAAAAGAGAGGTGTGTCCCCCATCTAAGTCACAAGAGAGTCCATCTGAAGACTTGGGATTAATGCTTAGCACGTGAGTAAATTCTGAAGTCCTCCTCAAGTACATTCTCCAACATGACAGCACAGTGCTAGGGCCTCCTGCTCAAACATCCTTGTCACTTATCTTTTAGGCTCTATGAAAACTAGGTAGAGACCTAAAATGCTTTTTTTTTTCTTTTTCTTTTTTAAGACCTAACTTTCTAATTGCAAAAGAATTATATGCTCATTGTAAAAATAAATAAGCAATTAAAACCAAGCATTACATAAAATTCTCCATGATACGATGGAAAAGATACTACAAACTGTTTAGGGGTACATTTCCACAGATTTAACTGTCCACTTTTTATTAGTGAAGACCCTTGGTTGCAAATGACATAAGGGACTTACATAGCTTAAACAAAAAGTCCTGCTGGAAGGATATTGTTTGGGTCAGCCACACAGGAGCTGCAGACCCAGGCTGCAGGCAGAGAGAGGGCTGCACTGAGCCTGAGCATCCGTGGAACCAAACACCTGAGCACAGCATGGCCAGACTGCACCCAGCCTGTGCAGCCTCCACACTTGGCTTTCATCTCCTCCCAAACGACAAGACCAGCACACTACCTGCATTTGTACATGAGGCTAATTGCTTTCCCTGGTGTCAAGTAAGAAATACTGGGAAGAGACTTCTTGCCCTCTGAGCTAAAGTGCCTACCCCTGTCATCTGTGGCCTTGCCAGTTCCCACAGGAGCCGCATGGACAGAAAAGAGAAAGGGTAGGTCCCAGAAAAAGAGAGAAGGTGTGTACTCAGCAGACCCAGCAGACCAAAACATGGCTTCTTTAAAACATTGACTACATCCAATTTTTAACCTAACAAGGGCCCTTTCATGTGGACTCTCTTGAAACTTGCTTCTCCCCCTTAGCATTATATGTATATTTCCATGTGTCCTTTTCAGTAGCTGCACAGTTTTCCTTTGCCTGACAACCCATCGTGTATTTAAACAGCTTCCGCTTGGTGGACATGCATACCCGGTGTTTCACTCAGGACACTGCTGCACCACCTTCCTTGTTCTTCTCCCTGCCCCCTCTTGTGCAGTTTCTGTGGGACTAATTCTAAGAAGTAGAATCTGCTGGCCCCCAAATGATTAATGTTTCAGATATCAAGTAGCCCTCCATCCCTGACCAGTTCTTCTATAGCCAGTACGTGAGTGGGCCGCTTTCTCTACACCCTTGCTAAAACTGGGTACTCTACCTTTTTTTCAATTTGGCTAATCTGTAGGCCAAAAAAAAAAAAAAAAAACCCTTCATATTTTAATTTGTACCTCTTAATTATTAGTGATGTTGAAAGCTGTTTGTAATGTTTGATTTTTCTAATGCCGGGGAAATTGTTAGCAACAGTATAGCCATCAGGCCTAATGGTATCTATCTTGGTGTGTGACCAACCCAGGAATAGGGTATTTGTTTTAGAGATGCCTGGCTTCTAACACAGTTATGGCATCTTTTAAAAGGGCTGCAGAAATAGGATCTGTGTCCTAAATATCTCGGTTTCATTTTGCCTTCCACTCTCAGCTAAGTCCTTAGGAGCTTTCTGGCACCAGGCAGTTTTTGAGGACTTTCTTTATCTGGCAGCAGATTTCCCCATATCTGTATTTCATTACATAATTTTCCCTCATTTAATCTCCATGTCTCCTCCTAAAGAACTCTTATAATCATTTGAGGACATACTGATCTCAGAAGTTTGGATTGTGTTTAGTGTTTTTAGTCCTTTATGACAAACAACTGCAGAGAGAGAGAGAGAGAAACTCCCATCACACCACTAAAAGACACGGGCAGTTGACCAGGTCCACCCTTCTGCTTAGAGGACTGGAGCCACTTAGGAGTGGCTGACGTGGCCAAATGTCACCTGGGCCAACCACCTCCTCCAAATACATTTTGAGTACTCAGCACAATAGAAGGCCAGTCCCATTGCACTTTCCTTTTGAAAAAGAGCTGTTCCTTGATGCAGTGAAACCTCAACTGGGGCCAGATAAAACGATAAAAACGTCAGGAAAAATCCAGCTCTGGTTTTCAAGGTAAAAGAAATGCCCTTCTAGCTCTCTGCCAAGACAAGACAAAGAAGCTGAAAAGACATGGATTTTTCTAAAAAAGAAGGATGGGAAGTTGTCTTGAAGATGAGGATGGGACACGATGGAGAGGAACAGAAAGAGGATATTTAAAATCTAGAGCTGCTTGAATAAACTTGCATCCACCTTGCATTGTGGCCATGGCAGGCAGAGGGTGGGTGTCCCAGGCCTGGCCAGTGTGGGCTTCCCCCAGCTGCAGGAAGATCCACTGACAACTAATGGACACAGAGCAAAGCCAGCATGAGGGGAGCTAAGGCAGAGCATCACAGAAAGGATAAACCCACGCGACCTGGCCCAGCTCCTTGAAAAACCAGAGCAAAATGCAAAAATGCACAACTTCACCATCCTGGAGTGGGCTGGGGTTTTTTGTTTTTTGGTTTTTATCCACAGCCCTTTCCACAGTCCTCAGAAAACACTAACTGCCTCCCACCCTAGAGAAGAGGAGTAACTCGGCCCACATGGCAAGTGATTTATTCTCTCTTGCTGACTGAGGTCATCCAGCATTCCAAGCTGGGAGAGTTAATGGATGACTTAACCCTTCCCCAGCACTGACAGCACGCCTCAGGAGACGGCAGCGCCTTTGTCTGCAGGAGACCAGAGGAAAGGCCAGTGGCTTCTCCTCTTTTTACCACTGTCATAATCATATTCTGCACTGCAACATTAAGGGCACGGAGCAGAATGGTAATTAACCTCGCCTGATCTGTTCCCCGCTGGTATCCTGGAACGGGGGGAGAGAACCCAGAGGGGCTGTGGGCCTGTGGTGCTTATCTTGACATTAAACTTTCCCCTGGTAAAAGCATTTTCAAGTTCTGAGCTTCTGACATGGGTGGGATCTGTGTAAGGAAATGTTTTGTTCTTTTCTCCTTTTCATCCATTCTGAAAACTAGACCCGTAGCAGAGATGATGAAACAAAAGCCTTCCCCTCCTGGCTTGGGATCAGGCCCCGGGCCCTAGAGGGTTCCGGGATACCCCAAAGCCTGTCAGCCTCAGCCCACCCACATCCGTGTCTTCTGGACAGTTCAAGGTAGTTTCTCAAGTCTGGTCAAGCACAGCGGGGTAGGGGACAGTCTGGTGACCTGCTCGGTGGCTGACATCCCTAGAGGGAGTCCCTGAGTCTGGTGGTGTTGGGCCTTGCGGGGCCATTGGTATAACTGTCCCTCCTCCTCTCCCAGTGCTGTATGACAGCACTTGCTGGCTCTGCCTGCTTCTGGGCCACTGTCTCTTTTCCACAACCTGGTAGCTTGGGAACTATTAGTATCCCCGCTTTACCACAGTCCAGAAAGCATAGGTAATTTACTTGGGGCCATAAAGTTGGGCAGCAGCAGAGGAGATACATTTACCCAGGTCAGTCTGATGCAGAGACCTGTTCGAAGCCACTGGCACCCCCCAGATCAGCCCAAGAGTATAGTGGCCTCCCCTTAGAGAATCTGGGAGGGTGCCATTACCTCCCAGGCTACAGTGCAAATGCCCACTTATTCTATGGGGTAGCCACTTGTTCTCACACTTGGGTGTGCTTCATAGTCACAGGGAGGGTGAATTAAAATGCAGTTTTCTGGGCCCCACTCCAGAGTTTTCAGTTCCTGTGAGTCTTGGGGGTGGGGACTGGGAATGTGCATTCCTGACGAGGTCCCGGGCGATGCTGCTCTGGCCAACCCAGTGACTACTCTTTGACACCCACTGGGGTAGACCAGCCTTGCTACATGGAAAACCTGCCAAAATATTATCACTTCGGTGCCTGCAGAATAATTAGAGAACTCTAGCTCCTAGTGCTCTTTGGCTTTTGAAAAAAAATTTTTTAAGTGAAAGTCAATAAACAGTGCCTCAAGTCGGAATGTTATATTTCTAAAAAAGCAGTCCAAAGAAAATATGACGAAAAGGTTATTCTCTGTGTTTTTCTGTATGTTTAAATTTTTAATGAAACAGAGGAGTAGGGCAGTAAAGTGAGTCCCAGCTTCCCGGGAAAGGATTTCAGACCTGAGGTCTCCCCGCTTCTCGCTGGAAGGGAGGTGTTGCTATTTCCCAGCGCCACGCTGTCCAAACACGCTGCACCCCGAGCACATCTTACACTCAGTCCTGTGGAATGCTCTGTGGATGATGCCACCACTTCAGTTCGCTTTCGTTTTGTTGTTCATTTTCCTGTGGAACATTAAACGTCTGTCCCAGCATGTCAGTGTTGACAGTCCGTGAAGGAGAGCTCTGAGTACTACTGGGATGGTGTTGCCTACCACAAAGCTCTTTGCAGGCATATCTTTAGGTCATTACTGAGGATCTCTGAGATGCTGGGAGCTGTGGTGGGGAGGCGATGGGGCTTGTTTTCTCACTTGACTAAGACTCTCTTCCTGGGCAGAGGTCATCCTCAGACGCCCCGCCAGGCTTCCCGGTGCCCTCTGCTGAGTGTGGGGAAGGGGGGGCGGGTACTCTTTGCACTTTCATGCTTCTTTTGAGCCGCTTTATTTCTTTACTGCACCTGAAGCGTTCCAACTGCAGGGTGCTTCTGTGTCTCCCTTTTCATCCTTTGTAAAATACAACTTGAGAAAACATAAGTGATGATGAATAATTCTACCCTACTTCCTACCCTCCTAGCTCTCACCATCTCTCCCCAGGATTGTTGCAATGGCCCCTGGTCTCCTTGCCTCCCTGCATCTCTCCTCAGTACAGCAGCCAGAGGGATCCTGTTAACATATAAGGCAGACCATGTCCCTCCTCTATTACAAACCCTCCAATGGCTTCCATTCTAACTCGAGAGAAAAAGCCAGAATGCTTAGAAAGCCCTGCAGGACCTGGCAGCCTGCTCCTCCTACACACACCTTCCTCCCTGACCTCTTCTCCCCACACCCGAGCTGGCTCCAGGCAGCCCGTCTCATTCTTGCTGGCCAAGTTTGCCCAGTCCTCTGCCTGGATCACTCTTACAAATACCCACATGGCTCCTTTCTCCCCTCCTTTAGGTCTCCTCAAATGTAACGGTATCCTACAGGCCATCCCTACAACTCTATGTCAAAGAACAACCCATGTCCTCTTTGCGTTCCCTATAATGGCTTCATTTTTCTCCGTGGTCATCCCACTGTCTGATGTACTGTATGTTTTACTTGCCTGTCTCCTCTATTAGAATACGAGTCCCATGAGGACATGGGCTTTTGTAGGGCCTAGAAGAGTGCCCCACAGTAGGCAGTTCAGTATTTCTTAAATGAATGAATGATAAGCTACATTTATTGAGTGCTTACTATGTGCTGGGCACTATGGGAAACTCTTACATTTTGCCACATTTAATCTTCACCACAACCTTACGAAGCGTGGACTGTCGTTGCCTTCATTTTACCAATAGGCACGGAGAGGTTGAGTCATGCTCCCTGTGCATCCACAAAGGGTGTAAGGTGCTGGGCTCACAGGTAAAGGTAGCACCTCAGTGTTGCGGTCTCCAGAGAAACGGAACCAGTGGGGTGTGGTATGTGTGTGTGAGTGTGCATGCGAGTATGTGAATAAATGGGTGGATGGGTTGGTGGGTGGGGGGGATGGATGGATGGGTTTTAAGGAACTGGCTCATGTGATTATAGGAGCTGGCAAGTCCTAATCTGCAGGGCAGGCAGGCAGGCAGGCAAAAGACCCAAGAAGGAAGAGTTGATGTTGCTGCCTTGAGTCTGGAGACTGTCTGGAGGCAGAATTTCCTCTTTCCTGGGAGATCCAGTCTTTTCTTTTAACACATTGAGGATGGGGCATTTAAATTGTTTAAAGGCATGTTCATGGGGTTTAAACCATTTAAATCAACTTTTATACTGTGTTTCTTTAAAAATTTATAACAAATTCACTGACTATTTTTGTGAGCTGAAATTTTCAGGAAATACTCATCAAAGACCCTAGTAGTGCTTGGGGGTGTGATACCTCTGGAAGCATCCCCCCTTGTGGAGTGGCACTAAGCAGAACCTGCAGATGTTAAAAACGCAGTGTTAAAAACGCAGATTTGCGTTATTCGTCTTGCACAGCTGTAATATATAGATGCAAATCTGTGTCACTGGTCCACAATATGTTAAGGTCTTCAACTAATTAGATGAGGCCTGCCCACATTAGGGAGGCTAATCTGCTTTACTCACAGTCTACTGATTTAAATTAGTAATCACTGGGGCCGGCTGAGTGGCTCAGTTGGTTAAGAGCTCGCTCAAGAGTTTGAGCTCTGAGCAACAGCGGTTCGAGTCAGCCCGAGCTGAGCAGCCGTGAGCTGCCAACAGGTGGCGGGATGGCTCAGCTAAAAAAAAATAAATAAATAAATTAGTAATCACATCCATAAACTACGTTCACAGCACCATCTAAGATGCCTGTTTGGTCAAGGAACTGGGCACCATTACCTAGCCCAGTTGATACATGAAATTAACTATCACAGCTTCTGAAGAGGCATTGTGTGTTGGTCAGCTGATCTTGCTCCCTTCATGGGGTGATTGAGTTTCTGGGGTTCAGGAGCTTCCTGTCCTTGCTCTCTAACTTGAAGACCACCCCAAGCCCTGAGATGTTCTCTTTCTCATGTACACAGCCAGCTTGATCAATGTCAGATATAAGAGTAGAATGGACCTTGGTCACACCAAGATTGTGGGGAGATTTACATCTGCTGAGTTGGGGGCCTCATTACCCCTATTCTAGTGTGAGGTCAGGAGGGTATGCCTGCGATCAGGGTAGCCAAGAGCCTGTAGATGCCACACTTCTCAGTCCTGGCACAGCTCCTGGTAATGGGAATGTTGGGAAGATGGGGCTGTGGAATGAGAAGGCTGTGGCCTGAGTCCAGTTACCCCAGTTTCCAGCCTCTTAACCAGGCAGGCCATTTACTGTCATGTCATAGGTATTTTGTTTTTCACCTTGCTTTGTCCCCTTTAATATAGCCCTTTTTTAAAGTCCTGCCCACATATACACCAATTTTTATTACACATGAATGATTTTTCATCTTATTTCCTCACTTAAAATATCTCCACCATTGTCATAATTGTTACTGTAATGTCCATATAATTTCCCTTCTTTTGCTGTGTAGTATAATTCACCAAAGCCTACATTCCATGAAACATCTTTGAATGTGTGCATCTTCTTGTTTTCGTGGAATTACTTCGTAGAATTAATTCATAGCGTTCACACCGTTGTGTTAAAGGGTGTAAACATTTCTGTTATTCTTCATATCTATTTCCTAAAAGGTGGTGTCAATTCACTGCGCCATGAAGAATGCTTTCTTTTTTTTAGACTTCCATCTACGTATCATTGGAGCATTGGGGTCTGGAGAAGAGGGAGGACAAAGGACCTGCTAGCAATGACTTGGAAATGTGATGGGTTTTCCTTGTGTTTCTCCTCAGCACAACCAGCTCCACGGCCAGTAGCTGCGATACAGAGTTTACTAAGGAAGACGAGCAAAGGCTGAAGGATTATATCCAGCAGCTCAAGAACGACAGGGCCGCGGTCAAGCTGACCATGCTGGAGCTGGAAAGCATCCACATCGATCCCCTCAGCTATGACGTCAAGCCCCGGGGAGACAGCCAGCGGCTGGATCTCGAAAACGCCGTGCTGATGCAGGAGCTGATGGCCATGAAGGTATCCCTATGGGCAGGGGCCTGTTCGCGAAAAGGCCTGTAGAAACAGGCCCTGAGAGCGGGTCACCCGATGATGAGAAATCAGCCCCATCTGTCTTCAGCCGCATCTCCCCAGAGGAAAACCAGAGCCTCATTTGTAGACGAGGACAGTTCCAATGTCAAGGGGTCACTTGGGCTGGACGTGTTTCTGGAGGGGTGATTTGAACTCCAGAGAATGCCCCGGGGTGCCCAGCTTTGAGACATCTCATTGTCTAAGAGAAACCATCTCAGACCTCTGCAGGCTGGAGTAGCCCATCAAAAGGACCCAATTTCCAGAAACTTACGAGTGCTTCTTGGCAGCTCATTCTGCGGATATTAATGTGAGGTGGGGTGGGCAAGGCGAGGCCAGGTGCAGATTGGACGAGAGCCCTGGTTTCCTGACACTCTTGTCTCTTTGGTGCCATTTGGAGCCCACTCACGTCATAAAACCCTTCAGTGAGGTTTGCTAGTGCTGTTCAGGTCAGTGTTTCCTGATAAGATCTTGGGCTGCTTGCCCGGCAGGCTGAGTTAGCTGCTAGCATCTCTAAGATGGGGTGCTTTCTTGGAAAGCTGGTGCCTCCTATCGGGAAGTGGTTGAACTGCCACCCTTCAGCAGGACACACTTTGCTCATTTCTGGCCAAGGGTGCCAAGCACTAGGCCTTCACCGGCTATATGTGTTCTCAGAAGACAGCTGTGGCATGAAAAAGGATATATCTGGTACTTGTTCTAGTTCCTGACACAGAGCTTCAAAAACCCTTGCAATTTCCAGAGTGATAGGAGTCTCTTGGTTATGCTAATGAGGTGACTCACTGTAGGTCCCCAGAGAGCTTCAGGATGGGGGCTGGTCACCAGAAGGACTAAGCAGGGGATTAGAGGGTTGACACTTTCAACCCTTTGACCTTCAGGAAGGGGAGGATATCTGGAGATAGAGTTCTTTTGTATGTCCAACCAGTTAATCAATCATGGCTATGTCATGACAGACACCCCAATAAAAACTCTACATACTAAAACTCAGAGAGGCTTCCTGCTTGGTGAGCATGTAAATTGTGGCTGGTGTCTGAAGTGAGGGTGGTCTGTGGAGGCTTGTATCCTATTTTGTTGGGGAAAGAGAGTCCTGCAAGACAACGGAAAGTTTGTGTCAGAGTTGTATTGTGAATACCCAGTTAGGGTGGAAACAGAATAACTGCCCTCCAGGAGCATGGCCCTGTGTCACTGTAGTCTGCTCTCAGCAGGCCCACAGCAGAGGGAGGCACTTGCAGGGGCTGCTCCCGCAGGGCCTGGGCCCACACAGGGCCTGCTAATGTGGGGAGTCATGCCTGGGAGCCCTGTTCCCAAGCTCTGCCCTCCTGTGTGCAGACGCCTGATTTGCACAGCCTTGGGCTCTGCACTGTCCCTGGCTCCCAGGATCTGAGACCTGAGGGAGGGGCTCTCAGGCTGAAGCCCATCACCACCAGTTTAGGAACTGGAGGCAGGTCCCTTAGGCCCAGGGGGGGGTCACAGTGGTGCTGAGTTAAGAGTTGGTAAATGGTCTCTCCTGTTGGCACCAGCACTGTCCTCAGAAGAAAGCAGGCCCACCTCTGGTTACACCACATTCACAGAGGGGAGAGGAGCCGTCAGCAGCGGTCATCCCCGACACGCCCAGGGTGACTTGCTCAGCACATCCCTGCCCTAGGTGGCTGCTCGAGATTGAGTCTCAGGAAGGCTGGAAAGAGTCTGGGCAGCAGCAACAGGTGCAGGAATCACCCCTTTGTTTCCAGGTTGGCCTATTTCAGTCCCACCCACCGAGCTAAGACTTGACTTCTGCTCCCTGTGGGGAACCTCATGTACAGTTGGCTGATTTGTCCTCTCACTGCCCATGAGCCGAGCAGTGGGGCCTTAATCTCAGTGCCTTTTTCCCCCAATCAGGAGCCCTCTTTGTGGACCTTTGCACCTGTGGCATGAGCTGTGAGGCTGCCCTTTCATTGTTTATTCCAAACATGCCCTTCCTTTGGCCAAAGACTAAGAATTTCCTTTTTATATTCAGGACAATATGTTGTGTGATAAATTCAGTGTTATTCAGGCCCGGAAAGACGTTTTCAGTAGAATAAAAGCACTAATATTCCCTTTGCAACTTGAAAATAAAATGTGTACACATCATAGAAATTTTTTCAAAGAGTAGAAGTTATAAAAAGCTGGGATAGAAATAACCCATAATATCATAATCCAGGGGCAGCCTTTGCTAGCGTTCTGGCTCAATTTCCTGTTTCCCTTCCTGTGAGTGTTTTGAAGGGTAAACCTCAGTCCTCCCCCTTTCCTATGTGTCCCTAGGAGTATGTTCAAGCATGCCTGCTCACCCGTACCAAATCCATTAGCAGAAGATTCTGTTGGATTTCACTGTTTTGTTCTAGAATACAACTGCTGAGAAACTCAAGTTTTCTGTTTCTTTTGTTTTTTTACTTTTTTTTTTTTTTTAAAGATTTTTATTGGGGAATTGGGGGAAGGGGAACAGACAAGTTGCTGTCCTTTTGTTCTTCAGTCTAGTTGTGGAAGACGTTGCTTCACTGGCCCAAGTTGGCACCATCATTGTGCTCTTCCCGGGCGAGGCAGATCAGTCGCCAGCTTCTGAACAGCTGCTCACTGCGGCTGCTGGCCGCTCACGCTGGCTGCCGGCTACAAATGGTAGCTTATGGCAGCCCACTGCAGCAGGGGACTGCAGCCTACACCGTCGCCGGCGATTCATGGCAGCCCAGCTCCAGGTTCAGCATCTTAGCTGTGGAGGGCAGTGTCACTGGCCCTCATATGTGGGATCCAAACCACGGCCCTCTGGCATTCCAAGCCAGCTCTTAACCAACGTGCCACTCGGCCGGCCCTTGTTTTTTAATTTTTGTACATAATCTTTAGTAAACACCTTTTCGTTTCTATGGAGATGATTGACTTGATTCCTTTTCAAATCCACTCTTCTTTTTTGAATAGCCTATCCTTTAATTAGGACTCCTCTTCTTTTATCTCTTTAGTTATTTTAAATGTTTATCTTCTAGTGTTTCGCTTGTTATTTCTGGTTCTCATAAATCCTGATTCTACCTCAACATGATTCATTTCCATTTTCTTTTTGCATGCGTGTTGGGGGGAGAATGTTTGTACCAGCTCATCTTCAGGACAGCTTGTGTCTTCAATGGGGGCCTGTGGGGCCTGAGTTGTAGGTGTCTCTACACAGTGATTCTGTGCTATATTAGATCTCTTGGGACCCCATGGGTTTCAGAGGTTTAGGATTAGTATTTGTTATTGGCTTAGGATTCCTGTTCTACATCTACACGTGACATAAGTGTGTGGTTCAGCTTCCTCAAAAGACTTTTTTCTCTTTTCCCACCTAGAGCCTGAGTGATGACAAGTTTCATTGTCCCATCTCCAGAAAGAAAGTCTCCTAGCCTCTTTCTCTAGGCAGCACTTTGAGAGCCCTGGGTGGCTCACTGGGGCCTCAGTTCTGGCTCTGTCCCCTGCCCTTTGCATAGGTTCTAAAAGCCCAGGTCCTGGAATCTCCAAGCTGGTCTGAGCCTGTGCTGGCCAGCACTACCGCCCCCTAACCTCCCCCAAGGAGCACTTCCTCTTCATTTCTGGCACCCATGGATTCATCTTGCCTTCTTTTAAGTTTGCATTTATGTGTTTTTCTGGGTGTGACTGTCTACATTAGCCCAACATGCAATGTTTCCAGAACCTTCATAATCCTGCCTCTAATGGCAAAAGACAAGAGGGCTTCAGTGTATGGAAACGCCTTTCACTCTGGTTTTACATCTCATCTTTGGAAAAGGTTTGTGTCTTCTTCTGAGGAGTCACTGAGCACATTGCCTTGTCTATGTCTAGTGCCGCGCAGCCCTGAGTATTACACGCCATAGTGTATACTATGCCTTTCCCCTCATTGGAGGATGAGAATATCTACCTCCGGAGCTATCTTATCCAGGAGCACACACCACGTCTGTGGCTTATTACCTCAGATAAGGGTCACTTCGGGGATAACTATTTAGAATCAGTGACCTTGGTGAATCCCTCTCAAGGCAGTGACTCCACGCTGTGAAGAGTCTTTTTTTTTTTTTTATTGTTAGTTTCAGGTGTACAGAACAATGCAATAGTTACCCTTTTCACCCTCACAAAGTAACAACCCCCCTCCCCGTGAAGAGTCCTCTTAAGTAAGATCTGAGAGACTGACCTGGTGTCAGGTGGTGGTCGTCTCAGCCTCCAGCAGAGGTGAGGAGACAAAAGTCCTTGAAAAGGATGACAATAGCTTGGTGGTTAAGAGCCTGAGCTCTGAGCTAGACGACCTGGGTTCATACTTTGGCTCCACGATTTAGCCAGTAATTGTGGGCAGTTGGACTTCTCTCTGCACACCTCAGTTTCCCGTCCGTAAATGGAGACACTCATAATACCTACTTCAGGTTGGGAGGATTAAATGGGTCACTTTATGTAAACATTTAAAACAGTGTCACATGCTCACTAAATGCTGGTGGTTATTGTTATCTGGCTCCTGGTCTCTGCATGGCATTGTCCCATTTTGGAGTCACTACTTATTCTCCACAAAAATCTCTGAGTTCTCTAAGATACTTTGAGAAGTTACCTGATGAGTAGTCACCTGTGAAGGGCTCTGTTTCTATTGATTTCATTCAGGCCCCCGAGGTAGATAAGAGCTGGGGGTGATTCTATTGCTATAGGCATTCCCCACCTGTCTGGCTCAGCTGCGGGGCACCAAAGATGCCATCAGGGGTGATTAAATATGTGGATTGGTGTCACGGAAGATGGAAAAGGAAATGGGGGTTGGAAAGGACCTAGTCAGACCCAGCCTTGTGTGGACGACCCTCCCTTATGCCCTCTTTGACTGCGGAAGCTTAGCCTCTGCATACTGGTTCCCAGAACACTGAATTGTGCCCATGGGTGGGGGTGGGGAGTGTTCCAGTTGTTAGAAAGGTTCTCCTTATAGTGAACCGGAGTCTGCTTGCCCGTATCTTCTACCCATTTATCTCAGTTGTAGTCTGTGGAGTGACATAGCGCATGGCTTTGTCTACCTGTCCTTCAGATGTGTGGAGACAGCTGTCATGTCTCCTCCCCGTCCTCTCATCCCCAGCCGCCAGGGGATCATTCCCGCAGGTCTGTGGTTGTAGCTGCAGGCCCCCTTCCCGCTCACCTGCCTTCCCACGCCCCGCCCTGCCCTCACACGCTGGGCGCCTCATAGGCTCTGTGCTCCGTAGGAGGAGATGGCCGAGCTGAAGGCCCAGCTCTACCTCCTGGAGAAAGAGAAGAAGGCCCTGGAGCTGAAGCTGAGCACCCGGGAGGCCCAGGAGCAGGCCTACCTCGTGCACATTGAGCACCTGAAGTCCGAGGTGGAGGAGCACAAGGAGCAGCGCATGCGGTCCCTCGGCTCCACCAGCAGCGGCGGCAAGGACAAGCCCGGCAAGGTAGGGCCACGGGGCTGCGGGCACCCGGGGCTCCGCCTCCCTTCTTGCCTCACTTCCTGTCCTTTTCCACCGCCACTCACCGCCGTGGGCCTCGGTTCCCTTATTTGCATAGGAACTGCAAGCCATTCTAGAGTAACTAAAAGGTGACATTTGAGTGCAAAGAAACCAAATCTACATTTTTTTAAAATCTCACTTTATATAATGATGAAATTATTTTCACATATCGTCGTCTTATCGAGGGAGCGATCTGTGCAATTGCCCAATAGTCTGAGACTGGTCTCACCTCCTTCGTCTACTCCGTTTCACACAACAGCCATCATTTGTGGGTCACTTCTGTACCAATCACAGAACTCTGAGGATGGCAAAATGGGGCTCAGGAGAAGTGAGTTGGTCTCACAGCGAATCAAAGGCAGAAGAGGGATTTAACCCCCGTTTGACTAACGGGCCATTCTCCTCTCCTCTGTGTCGCCTCCTTGACTTCTGTTGGCATTTCTACCATCAGTGAGCGGGAAGCAGGAAGCGGCCTGAGAAACAGGAGGAGGCAGGCAGGCCCTGGAGTACACACAAGGGTGTCTGTCACACGGAGTGGGCTGTCAGGCGGTGCGGTCTTGCAAACTCACACCATTAACCCACGAGTCTTGTTTTCCTAGAACCCCAGTTTATTCTGTCATACTCTATGTAACTCAGAATTATTCCAAACACCGTGTTAGAGAGAAGAAAGCTCTGGACTCGAAAGGATTGTATTTCCTGTTCCAGGGCACTGAAATTCTGTGCACTGGATTTTCTGTTCCTGATAAATGCCAGCTGCTCCCGACCCGTGTGTTTCAGGCCCAGGCATGTGCTGGCCTAATGGCCTAATGAGCGGCTTCTCACAGCCCGAATGCAAGGGTATCTCCAGGAGAGTCGCGTCCCTGGGGAAGAAGCCACTTGCTGATGCCATGTGGCAGTGAACTGTCACTCCCTAAAGAGCTAGGGACTCTGACGCATGCTTCTCAGAGGACCACAGCTGCAGCCTGCCCACGTCTCACCTACTGAGAAGCCACGGGCGTCCACGGCCGTGTCACCGGCTGGGCCAGCTCTCCCAAGACCCCGGCTGCTTCTCATGCATCCATTCATTTGATAAATGTGACTGGGTCCTGACAAGGTGCTGGGGGCAATTCTAGGAGTTTACATTCCAGTGGGGGACACTGATGGGCAAACAGAGGATCGTAACATAGTGACACAGTGTCCTGAGAGCGAGGATCAATTCTGAGTGTGCTGGGAGGGGACAGGCAGGACCCAGACTCCAGATTTGGAGATTTGGGACAGCTTTCCTGAACCGAGACCCAGGGGAGAGTGGGAGCCACGGGAGGGGAGAATGCACTCTAGGCCGATGGGACACCCCGGAGGGCAGAGGATGCACTGGCTGCAGAGGTCAGCCGGCTGCGCTCTCCCGAGGACAGTGCGGAATCAACTGAAGGGTCTGCCCCAGGGGAGATGTGACACAGTTTGGGCTCAGGAGAGGTTACTGTGCACCATGCAACCATCTGCCTGATGCTCGGGGAGGCGAGTCGGAATGGGTAGTACTGTTTCAGATGGCAGTACCTGGGCTCAGGGAAGTGGGTTTTCTGCTCCATGCCTACACTTCAAAAATCTTTGTATGGCCTTTTCAGTTCGTTAGCAGTCACTTGGGGACAGAGCCTGAGAGACAGAGCTTCAGTGTTTGCATGTGTGCTCCTAGGGTGTGGTGACAATGGACAGCAGATTCTTGCCAGAAGGCCCATGAACTGAGCATTTTCCCCTGGTTCTTGGTATTTATTTTGACTGAGGGAAGCACCATGTTTTGTGGGATGGCTTCAAAGTACAGAAATCTCTGACGGAAAAGGCCAAATGATTTAAAAAAAAATTTTTTTTTTTTTTACATTAGAGTAAGATGCTAATTTATACGAGTACCTTGTGTTGTTCAGGTAATGAAGTTAGAGTAACCTGATTATCTTATCTTTCAAATATTGGAACTATTTACTATTTCAATAAAATCTCCCTTCTGGGCTACTCATTGGGTCTTATTTGTTAGTAGATGAAACAAGCAGTCCAGAGCCGGGGTCGGCAAACTATAGTCACATAGTCAATATTTTAGAGTTTTCAGGTCATACTCTGCTACAGCTACTTAACTTGGCTGTTATAGAATTGTACTGTGAAACCAGAGACCATACAGACAAATGGGTACGCCTGTGTTCTAATAGCACTTTATTTATGGACACTGAAATGTGAATTTCGTATAATTTCCACATTTCACAAATCGGTCTTTTGAATGTCTTTTCATAATTTTAAAAATAGAAAAACTATTCTTAGCCTGTGGGCCTTCTAAAACCAGGTGGCAGGCCAGATTTGGGTCTAGAACAGGGGTCGGCAAACTGCGGCTCGCGAGCCACATGCAGCTCTTTGGGTACGTTCCGTCTCAAAAGTTTGCCGACTCCTGGAAGAGTGAATCCTGCCCCTCACAACAATTTAAAAATTATTTGAGAGCCATAAATATATTTTTTACATAATCACCATTATGTGAATAATATCCTGTAAAATTTTATAAGTGAAACTATGACAGTTTTATTTTCATTTTCAATTTTACTTCAGAGCCACAGTTCGCGAGCCACAGTTTGCTGACCCCTGGCAGCTCTTCCATCTCAAAAGTTTGCCGACCCCTGGTCTAGGACATCCACTCTTGCTCCATAGATAGGGCTGGGGTCCTGCTTGTTTTAAAACTTCCCTCCAGCCAACAAGCTGGATCCCAGGTCTTATCCAAATCGTATTAGATTTTTGCACTTCTTGTCTCTATGCAACAGGTATTACCAGACGTGTTCAATGAAGGGCACGGTGTGAGACAAAGCTGTCCCATCTTTAAGGGGTTTTAGGAAATGTTCACATCACACGGGAGTTGATATACAGAGAGAGAGGGTGTTAGCGTCTCACAGAGTCTGCGGGCTGGTGGATGGGGGCTGGGTCTGCGGAACAGCTAGGTAGGGAGGAGGGCAGGACAGCAGTGCAGGCAGGGGGCACTGCAGAGGGAAGGGTGTCCAGCGGATGTTCTGCTCAGGACAGGCCCTAGGCGTGGTGGCATTTCTGTATCAGGGCTGAGGGAGACACTGTGCCCTCCTGTCGACTGGACTTCTAGTGATGGAGTCATACTCCTGTGTAGCTCTCATCCTATCACAATACAACTTTCTGTTTACATTCTGTCTCCTGCAGCAGATCACAAGCTTTTCATTCTCAAGCCTGGGGTACAGTAAATCCTCTGTAAATGTCTGTTGAGCAAATTATATGATGAGTGTCACCCTCCCCGGCCCCTCTACTATGCAGCATGGCTGCTGCACTCTGTCTAGAACGCTGAGCCGTGTGATCCCTGCTTTATGAATTGTCTTAACTCGATTTCGGATTTAGGAGTTCTGGCCCTTATATTTCCTCATTGTAGAATGAGAGGATTTGGTTTAGATGATGTCAGTGTTGCTGGCCAATGCTAAGACATGAGCGGCAGGCGCCGTCTGTTTTCCTTTCTTTCTGGCTTTTCCGGATGATTACACTGAACCCACCAAAGCTCCTAAGTGTAGAGAAGATTGCTTTTCTCCCCAGGAGATGTGGGATGGGGCTTGAGGATTCTCACATGTTATTTCCCAGCTGTCTTTTGTAAGTTAACGAGAGGTTCCCTCAGTGGTGAAAAGCAGTGACTTGGAGCTGGCCAACCTGGGTTTGAATCCCCGTTTCACCATGTCCTCGCTGGTAACTTAGGGCAGTGTAACTTCTCTGTGCCTCAGTTTCCTCCTTGGCAAAATGGGGATGATGATAGTATCTGCCTCAAAGGGTCCTCACGATGGTTAAATGAGAGGAGGTGTGTGTGAGCGTTCAGACCAGCACCTGGCTCCCAGGGAGTGTTCAGGACACGCAGGGACGCATCATTGCCCGCTGGCCAGCCTGCGGAGGTTGCGGATACCTGGGGCAGAGCTGCAGCTGTCACCTCCCAGGCACAGAGCAGACATGCGCTTACGAGGTCCTCAGGCTTGGCCCCAGGTCTAACATGAATGTGTTTGCTGTCCTCAGGAGTGTGCTGACGCTGCCTCCCCAGCTCTGTCACTGGCCGAACTCAGGACGACGTGCAGCGACAGTGAGCTGGCTGCGGAGTTTGCCAGTGCCATCCGTCGGTAAGCACCCTCCCCGTGACCCCGATGAGCAGCTTAGTCCATGGGTGACGGCTTTGTTCTAAGTTCTTTTGCCTGTGCAGGTCAGCGCTTCCTAGATCATTACAGGCCTGCCCCGGAAGGGGAACCTTCGGCCACATCCATTGTGGTGTTTGACTTACATGTTGAGTTTTTTATTTTGGTGAGGAACTCGATTGCCTCTTTAATAATGGGTCCATTCCTTGGGGACCAGACATGGAGAAACCTGGTTGACACCAGGTCTTTCAGAAATGGAGTGATGGGAGAGCATATAGGTGGTCATTTCACCGGCAGGTAGAAAATGTCTCTTTCTTTCCTTTTTTTGTTGTGTTATTGCGTCTGCTGGAACCTTCAGGACCATGTTACATGGTACCAATCAAAGCAGGCATCTTCACCCGTCTTCCGCATCTAACTTGCCTTACTCTCCCCATCCTTTTGCATTCTGTCCTAGAGCAGCTCTGTCCACTAGAACTGTAATGCCATCACATATGTAATTTTAGATTTTCTTATAGCCAGCTTAGAAAAGTCAAAAGAAACAAGTGCAACCCACTTTCATAACATATTTTATATATACCCAGTGTACCCAAAACATTTCAACTTGTAATCAGTATTTTTAAAAGATATATTTGAGACGATGAGTATTATTCTTTCTACTAAGTTTTCAAAGCCTGGTACATATTTTACACTTACAGCACATCTGAGATTACAACTAGCCAGCACTTCCGGTGCTCAGTAGCTCGTGTGGCTGTGGCTGTCCCATCCGACAGGGCAGTGCTACAGAGGTTCTTCAGCTGTTTTCCAGCTCACTGATTTATTCTTCTGCTGTGTCCATTGTGGTGTTTGGCTCATATGTTGAGATTTTTATTCTGGTGATGAAATGTATCATTTCTTTAATGATAGGATATCCTGTGGCTCCCTCTCAGGATATTATACTGATTCTAAGATACTCGTTTGTCTGCTGGATTAACACTGTTTCTTCATCTGTAAATTTTTTTAGAATTGAGTTGTGTGGCTGTTTCACCTGGGCTTTCTGCTCCTCCTGGCTGAGGACAGCGCTCGGGGCTGCTTATTGGACCCAAGCACCTGGTCCCCTCCTGGCCTGCTGGCCAGTACCTCTGACTGCAGCCCCTCTGAGTCCCCTTCCTCCTGTACAAGCACCTTCCTTCTGTGAGCATACTGAGCTGTGGTTCCCTTTTTCAGGAAGAAAAAAAACTGCCTTTCCTTTTCTATGATTGCTCACGGTCTCTGGTACACAAAAAGCAATCCTCGCTTTCTAACACACTTGAGGATTTTTTTTAAAAACACATTTCCCATCATTTCTGGGGATCTGGGGCACAAGGAGCAGGCTGCAGTCTGCACTCAGACAGCTCTCTCTTGATCCAGCCAGGAGCCAGGGCAGTTTAGTTTATAGTGTGACCTCCAGGCTGACTGGATGGAAAGCTGCCTGTGGGAGCTACATTGCCTTCCTGACTTACTCACTGTCACTTTTTATCTTTCCTTCCGAGTTGTAATAGCTCTGTTTTTACATTGCCAGTGCCTCTGGCTGTGTGGTTAAATTGTAATTGTTTGACTTGAGGTGGGAAGAGAGAAGCAGCCGAGAAAAATGCCCCCCAGAATCCTAATGACTTGACTGTGCCAGAAGCATGGAATCCTGGGATGCAAATCCACTCCCTGCTTCCTATGGGAATCCATTTGGATGTTGTGTCTGTAATCGAAGCCCCTACATTTTTCAAATTCCCCAAACCTCAGAGGCCATTGCTGGCACAAGTGGGATGCAGGTTCTGCTGACTCAACACAAAAGAGATTTCATTTGTTCTGTCAGTTGCAATGGATTTCCAATAACCAGCCTGAAGTTGGTTAGCATGGATTTCTAATCAAGACCCAGATATGTGGAGCCAAGAAAGAACCCACAGGGCTATCACAGGTCTATCGGAGAAAGGACGATAACACAATTACACTGTAAATATAGCTCAGACACTGCAATCATCATTTCATGAGGGTATCTGATACCCACACCTGAGGGCTTAGGTTTGGGGTTGTTTTTATTTTCAAAAATGAAGTGGAAACTAACACCTTCTTTGACAGTATTAAATCACCGCCAAGCTAGTGGCCGAAGTCAGTTAAGGGAATCTTCTCAGCATTTCCAGAAATATTCCTCCCTTGAAAAAGGAGTCTGTGGGCCTGGCATCCCGATTCAAGAGAGCAGGGTAGCGGGGGGAGGGGCAGGGGCTAAGCAGTGGCTTTTCTTCATGAGAACCAGCCACCCCTCAGGAAGGTGCCTCGTGACATTCAGTCACTGGTTCTAGGCTCCTGCCCCTGACCTGGTCCCCCTTGGACCACACCCGGCTTCAGGTTGGGCCCTTGCCACCCCACTCTGCTTCCTCACTGTGCCTTCTCCCAACTTTTTTTTTTTTGGAACAAAACCAGGACTCCATGCAATCACACATTTACTGTGTGACTCCCATCTGGTCTGATTCCGATCCCTCCACTAACGTGAACACTTATTGTGGTTTGTTGGCTCTGGTATCGCCATCAAATCCCATCTGGAAGACCAGGTTTCCAGTCTTGCACGTGAGGGCTTTTCGCATCAGGGCCCCTTGTTTTGCTGTTGTTCGCACAGGCTGCAGGCCGCAAAAGCCTCCTCCACCTCAGACCCCTGTCTTGCTCTTGGTCTTGAACTGAATGATCTTCATACCAAAGAAGTGAACTATAAATGTACAGTAACAGAGAGGGAATTTGCAGAAATGACTGTTCTTTGTACTTGCATGGTTTTGTGCAGCCTGCCCTGGGGACCTGAGGACAGCTGAGGGGAGCAGACTGTTTCATCTCTGTCCTAGTCTGGGGAGGCAGAGAGGAACAGGTGGTGTTCTCCGTGTGAGGGGTTGGGGGTGGGACTGGCACAGCAAGGCTGAGTGGTTCCCCAAGGTCACACAGGGACAAGTCGCACCCCTCCACCTTCTGTGCTGGGCTCTGTTTGCTGGCGGATGTTTCCTTACAGACGAGTGTGAGCTGAGCCCCCTCTTGTGGACTCACCTGAAGACTAGACGCAGGTGACTGTGGTGTGTGTGATCTGGGCACCTGGGAGCCCCTGTGCTCCTGGTCACGACCTCATATCTGTCCACCAGTGCTGGGGGCAGATGAAGTGCCTGGATGGGGACAGACTTCCTCAGTCACACAGACCCCAGGTTGCATTGGTTCAAAGGTGAGGCTGCTGTGCTCCTCGGTGACGGGGCACAGGGAGTAGTCAGGAAAAGGGCTCGTGACGTGGTGAGGGGCATCATTAATGGTGCCTCAGATTTTTCCACATCCACGTGTCCCTGGGTCCCCAAGAAGGGCAGCACCCCACTCAGTGGGAGATTAGCACCTGCCCCAGCTCCCACGCAGCCACCGGCAGAGGTCAGCACCTGTCCCTGCAGGAGGCTGTGCTCTCTGAGTCACTGGCCCTCTGGGGGTCTGCGAGGCCTCAGAACCTGGGATCTGCCCCCTGTGCCTGCGTGTGTACCCGATGGTCCTGTAAAGTGCTACGTAATGGCAGTCGACAAGTCAGAGTGACCACTCTGTTCAGGGACAGCATGTGCCAACTCATCAAGTAGAGAAGTGTGTGCACTGCCTTTTTATTTTTTGTTATTAGTTTCAGGTGTACAGAACAATGCACTAGTTATCCTTTTCACCCTCACAAAGTAACAAACCCCCTCCCCCCATCTACTCCCCTCCCACCCCTGATATCATACTTATCTATTACAATTCCATTGACTCTATTACCACACTCTACTCCACGTCCCGTGACTATATGTGTATATAATTATAGTTGACACACAGTATTATTCAACATCAGCTTCAGAAATACAGCGTGCACTTCCTTTTGTCTCAGGTAAGTGACAAGCGAGCCACCACCGCATGGAGAGGGCTGTAAGGAGACATCCGGGGCAGGGGGGGCCCGACTGATGTTTGAAAACAAGATTGTGATGTTTATCATGAAGGAAATACATAGGGTGATGTGATAGTCACTGTGCAGATTTTTTAAAATTCAATATAGATTGCAATGAATAACATGGAGGAAATGACGAAGCGCTATGATGTCATGACTCTGGGACATTTGATTCAATGGGTGGGCTTCTCTGGGGAGGTGGCATTTAAGCTGAAATAAGGAGCAGTAGCTGAGTGGAGGAAGTACATCACACACTGAGGGAACCGACTGCTGTGCTGTGGGGAAAAGCGTGGTGTGTGCTGAGGACTGGGTAGGTTTCCAGCACTTGAGGGGGAAACCGGGAGGCAGGGGCCAGGTGGAGCGTGCAGGTGAAAGGAAGACCACACGCAATGGATCCCAAGCGCAGGCAGAAGGTGCTGCAGGATAGTAACGTGACTTGCCATAGTGTAAAGTTCTTCTGGCTGCTCTGTGAAAACCTGACAGAAGGGTGCAAAGGTGCAATAGAGAAGCCACTAGGAGGCTCTGTGGTCATCGGGTGAGAACCAATGGCCCTGGGGGGTGCTGGCAGAAATGGCCAGGAGACGAGATTTGGTAGCTGGGCTTTGCTGTTGACTGGTTGTGGAGCACGAGGGGAAGGAAGGAGTGACGCTGACTTGGGACTGGTGTCAGCAGCTGGGCAGATGGTGTTGCCATGCTGACGGGGAGGGAGAGTGAGTGGATTTGGGAGGTCAGCTCAGAAGCCCTGCTTTGGACATGTTGAGTTGAAAATGCCTGTTAAGTAGAGAAATCAGAGGAAAGGCCCGGCACTAAGATTTGGAAGGTTTTAGCATCTTTTTAGGAAAATACATGGGAATAGAGGAAATCAAGTAAAGAAAGGGTAGGATCTAGAATATGGTCCAGGCCCGAGTGCTAAGCACGCTGAGTATTCAGGGTTGGAGCAGAGAGCAAGGAGTCTGCAGGAGGCTCAGGACAGCTGGTGAGACAGGATGAAATGCAGGTGCCCCTGAGTAAAGACGTGTGCGAGGAACAGAAGGTACTGCCAGGAAGGTCAGGACAATGAGACCTTCGGATGTAACAGCACCGAGATCATTGGTGACCTCGTGAGCAGTGTCAGTGGATTCAGAACCTGGTTGGGGTTAAGTAATGGAAGGTGAGTGAGAGAGGAACTGCGCTGCAGACACTGCTCTCAGTGACTAATTCTGTGTAATTAGCAATTGCTGAGAGATCCTAGGCCTTGTGGCCGCATGGCTGTGACTCCCTGCGGTCTGGTCTGATTACAGCTCCTCTGAGAGGTTCCTGATTGCTGCAGAGCCACTCACTACCTCATCAGGACCGGCTTTCACCCTGTTGACTCCCCCAGCTCCTCATTTGGACTTTGTGATTGAAGGGCTGCTGCTGGCCTTTTTATGTCCAGGGGAGGGCAGCCTCCTCCCTGATTGCTCGAGAGCCCTGCTTCCAGCGCCCTGGCACACTGACTGGTACCCCCCCGCAGTAGCTTGGTCTCCTGCCCAGCTCACAGGCAAGCCACCTGGTTTTTCTTACCGCCTGCAAACTCTCACCAGCAGACGGCTGCTCAGCTCCCCTGTGTATATGCCACTGCCTGAAATTATGCATCAGTTAAAAAGAAAAAAAAAAAAAAAGTACCTCCCTGGCTATGTGGTTAGAGTGAGATTCCTAGGGCTTTTTGTGACCAGAAATAACCTTCATTTTTGGTGGAGCAGGCGTGTGTAGGTAACTTGGGTTTTCATCGTAATAGCCTAATCCAGCATTGTCTTTATACTTGATGATACAGGCGTGTATCTTGAGTGAAAAAAACAAGAAAGGAAGGAAGGGCTTATGCAGTTTGGGGCGTTCCAGAAAAAGCATATGAATGCGTTACTCTTGAGGGGGCGAATGGGAGGGACATGGAGTGTATGAATTTTACTTGCTCGTCTGTATGGAGCCTGTGAAAGTGCTCATTTTAGCCTTATTACTTATCTAGACAAACTATAAGTTCTCCCTGAGCTGAAGGCCAAGCAAATTTGAATTTGCCTGATAATGCGAATCATCGAGGGTGCTTTTTTTTTTTTTTAAAGATTTTTTATTGGGGAATTGGGGGAAGGGGAACAGACAAGTTGCTGTCGTTTTGTTCTTCAGTCTAGTTGTGGAGGACGTTGCTTCA
>NW_017731646.1:1617250-1619300 GCF_001890085.2 Hipposideros armiger | reverse complement strand
TGGCCGCTCACGCTGGCTGCTGGCCGCTTACGCTGGCTGCTGGCTACACACAGTAGCCCATGGCAACCCACTGCCACAGGGGCTGCAGCCTCCGCCGTCGCCAGTGACTCACGGCAGCCCAGCTCCAGGTTGAGCTGTTGCTCAGCATCTTAGCTGTAGAGGGCAGTGTCACTGGCCCTCATATGTGGGATCCGAACCGGGGTCCTCTGGCGTCCCAAGCCAGTTCCTAACCATCGCGCCACTCGGCCGGCCCGAGGGTGCTTCTTAAACTGCAATTCCTAGATCTCAACCCAAACCTATGAACTGGAACTCAGGGCAACACTGAGTGCTGTTACTGTAAACCCGTGCTCTGTAAAAGCACAGTCCACTAGTAGTATCACACGAGTCACAAGTACAAGCCACATGCGTAATTTTAAGTTTTCTAGTGGCCACATTTCGAACTGTAAAAAGGTGAAATTAACTTCAATCACATCTTTAACCCAGGACATGCCAAATATTATTTCAACATTTAATCAGTATTTTTGAGATACTTTCCATTCTATTTTTCCTATTAAGTCTTCAAATCCCAGTGTGTATTTACTTACAGCACATCTCAATTCGGACCAGCCACATTTCAAGTGCTCTGATGGCCCCCCCAGGCTGTGGCTGCTGTAGAGGAGGCTTCGGTGCAGAGTTGTTACTTCTCAGGGGTTCAGTGTTTGTTTTGGTCCAGACGAGAAACGATGGAGGCATGACTCTTACTGTAGGCATAAAGTAACCCACATTCTAGGTTTAAGTTTGAGGTCTGGCCTGTCTTATTTTAAATAAATCAGCATCCTAGTTCTGTCCTGTAGTTTGTATGAGTTCATTGCCATTGCCCTGAGGTCAAGGGAGTTCTCAGCTCCTGGCAGGACTGGGAAGTTCGCTCTGGTCCCTCAGGGGCCTGGGTACTGAGGAAGGAAGCCCTTTGTTTTTGGGGTGGGTTGGGATTTCCATACTCCCCAGTCTGCCGGGTGGGGCAGGGCTGTAGATGTAATTGAGAATAATGATATTGCTCTGGGCAGTTTTTGTGTGTGTGTGAATTTATTGAGTTCATGGTGACATTTTAAATTCTCTTCACAATTTTTTTCCCTTTGCACTATTAATCAGCTTTAGAAAGAAAGATAAAAGCAGCAAAACAGTAACAAAATAGAGGACAAATAACTCTTCTCTATTTTTTTCAGCCAGAGGGAACGGGGAAAAATCTTTCCTGTTCTAACCTTCCTCAGCTGACGGTGGCTGCCTGGAAAGCTGACAGGATGGGTTAGGAGGGAGCTGCCCTCCCAACACACTATTCTTACTTCTGGTAGGAAATGGTGCCACTCTCAGATTCCTGTAGGAAATGCAACCAAATTTCCTGGTTGCAGCTAGGGCCCTGGAGAAACCCCCATTCCTCCGTTAGTGGGAGATGCTGGAAGGCTCTGCTGGTGTGTCCTTAAGGTAGAACGTTGAATGTTAGGACTTACGGGCCGGTTGTTCAGCTTCAATTAAAGAGATCTTTCCCCCTCCATCCTCACTCCCAAATGCAGGCCTGGAGTTTTGTGTTGCAACTCCTTTATTACTCAGTTTGGAAAGCCTGACACTTGCACTTATAGTGGCTGGAGGCAAAAATGTAAAAGGTTGGCTATTTGAGAAGCAAGGAAGGGAGAACCCGCGCTGAGCCATCCATCACCTGAGAGTCTTCCACCCCAGGCCAGCCTCCCACGCCCCTGCCCCTCCTGCTGGACGCATAAGCACTGAGACTTGATCTCACATACTTGACAAAAGCATAGTTATAAAAATTTTGAGCTATGCAAAAGTGAGTCAAGTAGAAAATGAAAGCCTTCCGTCATCCCCCTTCTGGGAGTTAACATTTGTTGAGTGGTGCTGAGCCTTCTGGTCTATTGATAATCAGATAGTCACACTCAGTTTTTTAGTTGTTTTTGCAAAAATGGCATCCAATAGAACTCACCTTTTTCACCTGCCAATATATGAGGTGCCCACCATGCCAGTGCATTTCTATCTGCATTTTCTTTTTTAAGTTGCAGAGGAG
>NW_017731646.1:1610106-1615495 GCF_001890085.2 Hipposideros armiger | reverse complement strand
GCCAGTGAAGCAACGTCCTCCACAACTAGACTGAAGAACAAAACGACAGCAATTTGTCTGTTCCCCTTCCCCCAATTCCCCAGCAAAAATCTTTTAAAAAAAGGATGCTATGGTGAGGTGTTCTGGCTCCAGAGGGCAAAGGGCGGCCTGGTTGCCCTGTAGTATCTTCCTTTCTGTTCCCCTGCCTTTTGACTTGGCCAGCTAAACCTTCCTTTCTGCCACCACTTCCAGGGTGGTAGCCACCTCCACCATCTCGTTACTCATGGTAGTCTTTGTCTCTTTGGTACAGAGAAAAGAAGTTAAAGGCCAGAGTTCAGGAGTTGGTGAGCGCCTTGGAAAGACTCACCAAGAGCAGTGAAATCCGACACCAGCAATCAGCGGAGTTCGTTAACGACCTAAAGCGAGCCAACAGGTTTGTAGATTCCCCGGGGCGACTTGGAGTGCACACCAGAGAGGACATTCCCATAATTGCTGGGAACTAACTGGAGAAGGGCAAGTTCTCGCCTGCGCAGTCAGCCCAGCCTTACAGCCTGGCCTTCCCTGTGGCCGTTTCCCAATGTGTTCCCTAGAAACCGAAGAAATGCTGGGTAAAAACAAGTCCTTTGGCCAAATGTGTTTGGGAAACGCAGCATACCGTGTGTGGTCTGTCCTCTTAATGGTTCATATAGTAAAGGTTCTGAAGCCACACAATTTTTAAAATGTATTTCGTTGTGTTTAAGCCAATGTTTCCCAAACAAACTGGCTCCAGAACCTTTTATTTGAGCAGCATTTAATATCCAGCGGAACACTTGAGGAAGCACTGCTCTAAGACAGCACGCGCAGACTTTTTGAGCTTGAGACACCTTTATTCTCATCCAAAACCGAGGATCTCAAAGAGCTTCGTTCTTATAAATTGTCAATCGCCACTTCATTTTAGAAACTAAAACACAAAAATTTTAGTTTTTATTAATTCATTTAAGAAACAATAAATTCACTACTTGAAATACGCATGGCATTTAAAAATAACATTGTACAAAAAACAATAGTAATAGCCCTATTACTGTTTTACATTACTGTTTTACAAGTCCCTAATGTCTGGTTTAATAGACGACAGCTAGATTCTCACATTGCTTTTACGGGCAATATATATTGTTTTGAGATGTTAATGAAAAAACCCAGCTTTACACAGATTGCAGGTAGAAAATACGAGACCTTGCAGACCTCCCCGGAAAGGGCTTTGAGAATCCCCGGTGGTCAGTCCTCAGGCCACTTTGAGAACCTGACTATACATGGGATTCGGGGTGCTGCTTTGAGCAGAGAGGGTATGAGGACTTACCTAGCCCTGGGCTCACCCCGCCCTCCTCACTGGGCTCTCAGGGGAACAGTTCAGAGGCCTACACTCTGTGTTCTGTGGGCAGCGATAGCTTATGAACGGCCTGTGTGCGCTGAAGCCCCTGAATCCGGCCAGCCTGGGGCGTACAGGGAAGTGGTCGGAGGCTCTGCCTCCATCCTGGGTGGTCCCTTTGACCTCAGTGCGTGAGGAACTCGCTCGTGTAACTTACACTTGACCAACTGTTGCAGGCAGCCATGGAACACCACACACACTATTTGTATTTAAGCGACAGATTTCTGGAATTCAGTTACCTTTTCTGCGTATCTATTTTGGGTGTGGCTAGTTTAGACTGTTGGTTTAAACCCCTCCTAATGTTAGTGACAAGCCTCTAGCAGTCTGGCTGAATTAATCATGGTTAAGCCAATACAGGAATGGCCGTAAGTGTTGAACTACTAACCACTTGATTTCGTTCTTACTGAAGAGGCCGAGTGACCCGTTTCTGCAGCATGCTGCTTACTGGACTGGTTACCAGTGACAGTGTGCGCCTCAGTGCCACTTAGGGTGACTGCACTCTCATTCCCTGTCCCCCCAGCAACCTCGTGGCTGCCTATGAGAAAGCAAAGAAGAAGCATCAAAACAAACTGAAGAAGCTGGAGTCTCAGATGATGGCCATGGTGGAGAGACACGAGACCCAAGTGAGGATGCTCAAGCAAAGGATAGCTCTGCTGGAGGAGGAGAACTCCAGGCCACACACCAATGAGACGTCACTTTAAGTGGCACTCGGGCACCCACGTTCGGCCTGAGCGGAAACAGGTCACGGAGGAGAGAAGGGCCGGGAGACAGTCCCTGCTGGGAGGGTGAGAACGGGAGGGGCAGGTAGGTCAGCACTTGGACTCAGCCCCGGGGGTGACTGGCCCTGGTGACACTGTGCAGACTGTATCCAGGGGACCCTGCTCCTCCCAGCCCCGCGGACAGCCTGTACGTACCTGCCCTGTGTGCCGTGCTCAGCAGGCCCCGCTTTGCTTTCAGCACTGGCTTTGTCTGTTCTGAAGGTTGTGCCTCAGCAATGTCGCAGGCATTTGTTTTGTAAGAGTTTCTATTCTTTTCTTGTTTGGTCGACAGTGATCTTGTCTCTGGCATCCCTGATTTCTCCTCTTTCCTTCTTCAAGGGAAAGCTGACACACACACAGTATGTTCACGTCTAGATTTGCCTACTGCAGCCAGGCTTCGGTTTTCAAGTCCCACGTATCAACTCTAAGATACAGTCTCCTTACAGGTAGAGCCTCTGGCGCTGTGCCTGACCAGCTCTGTACAGAATGACACTTCCTTCAGCTCGCTGGGGAGGCAGGGCTGGGAAGGGAGCCCGCTTCTGACTGGGGTTCCCCTCCCAGTGGAGCCATATTAACAGCCAGGGCTTAGCGCTGAGAACCCTGTTGATTCGGAGTTTCTCAGAGGCAGAGGAGCCTGAATCTCCCCTCCCCCGCCTGGCACTAGTATTGCTGTTCTGCAGGAATCCAAGCTCATCCACCCGGGTACAGATGCAGCTCTGGACCCGCCTCATTTCTCTAAGGGCAAGAGGCAGGGCATGGAGTAGGTGTGTTGCAGGTCAGTCCCACCTCTTTTAAGAGACTGTATAGAACCACCAGTCCAAGGCTTCGCTCTGCTGTTAGGAAGGGCAGGGGGTGAGGGAATGATCATTGAGGCCCCCCAACTGGTGATGGTTAGCATACGGTGCTTTAACAGGTTAAATGTCAAGCAGAATGCTGGCAGGGCTGGGCAGGACCAGAGGACCTGAATTCTTTCAGGAAGGGCTTCCATCATAAAAAAAATTTGCTATTCCTTTTCCACTGTGACCTTCACTGTTTCACCCTTTCACTTTCTTCTGTCGCTGCCCTACACTGATATATTTTAAAAGGGTCACTTGCCATTTATTCTGTAGCGCCTTAAGATCCTGAGAAATGTGTCCCAATACCACCATTCAGTTTTGGTTTGGCCAGGTCACTACACTAGGGTCCCCATATCCACATCCTAAATGTATGTTCAGAACTCATGATGTAAGTTGCTCAGCCTTCTCCATAATGGGGAAAGACCCTTGAGCCAACATCTTGGAGGACAGAGCAGTTTTATCCCCAAAGCAACCAACTTTCTCAGGTAAGCAGTGAGGCTGCCCCATCTTCAAGAAAAGGGGCAACTGGTATCAGTCTGGAAGGACCAGCTTTTGGGTGCTTCCATCACTGTCACAGTGCCTGCTAGCTTCTGTTTCTGTTACGAAGCTCTCATTTTGTCAGAGTTGGTTCTTTTGATTTTTTTTTTTTTAACAATTTTTACTCTTTGGGTAAAATTTCATTTTGTGACAAGGAAAATGTTTTGACTGTAAACTATGTGCAAAAGAAAGTTTAACAGGCAAAAAATGAATTTTCCCCATTTTCCCAGCTCACCTAGGGAAATGCCCTCCCCTAAGCAAACTAGGATGGGCAAGGTGGGGAACCATTGGTGGCTTTTTCTTTTGTGCCTGGACAGGCATCAGAACAGTTTACCTTCACTCACACTGAAAAGTGTAGCTGACATAGAAATACAATCCTGTCTGCTGACCTCTGTCTACCATTCTCGTTCCAAATTAAAACAGAGAACCCACCTTTCAGGGTCAGGTAACCCCTCCAGACCCAGGTGTCTCAGCTATTAAGAGCTGCAGCCTGTGTTACTGCTAACTGGCCTTATTTGGAGTTTATAGTTCAACATAATACCTTTTAAATATATGGTGATTGGGTGAAAACTATTTCCCCAGTAAAACTGTTACTTCTATAAATGTGTAGAATAANGCCCACCATGCCAGTGCATTTCTATCTGCATTTTCTTTTTTAAGTTGCAGAGGAGTACATATATACCTTAGATAGATACATACACACACACACACCACACACACACACACCTGGCTGTTTCCCACTTTCACTTTGCTGCAGCAACCAATGCTCAAGTGAATGAATGCAACTGTACCTTATGGATCTCTAGGCACCTACACTCCTATTTCTCTAAGGACAATTCCTAGAAGTCAAGTTGCTTCATCAAGGGATGTATTCATTTTTTATTTTGTTAGGGACTGCCAAACTGCTTTTCAAAAACGATAGGGCTAATTTATATTCCTCACACATTCAGTTCTTCCTAGAGAATTTTTTCCATAAATCCTGGTTTCTCAATATGCTCCAAGTACCTTCACTGTGTTGTTCTGAAGCTGTTTTTAACCACCACTGTCACTGAGAAGCTGTCACCCAGGCATGGCACTCAGCACTAGGAACCAAACCAAATAAGTTCCTTGCCACCCTAGAGCCTAAACGCCAATGGGGGAACCTGCTGGGTTCAGATACATAACCCATCATGGCAGGTTGTGCTGAGTGTGATGCACGTGATATGCAGTGACACTGCGTGTGATGGGGGTACCTCAGGAGGCAGGGTGATCATTGCTTCTCTGCCCAGGTCTGTGCTCCTGTGGGAATCAGAGAGAGGCAATAAGCAGAGTGGACACTAGAAACCTCCCGTAACTGACTCCCAAGTCCATCAGCTTGGTTACTATAGCAGTAAAGAGCCCATGGGACTCAAAGCCATGGGGTGGGGGAGTCAAATGAAAGTGCAAATATAATTTAAGAACTTTAAGGGAAACAAATGAGAATATCAATTCTGCCCCTTCTACCACTACCACCCTTTTGTGTTTGGCTTTTTGCAGGATAGAATCATGTTGATTTCAATGAGTAAGACTTGTCCAAGGTAGGCTGCCCGGAGCAAAGGTTTCTTTCTGTTCTGGAATCTGGAGTGGTTCAGATGTTAGGACAACTTGGAAAAGGATCTAGAGACCCAGACAAGGTTTCGTGGTCAGGCTGCACTTGCAGAGCATCTGGTATGCCCACAGCAGAAAGGAACTTCTAAATCAGTTTCCCCATCTACAAGACTAGAAACAACTTCCTGTCTTATTCCTTTGTAACACGTGCTTAGATCTCTAAAGGTCCTTGGATCATTAAAGGAAGCAGGCGCAATCGACCTTCAAGAATGCTATGGTGGGCCGGCCGAGTTGCGCATTGGTTAAGA
>NW_017731646.1:1592929-1605276 GCF_001890085.2 Hipposideros armiger | reverse complement strand
CTAAGACAAACCTTGCTGAAGGTGAACCGACAGGCACTTACTTGGTTATGCTAATTATGGGGCCTGCTAAACAGGCACTGATTATTAAATGATGGCAGGTGCCTTGGTAATTTTCCCCTTTTCATAACCTGAGTTTTTCTTCCCCAATAGGAGCTGGTTTATATCTCCACCAGGAATAAACAATGATCTTAATTCTAACATGTATGGAGTTAAAAACCTCCAGATGTTCTTTTTTGTTTGTTTGTTTCCTCAGTGGTTACTTACCCCTTTTAGGCAGCGACTTTCTCTGTTCAGAGTTCAGTCTTTGGCTCTTAGAGAAGGGGGCCTGGAAGCGAAGGACCCACTTCACCGTTCTTTTGGAGCTGAATTGAGGCAAAAATCACAGGCAAAAGAGAGCTGTCTGTAGCTGGTGTGCCATCACTGTGTGGGCCTCCCAACTGGATGTGATGTTCTGCCAACACCTGCCAGCAACGAAAACTGCCACAGACTTGTAGCCTCTTTGAGACTTTCACCAAAATTGCTGATTATGCCCTCCTACCTCTCTGCTCTAGCCCCAGAAATATAGTAGATGTTGCATCATTGCCAAGACAGGTAATTAATTAACTCTTTCATACTCACTCTCATCTGCTGGCAATGTCAGGTTTTTGAAGTTAAAATCCATGCTGCCTGAAACTAGACTATTAGGTTGTTAATAAGAGATTAAGTGCCAGTTAAACATAATTGTTTAATTCTCCTTGAGATGCATGCACTTCTAAGTTGTTCTCTGAGCCTGCAGCCATACCTTACAGGAACATCAAACAACTCTAAATTAAAGCCTTGATATTCTATTACCCCAGAAAGGCAGTCCAAGTGAGAGCCTAGAAGGCTTTTTCCTAAAAATTGTTAGGATGAGGCTAGTAAGGATTTTACTACCCTAAGAAAACCTTGAAATTATTGGAAAGTCTCCTAGTTCCTAGCTGCATAGAGGTTACATTTCAAATGAAAGCGTGCCCCATGGCTACCTGACGACAGCTGGACTGCCTGTCACTGGCATGAAAAACCTCCACAGTTGCCTGTTCCCTCTAAAGGTGTTTTCCTGTGGCCCACAAAACTTACCCTGCAATTAATTCTATCAGTTATCTTAACCAAACCTCTCAAGAGTTTAGGGTATCATACTTGTTTTAAGTGAACTGATGAGAAAGACATCAAGACTACAGAAAACAAATTTTTATAACTTCTGAAAGTCATAAGACTCCAAAGCTTTAAATCATTTGCAAATGCATTCATTAACTGTATGTCTCATCCATGAAACTATTTAAAGTGAAAATTTCATTGTGTTCACTAAGTTTATACCTATTTCTAGATGTAGCAAACAAAGCTACTGTTAAAAGAGTTTTTAGAGACCAAAAGGGCCTCTAAATTTCTGATTGAAATTTTTGCATTTAGTTAGGGTATAATCACAGGATTGCCAAGGCTTTTTGGGGGGAGAAGGGTAGCATAAGTAATATTTTTATTTTTCCTGCAGTAGGTTATACTTTTAAAAAATCTGAAGAAAGACATAGCAATTATTTTTCTATTTATCCAATGGAATGGCCTGCCTATGTGACAAGAAGTGATAGAATCACTATGTTTTACTGAGGCTTACAAACTCTCTAGTGCTCAGAAGCTGGGCACCACTTTGTAAAGAGGCAAGACTTGTTACAAAACAAAAAGGATGCCTTTGCCGCACACACAGTTCTTACTGAAGTTCACTCAAGTCCTAGTCTAGTTAACTGAAACCTCGTGTGCAGATAGCTAGGCCAGGCTGACGGTAGCTCTGAACCTGTGGCCTTCTACGGTTCCTCCCATCTCACACACTTAAAAGTTATTTCTGCCAACTAACTCCATTTGTATTCACTTAAATAGATACATGCCTTAGGCTGTCAAGTACTAACTTTTTGGAACAGAATTATCAATTAATGTAATGCTGGCTGCTGTGACCACAGCCTCACTGAGCACTCAGTGGCTGGGAAATGGTATAAGTGGGAATAGCAGCTGCTGATGAATTCCTGTGTAGAGGAAGTTTCATACAGAAAACAGTTACATTTTTGGTTGAGAGTTATGTTGGATCCAGTCTCTACTGCCTGCATCTGGGTGAGATTTTGCACGTGACCATGACAAGAAATCATTGTGTCCCAATTCCAGCAACTGCTACTGGATAACCATGTCCTTGACTAGTGAGTAGTACTTGATTTTTTCCAGTCGAGGGGTACAAATCACTCATCCACGAATACCAGCTCAGCAGAACAGAGCAAGCTACATACAACCCCCGCTGACGACCTGCTTAGTAGTTCCTGCTCTACCATTCACTTTTGCACTTTTCGGCAAATCAAATCCATCTGGAAAATGTTCTGTTTGTAGAACTCATAGTGTTCACTTATAGTGCTCATGTCAGGACTGCCAAGTCAGTGAGAGCCCCGAATAATCTGCTTCTGTCTGAACCTAATGCAGATACTGAAACCTGGCCCCTTCTTTTCTATTTCTGAGTTTTTAGACATTGTCAAGACGTATTTACTTTGCATGAGATTTAAGTTTTCTATTATTTGAAAATGTGCTATTTAAACCACTTGAATTATTAGAAAAACTTGCTTGAATGTACTGTCATTAAAGCACATGTGACTAAGTTTGCATTTGTCAGTATTCTACTGTGTTTGTATTGAAAGTCTTCATTTTAAAATTGCCACTTAACACTGTACTATACCTTGTAATTTTTAGATTCTTCATTTGTATGCTTTAAACGTTTCCAGATGCCTTTAGTTTTTAGCTGCTATAAAATAGCTACTTTGTGTTATTTGATATAGAATTGTTTTTTTAAAAAAAACTCCATTTATTTATACAGAGACATTTATAATATTTTACAAACATTCTTATATTCTGAATAAATATTTCTAATTCCACGATGTACTTTAACTGTGTTCATTAAAGAGCAAGGCTGTCCTTCTGTAAGAGCTGTTTGTGTACCTAACATGTACATATCAAACCTGTAATGCTTCATATTAAAATGCACTCTAGTCAAAGCAGGGGGCTAGAAGACAGACTCCATTAGGTGAAAACAGCCAAAGAAACTGCATCTATCACCATTTTCTACTTGGCTGCCTTTTCAAATTTGGTATAAATTGGGGAGTTATCTATTGAAGGATCTTTCTCCCTTTCTAAAAAATCACTGAAATAGAATATAATAAGAATTGGAAGCACAAGTCATACATGACTATCAGAAAGGACGGCAAACAGCTTTGCAGAATGTCTGTTAGACGGACCATTACTGCACTGCTGTCAGTTCTCACTATCAAAGCAAAGTACCTTTGACAATAAGAGTGTAATATCTTGGTCACTCTTAAAATTTTAAATAAAAATTACAAGGTCTGTACTAGAAAAACATTCTCTCCTGAGCTCCAAGGCCTGTCAAGCATTCTATTCAGAAAACCTGCTTCTAGTACAAATTTAAGAACTGGATTTTATGTGTCTAGTTAACTTACACTGTAATCTTCCTTTAAAGCAACAACCAAACTAATTGAGATGGAAAGTACATATCAGTTCTTTATTATCATTTATGCAGACACTCTATATTTTAATACTTTTTCCTATCATATAAACATACCTTATCTCATATTTGTCAGTTTTTATTGGTCCAAAGAGATGCAACCAAAATATGAGCAACTGGGAACCTATAAGTAACAGCAGAAAACAGGTTAAGGTAGTAATTAAAACTGCCCAAGCAGCAAAATTTATTGATATTGCACTACAAACAGTCTAAATTTAACACGATTTACAGAAAGCCAATATTTGAACAATCAACTGAAAAAAATGTTTTCAGATATAAAGGAAACCTTCCATCATTCAAATGGTACTTTGTAATTTCTAAACTGATGTTATTTACATCAAAAAGAACATTACTGTTAAGACATAGGACTCTGTTCATTTTCTCACTGGAGCGTACACAGCTGGCATTTCTAGTCAACTCTGGAAGGGTAGTAACCCTGGCAAACATCTGAACTCCCAATTCATAAACATGAGTTCACTCCTTTATTTATGATGGTCACACCCAATACAAGTGAAAAATCAGTCCTTATTCTTTCATTAACACTGAGGAAAAGAGACAAAGCTACTGTTCAATCAAAAGGTAATAAATCCAGAAACGCAATAAATCCGCTCTGAAGGTATCAATTCTTATAACAACAGGGTGAACTTGACTAGTATCTTGGGATTCCTTTTCTGCTCTCAGTAAATGTTTGACAATTAGCCAAAACAAGCACCAAGAACTTCATTACTACCACAGACAGAATCACTCCAATGGTTTACTTAGTCTTTCTCCAAAGATTAAAATGCCCTAAGGTAAAGAAATAAAATGCTGCTTTAATTAAGGCAAAAATTGTTCAATTATTTCACATAAGACAAAAATGATTCCAAATCTAGTTATCACATTTATTCTAAAGTCCAGTTTTCTCAAATGTCAAATATTTAGTGAAAGCATTTCATCAATGTTTTTAAGTTCCAAATAAAATAATTTAACATGACTCAGCATATAAATATCTTCACCCTTTTCAGACTACAACTACTCCCAAGAAAACTGTTTTAAGACTACAAATTTTCCATGAACATTACCTAGTCCCCACAGCATATGAGACACTTGTTCATATCTTATTTTGGAAATAGGGTACAAAAAGAAATCAATTATTCCCATCCCAACTAAATTATATGCCCTTATTTTGCTTAGATGAAAGACAACCTTATATAAGATTACACTTAAATTAGCTAATATATGAACTATTAATTCCATCTGATTAATCATTTTACTCTAAAATAAGATTGTTTAAAATTTTCATTAAAGCCAACAAGTAAAATTAATCTGAATTATGAGTCAATACCTACCAAAGAATTTTATAAGGTATTAAGCTAATAAGCAAATTTCAAAAACAATTATAAGAAAAAAATTGTGTCTACATATATATATATATATATATATAGACACACACACACAAATATATATATACACACACAAATATATGTAAGTAAAATAGTTCAGTTTTATTTTCCTTCCCTATTTGTTACTGAAGAGTTTGTAATAATATTTATAAAGTGGAAGTCAGATTAGCTGTCTCCTGTCTTAACTCTGAAGTGAAATATGAATAAAAAGTAAAAATAAAGACAGTTCTTAGACACTTGCATTTGAAATTAAAAGGTACTTCTGCAAGATCCAAACACAAATCTAAAATGAGACAGCAGTGCCCTAGGACAGTGGCGAAATGCACAAAGAAACTTAAAGATGTCGTTTGTGCTCTTCTATCAGTGCATATCGTTTATATAGTATATGAAGAGTGCAAGTCCACTGCTACTCATCCATTCCTAGTGTTAGCACATCTAACCAACCAAACTGCCGAGGTGTAGTTACTGCCCTTCTCAATTTCATTCACAGTTGAAAACTTTCACTTTGCTTTCATTTGCTGCTATCCAGTCTATTCCTAAATATCACAAAAGCATAGTAAGCCAAGCAGAACACTGCCCATTTCACCCTAGAACCATGCACAAGTTTTCTTTGTTCCCAAACCAATTTGACAGCTACGTGCATTGAGACACAACAGCACAGGTTTCTACAGCCCTCCAATCTGCTTGTGGCCCAAGGGTCATAGTGGACCGTCTCTGGAAAGCAAGATACAATCACTGCTTGCCAATTCTCAGTGGCAGATTCACCATAGGAGTACAATACAAAAAGAAAAAAACGAAACAAACAAAAAAAACCTTCTACAGAAGGGAAGGGACAAGATACAAAGGGGGCAGGAAAGGGGGATAGCGGGGGAAGGGGCTCAATGGCCTCTTCCTGGCCTATCACAACAGGAAAACGGATTAAGAAACATGTCTTCAAATGGCACTCGACAGACACAAGTGAATAAACAAAACACCACCCAACCACCTGCAAGATCCCTCCCACCAAAAAAGCAGCAAATATATGTTCAGGGCCTCGTTCATCCACCACTGGACTAACAGTCTAAGAGGAGTCCGTGTGGAACAGAGTTACAAAGGCAACGATTTCTGTATTGACTCTTTTCCTAGAACACCCTTGACCAACAACTACACAGTTAATGCAAGTGCCTCGTCAAGGTTAAGTCCAGTTAGACTTGGCTTTCAAGCTGCTACCATCTCTAGACCATCTCCCTCTGGTAACCACAGAAGACCCAAGACAAATGGAATCTCTTTAACTGGTGATTTCATTAATCTGGGGGTCCAGAGTCAAGATTCAATTAGGAACATCTCTCAAGATAGAAGACTTCCATACTTTATGATAGTTTTATTTACACTTCTTTATACTTTACGTTAAAGTCTGAGAGACTAAGCTCATGGAAGTCAGCCCTTCAAGTGCACTCCCATCCATGAGAGGTAACTTTTTTCCCTAGCTAGAGATTACTATTTCAATAGTAAATGCTGTTTGTCACAAGGCAACTAGATGACAAGGAATGGGTCACCATTTAGGACAAATGCGTAGCTACCCTGTGAAGTGACTGTGACACACCCCTATGTCGGTGTGTGCGCTGGGCTGCATTCCTGTATGACAGCAGTGCACTTCAGTATGACGAGTTGTAAAGGACCAGCACAGGAAGGACAAAACTCCCAAAGTGGCCTTTAGAGTGAGAAAAAGGACTTTAGATTTACTGGATTGCTTGGCCACCATCCTTAGGAAAAATGAACTATCCAGATCTAGAAAACGCTTGGTAATGGCCACCTAATAGTAACACTCTGCTTGCGCCAGGCAATGCTCACATTCCTACTAGTACATCACACAGCACTTGTGATTTATCTCCTAAATGTCTTCTTTATGTTCTCTTTGCCCAGCAAACACAGCTATCTTCTCCCTTCGGGGCACTTTTGTTCTACAATAATAACACCATATTTTTTCAAACTGCAACCCAGAACTCTACTTAGAAAGCACAGGACAGAGCCTTGCCTGCCATCTTTATGACACAGGAGTACAAACTTCAAGAGTAACTCAATTCTAAAAATTAACAAAAAATAAACAAAATTTTAAAAAAATAGCTCAATTCTAGAAAAAGAATTCTGAGAAAGTATATCATAATTTCATTTTTAGAAATTTTGGCAAGTATACAAATGCCCTTTAAAGTCTTAGAATACAAAATGAGGAACTCTAGCTAGGCTTTACCAAGCTAGCAGGAATAAGGTTTAACAAAACTGTTGTTTTACTAATACCTGTTTACCTAGAGACAGGTAATTAAAGGTAAAGGACATTGATACCTTCAGACAAAATAAGTTTGTCTTTCTTATTAAAGTTAAAACAATGCATATAAGCCCCCTCCCCAGGCTAGAAAATTATCCAAGTCAAAATTACTAAGTAACACCTATTTTTCTTCAGTCAGAAAAATGTTAATGAATCTGACCTCATAACTATGAGTAATATGCAAAGAAAATACTGCCTCAGAGAATAGTGAGACACAACAGATGTCAGTCAACAAAATGTCTAAGCAGGCAGAAGGTGATCTACTGGTAAAAAAAATCTAGAAAGCCAAGAGATATTGTCACAGTAAGAAAAATGACTTGGCAAAAGTCTCATTTTCATAATTGACTTTGCTCCTTACTGTTCAAGTTAACTAACTACTTAAGACCAAAAAAAAAAAAAAAATGAGTGAGGGGACAGATAATGAAATGTTTTTAATGCACACATGCAGTTATACCTGAACATTTCTAAAGACCACCACAGTATGTTGAGTTTTAAGGAATTTAATCTCTGTGGAAGGATGCTATTCACTTAGATTTTTTTTTAATTTGATATTACAGTAGTCCTTCCTTGTCTGCGGAGATGCATTCCAAGAACCCCACAGGGTGTCCGAAACCATGGACAGGACCAAACCCTACATATATATATATATATATATATATATATATACCATGATTTTCCTACACATACATCCCTTTTCACTTAAAGGAAGCATTTTACAGTTCCTCTTTGGGTATGTGAACTGCCAGCACCACCACTCTTGCACTTCGGAGCCGCTGTTAAGTCAAACAAGGTTTACTTGAACACAAGCACTGTGACACCATGACAGTCAATCTGATCACCCAGAGGGCTAACTCAGTGACTGACAGGTGAGCAGCGTATGCACCGCGGATCCGCTGGACAAAGGGATGATTCACGTCCAGGCTGGAGGGAGTGGGACAGTGTGAGATTTCATCACACTATGCAGAACAACCACAATTTAAAACTCATGAATTATTTATTTCTGGAATTTCCCATTTATTTTCAGACTGCAGTTGACTGGGTAACTGAAACAGCAGAAGGCAAAACTGCAGATAAGGGGGGACTACTGCACACACATGACTAAAAAACTAATAAGTACCAACCCAATCTTATACCTTAAAATTTTGCTAACTTTTGTTATACATCTTCATTATCTGTACTTACTGATATTTAATAGAAAAATAAGGATATCCAAAGCTCAAGGCAGCGAGCAATGACCACACATTACTTTGACAGCACAGACTTGCCTTTATATACTAACATGAAAATCCAACTTAATTTTTAAACATCTTCAATCAAATTATACCCATGCTCATAAAAGAGTTCTATTAGGTTCTCAGACTTCTCCAAATGCTCATTTCTCAGGAGAGCGTCACTGTTTGAAATCCTAAAACCATTCATTTACTATGTCTTAATAAAAACTTATAAAAGCATGTAAACCATACCCCTATCTTTTGGATTACAATGGTTAAATACAAAAACAATTCATTTAACATCTTATGGATCATTAAGTTATACATAAAAGCACCTACAAAATTTTTAAAAATGAAAGATTCACAGTGCACTGAAACTTGGAACACATAAGGTTGGAACATAAGAACATTTAAAAGTGGATTCAAAGACCTATTTCTCTTTGAAAGACATGAAGCCAACACAACTACTCTCCTCATCTAGCTTCTTAAAATGCAGCACACCAAAGTACATTATTGCATATTGAGAACACTCCATTATCACTTGATTTCTTCAAACCATGCTAAAATTTCTCAAAGGAGAAATCCATTTCTGTGCTAAGCATGGCCTTTCTCAAGGAAACCTGAACACTGAGAAACTAATACACAGGTTCAAGGGAAGAAGTATACCTGATGTACATAAAGCAAGTACATCCATCCAACTTACACATTTTCTGCATAGTTAAGTCACATCACACACAAACTTCAGTCCCATCTTTTAACATATTTTTTAAAATCTCAAACTGTCAAGATAGTTAAAAGCCTCAAGTTATCAAAATCCCATCCCAAGAATACCCTTATTTTGTTCCACAGTGCATTAAGTGAAGCAGCACAACAGCATAACGTTTAACTATGGTTACACCACCATAATTGAAAAGACATCATTTGTTGGTTCTTGAAAAGGTTCAACACCATTACTACCAGACATACTTCTGAAAAAAAACCAACAAACAAAAAAAACCCTCTAATCTCTTTTGCTTTAGTATTGAGAGCTGAAAATGCAGCTCTAGGCACCAGAAGACTGACCATAATATAGTACTCACTTAAAAAGAAACACATACAAAATCTCTAAAAATTAAAAAGTTTCCAGATAACAGTAAATGAGTGAAAATGATTTACCTGTCAGGCAAATGAAGTTTTCACTCCCTTAGCAACTTAACAGAAATCTGGAATGCTGGGACCAACTATAAATATGGCTCAAGAAGACCCAAGCAAAGCAGCTGTATTTCTGGAAAGGACAGTAAGAGCTTCCAAACATAATCATATAATGCATTTTTAAAAAGGTCACAGAAGGATTCACAAATCTGTCACATTAAAAGATGCATTATTGTAAATAACCGAATTTGAAACACAATGCTGTAATTGTGAATTCTCCTGCTTAGCACCAAGAGGGTGACACTCTTATTAATAAATAGAATTTCTTCTTTAAAATCAAGCCATTTAAAAGTTAAAGCAAAGTAATACCAAGTGAATTCCTTACAATAGCATTTCTTTTGAAAGTCCCACTAGGTTAAATAGAACCCCTATTAAATAGGCTATCTATACAGAATAAAGATTTCTACAATAAAATTTACAAGCAGAGATATATTTTGTGGATACCACATGTAAAAAATGATTTTTAAAACCCACATGACAAATGCACACGCACGCATATGCTCACCACCACCCCCACACCCCCAACAAAGAAATACCTTCACTGAGGTCAGAAGCAGCCCAAACACTAAAGCCCCCTTAAAGCCCTGGTGATTGTCCTCAATTATAGCTAAAACCCTTCTTAAAATGGGCACTGCCATCCTTATTTGGATTTCAGAATCCTGAAAGAGCAAAATACATTCCTAGGAGTGAGTTACATACGCTACTTTTGTGTTCTAATCCTCCCCCAGTGAAATGCTTTATCTGTACTTGCGTTAATCGCGTACCCCTTCCATATTGCTCCATCACCCCGGGGCTTCAGCATGCTAACAGAAGCAGGTCCGTCTCTGCTACGACTGCAAATTGGAACCTAATAGAACATCAGTTTCCAGAGAGCAACACTGAGATGCAATGTAAAACCTAATATTGTCAGTATTCCATTCGTATTTACACAACCGTAATACAGATTAAATTTTCACGAGAGCAGAATCATTGCACAACACCAAAGGGCTGGCGGCAGGACGGCAGACAGGACCGGAGGAAGCAGCGGCTGGTCTTGGCCTCTGTGCTCTCTGCTGCTCTCCGCAGAAGTCTCACAGGTTGATCGCCTGCACGCAACGCAAAATTGGAACAGCAACTCCCCACCCAGCCAGGCTGAGGACGCTGCCCTTTAGTGAAGCACTAAGAGTTCATTCTGAACATGAACATTGTATAACATATGCTGGCTCCAAATAAAACCTTTCAATAAAACGCCCAGCAGAGGAAGATTAGAGGACCTAAGTGGTTAGAAGCAAAGTAATGTATAAAATGCCACCAAAGCAGATGACCTGCAATCTGGACTTCTGTGACATTTTAGCTCTTGTATTCACTTAATAATTGTGTATTTAAGTTTCTTTTAAAATTTCAATATAAGGAAACTATTATTATAATCACTGAAATGGGTAGATGGAGCATGCCCATTAACTTGGCTACTTGATAATTGAAACACTGTTTTCTTGATAAAAATATAAAGTAAAAAACACAATCACAAAAAAAAAAAAATGCCCTCATAAAAAGCAACTTAAATTCATTAGCTAAACACTGAAAAGGTACATCTGTATAAAAGGTTATAAATGCATCAACAGTTCAAATTCATATTTCTTTCTACTCTCTTTTCTGCACACAGAACATCATTGCCTCCCTGCATTTCTTTAAAACACCTGAGAAAGGTAAGGCTCAGAGAGACACCCACTCAAATGCAACAGGTCTCTGATCTTGGGACTTCCACAACACGCCTGCTGCTATCAAAGGTCCAAGATTTTCATTATAGCGTTATGGTCAAACTTGAAACTCAAAAAGGCTCTGGATGAAAAGGGAAATTTGCAGTGTCCATTACATGCCACCGGCTGAATCTCGGCATGTTCCAGCAACTGGTCTTCACCAGAGCAAGGTAAGTCATATGCAGCATCTGTGGAAAAAACAAAATAACAAGCTTAATAACTGAGGAAGAAATAAAATACTATCCTTCACCTTTTGTTATAAAGGAATTCATGAACAGTATATTTTTATTTCCTACACTGTAAATCCAACCTAAGTAGAACCACCAAGATATTTTCCTATCCCTAAGTTCAACCTAATTTCTAATCTGTTATTGCTTATTTCCACACATTCAAAATTTTAATCTCAGTCTTTTAAACCCTTAATATTCACTTGTTTTCAAAAATGGGCATACCTTGGTTTGATTCCAATATTTATCATCTGAGCCAACATAATGGGAGCTTCTTGACAGAGATCAAAATGTAAGCATTGCAAAGATTAAAATTACAATATTAAGATTTGTAAGGATTTCAATTCTAGAAAAACAAAGCTGGAGCTTACCAAATCTTCAGAGAACATATTCACCTAAAGAAAAATCCAAATTTTCAAAACCATAGTACAACAAAGCACCACTTATCAGGGTTGTCTTTTTTTTTTTTTAGTTTGAGCAGGGACCTGACTAGGAAAGTAGGTTTGGGATAAACACCAAGAGGCTGAGGCAGAGGAAAGTCTCAAATTAGGTTTCCCAGGACAAGATTCCTTTCATACGTCCTTCTCAAGACAACTCAAAATTTTATATATCCATATCACGCCCTGTAGGGAGCCGGAGGCTTGCAGTAAGGGTTAAGCCTGAAAGCTGGAAGGTTGACAGGCTCTCAGGCCCGGGTGAGCAGCGTGGGAAGGCTGGCCGCTGAGGAGAAAACAGCCAA
>NW_017731646.1:1582022-1587389 GCF_001890085.2 Hipposideros armiger | reverse complement strand
GGTGAGGCAGTCACTTGCCGGCCATCGGATGGCCGCCCACGCGGCTCATGAGAGCTCACGCCCGCTGCCGGCCAGCCCCACTGCAGCCCACGCCATCGCTGGCGACTCACAGCAGCCCAGCTCCAGGTCGAGCTGTTATTCACCATTTTAGCTGTAGAGGGTGCAACGTCACTGGCCCTCATGTGGGATCCGAACCGGGGTCCTCCTGCTCAGAGCTGGCGTCCCAAGCTAACTCCTAACCAACACGCCACTCAGTCGGCCCGCCATTTGTATATTTTCTATGGAGAACTATGTACTGAAGTCATTTGCCCATTTTGTAATTGGGTTGGTTTTTTTACTGTTCAGTTTGGAAGTTCTATATATATTCTGGATATTAATCCATTATCAGATATGTGATTTACAAATATAGACAGCCCATTCTGTGGGCTGTCTTTTCACTCTTTTGATGGTGTCCTCTAATGCACAAAAGCTTTTAATTTTGATGAATCCAGTGTGTTTTTTAAAAGAATGAAAATAAAGAGTGGCACCAAAATGGATGGCTAAATAATAAAGGCAGATGATACCAAGGATTAGTAAGGATGTGGCACAACTGGAACTGTCATATATTTTGCTGAGGATATAAATTGAGAATATTGTTTATAGTGTATGCTCAAGAACATAGCATATTCAGTGATCCAACAATTCTACTGTTGGTTATATATACCCAAAAGAACTGTGTATGTTCATCAAAAAACTTGGACTTCAATCTTTATAACAATATTGCTTGTAAAAGCCCCAAACTAAAAACAACCAAATGTCCACTACGAGAAGTAAGGACTTCCGGTGAAGGTGGCGGTGGAGTAGGTAAATGCCATGCTTGCTTCCTCCCACGACCACATCAACATTACAACTAAACTACATAAACAACCATCATTGAGAACCAGAAGGTGGTTAGCTGAACAGAATCCCTATAACTAAGGACATAAAGAAGCCGCTATGTTAAGACTGGTAGGAGAGGCAGAGACACAGAGCAGGCAGGTCGCACACCCTCCGAGCAGTGGTTACTAATCAGGAGGGATATCTCGGCTGTGGAGGTTGCCCCTGAAGAGTGAGGCGTCCCAGCCCAGACCACCAGTGCCAGGAAGAGGAGTCCCTCCACAACATGTGGCTGTGAAAGCCAGAGAGAGACAACGGGCTGCTAGAGAATGAGGCACTGCAGGTCTTAAAGGGCCTCAGCAGGCACTCACTCGCTCCGAGTTTCAGCTCAGGGGCAGCAGCTGGAAAGCATCAGGGACACGTGGGAACAAAATAGAGTAGGGTTCAGGGTGAGGGTTGGAGGGGCAGGGGTGAGCACAGTTCCCTCTGAGGACAGAAGTGCTTACAGGCGCCACTATTCCTTTGTTGAGTCTTCCCCCTACAAAACCTGTAAGGTTGTCATATCTCGGCTCTCCATTAACCTGGCTATCACCCCTCACCCCAGTCCTGGGAATTCAAAGCTCTGCCTGAACCTCTTTCAGCAGCTTTTCCACACAAGCCTCGGCTGCACTGTAGACTCTCCTAGAATTTCTCAAAGGTCCATAAACCCCAAACAGGCAGTGACTGTCCTCAGTGTGCCCTGTGCCTCTTGCTAAGCAGCCCCTGGCCTGGTGCTAGTGGCAGCCGGCCTTGGTTTGCAGCATGGCCAATCCCAGGCACCTCCAAGCCCAGCACAGGCAGATACCAACGACAGATCGCTTTGTAGCTCCTACCAGGTGGCACCAGGCTAGACACAGGCAGTAGCTAATCTGCACCTGCACCAGAGCCCCGCCCAAAAGGTCCCAGAACCATCACACCTAGTGATGGGCTTCAAACCACAGCAGAGCACCACCAGCCACCTCAACAAACAACACCCCCACAGGGTGGCCTCAGTAGGCACAAGAGCCCTGCTCAAGTGAATCCCACCCACTCCATGAGGTTAGCTCCCACAACCAGTCCTCACAGCCAATCAGCATGAGGGCCAATCCCACTTACTCATGTGCCAACAGCAATCAAGGCTCAACTGTGACAGGAGAGAGCACACAGAACCCACACAAGAAACACTCATAGAGCACCGAATTCAGGTGACCAGGAAGACTGTGCCACTGGGCCCCACAGGACACCTACTACATAAAGCCACCCTGCCAAGACTGGGAGATGTAACAGATCTGCCTAATACATAGAAATAAACACAGGAACACAGCTAAAATAAGGAGACAAAGAAGTATGTCCCAAATAAATGAACAGAATAAAGCTCAAAAAAAAAGAACTAAACAAAATGGAGACAAGCAATCTACCAGATACAGAGTTGAAAACACTGGTTATAAGGATGCTCAATGAACTTAGGTAAAGAATAGATGATCTCAATGAGAATTTCAACAAAAAGATAGGAAACATTAAAAAAAAGATAGAAAACATAAAAAAGAACCAGTCAGAGATGAAGGATTCTATAACAGAAATGAAGAATCATTAGATGGAATCAACATCCAGATTAGATGAAGGAGAAGATCAAATCAGCAATTTGAAAGAAAAGATAGCAGAAAACAATCAATCAGGATAGCAAAAAGAAAAAAAAAAGAATTTAAAATATGAGGACAGTTTAAGGGGCCTCTGGGAAAACATCAAGCATAACAACAGCATCACCAAAAGAAGAGAGAGAACAAGGGATTGAAAACCTATTTGATGAAATACTGACAGAAAACTTTCCTAACCTGGTGAAGAAAATAGACATCCAAGTCCAGGAAGTACAGAGAATCCCAAGCAAAATGCACCAGAGGCCCACACAGAGACACATCGTAATTAAAATGCCAAAGGTTAAAGACAAAGAAAGAATCTTAAAAGCAGCAAGAGGGGCCGGCCGAGTGGCGCATTGGTTAGGAGTTGGCTCGGGACATCAGCTCTGAGCAGCAGGACCCGGGTTCAGATCCCACACAGNATGCGAGACCACACACAAGTTTGATCACCCGTCAAAAATGACTGGAGCTTGGATGGGATGTGTTGCCACACCCACCATACTGACCTGACCTTGCACCATCAGACTTCCACTTGTTTCGCTCTCTTCAAAACTCCTTGCGTGGTATAATGTTCAATTCAGATGAGGCTGTAAATCAGCACCTTGTTCAGTTTTTTGCAAATAAAGACAGGTCCTTCTATTAACGAGGAATTAGGAAGCTTACTGAAAGATGGCAAAAGGTTATCAAACAAGACGGGCAATATATCATTGACTGATCTTTGTTCTTTATATAAATAAATGACCTTTGAAAAACATAAGACAAAATATATCATGACTTTTCTGACAACCCAATAATATTAATTTGAATAACCACATTAAAAAAAGCAAAGTTTAAATGTGCGATTTAATGGTACACACCTGTAACAGAAAGCAAACAAACAGATTTTTAGTAGGTGAACTATACAATTTCGCTCCATGAAAATTCTGTCAATAAATCAATTCAATGTGCCTGACAATGCCCTGCCCCACTCTAAAGAACTAAACAGGGTGAACTGCCTTCTTAGTGTGAGGGCTGTCACTCTTACCATCAGGGGATTCTGCTGCTTGGCTGGCTGGCTGTGGACCCCGTTTGTTCTTTTCTTTTGATTAGGTGAGTCTTGATACTGTTTTCTGCCATTCCCCCTCACACTTTGATTCTGTTTTTGCAATAAAAATAAATAAATAAAATTTAAACCTACAGCATAATGTAATAGGACAAAAGAATATACCCCTATGAATCTGTTTCGTGGTTGAATGGGAGGTTAGCAAAGCACACCCTACCCCAAATCTCCCTAAAACATTAGGGAACCACACCATACTGGTCTTTTTTCTTATAGAAGATAGTGTTTCATAAAGCAGGTCCCGAGGAATCTTTCCACATCTCTTGTCTTATCCCCATTTCTGTTTTTTTGTTTTCAATGCATGAGTTAAAAACAATGGGAGGAAGACAGGAACAAGTTTGAAAACCTTATATGACTATCAAAGAAAACTTCTCTGAGGAAATGCTGAAGCACACTGGCCACGGCTCTCAGAGCAGGAAATATGCAGATGTGATCAACTGTTACCCTGTAATCTACTTTAGGTTATTAATAAGCATTTTAAAATTAATATTCTCTTTTTAGAAAATAATATATAAGATTGGCATTTTTAAAATTTGGGCCATTATCTCTAAATTTATACCTAAAACTTTAAACATGCAGTAGCTGACATCTTGCTATTATACTGCTTTAAAATGAGTTAATTTGCTTACAAGAAAAAATTCTAAGTTTAACTTAAAATACAGTTTTTAAACATTAATTTATCCTTAGAGGTCTAGAAAAGACAGCTCTTCAAGAGGATTGGCTAAAACAATGTGAATAAAGTAACTTTATTTAAAAACATAAAAATACATTTATTTAATGTCATCTACCTACAGAAAAAAATAAGTAGTTCCTAAAATAGCTTGAAAACAAGAAGCTAAACTAAATAAAGAATAGTAGGGAAATGAGGGTTTTTGAAACTCATGATATAACATAATTTTAATTCAATTCCATTCTGCTCTTCCTGGTACTTATTTTTTATTGTGGTACAATGTACATAAAATTGACCAGTTTAACCACTTATAAGTGTACAATTCAGCAACACTCAGTATAGTTACAATGTTGCGCAACCACCACTAGTATCCATCTCCAGGACTTTTCGATCATTCCAAACAGAGACTTCTTACTCATTAAATAACTCCACACTTCTCCCCAGCCTCTTCCCTCAGCCCTGGCAACCCCAAGTTAACTTCTGTCTGTATGAATGTGTCTATTCTAGATACCTTATATAAGAGGAACCATACAATATTTGTCCTTTTGTGTGTGGCTTCACTCTCCATGTGTTAAAGGTTCGTTCATATGGCAGCATGTATATGTAACAATTTCATTACTTTTTAAGGCTGAATAATATTCCATTGTATATATATTCCATTGTATATATATTTTATCCATTTGTGGGTTGTTTGACAGACTTGTGGGTTGTTTCCACCTTTTGGCTATTGTAAATAATGCTACTATGAACACATATACAAGTTATGTGTTTGAGTCCCTCATGGGCTAGGAGCTAAGGCCTCCATTTAGGATCTGTTGAGTCCCTGCTTTCAATTCTTCTGAGTATATACCTACGGAGTAGAATTTCTGCATCAAATGGTTTAACTTTTTCAGGAACCACCAAACTGTTTTCCATGGCAGCTGCACCATGTTACATTCCCATCAGCAATGCATGAGGATTCCAATATGCTTCCACACCCAACACTTGTTATCACCAATACTTGTAATCTTCCACTTTTTTGGTTATACTCATCCTAATGGATAAGAAGTGACATCTCATGGTGGTTTTTGATTCACATGTCTCTCATAACA
>NW_017731646.1:1569329-1574447 GCF_001890085.2 Hipposideros armiger | reverse complement strand
AAAAAAAAAAAAAATCATTGCCAAGATCCATGTATCCATGTCAAGGAGCTTTTTTCCTATGTTTTCTTCTAGGAGTTTTATGGTCTCAGTGTTACATTTAAGTCTTTAATCCATTTCAACTTTTATGAGTGGTGTAAGATAGGGGTCTAGTTTCATTCTTTTATATGTGGCTATCTAATTTTCCCAGCACCATTTACTGAAGAGACTGTCTTTTCTCCACTGAGTTTTCTTGGCTCCATTGTCAAATATTAGCTGACTGTATATGCTTAGGTTTATTTCTGGGCTCTTGATTTGCTCCATTAGTCTATTTGTCTGTTTTTATTCTAGTACCATACTGTTTTCACTACTATAGCTTTTATAGTACAGCTTGAAATCAGGAAGTGTGATGCTTCCCACTGTTTTTTTTTTTTTTTCAGAATTGCTTTGACTATTCGGTACCTTTTGAGGTTCCATATAAATTTTAGGATTGTTTTTTCTACTTCTGTATAAAATACCATTAGAATCTTAATAATCTTGATGGGGATCATTGCACTGAATCTATAAATGGTTTTTGGTAGTACTGACATAACAATGTTAATTCTTCCAATCCATGAACACAAGATGAAATTTTTTAAATTGATAATTGCATCTGTAGTCCAGGAGAACTACAATTCTCATATGCAGGTGTTGGGAATGTAAATTGGTACAACCATCTGGAAAACTATCGGCAATACATATACAGCTTCCCTATGTTTCATTAAATCCACTCCTACAGAAATGAGGGCTGATTTACCTCAAAGGATACGTACAAGAATATCTGCAGCAGTTTCAATCATAATAGCCAAAAACTGGATACAATCCAATGCATAAGAGAATGGATAAAGAATTGAATATTTATACACTGGAATACTACACAAACAATAAAAAAATAACCAACTAACTATAAAAAAGATGAAGTCCTTTATATCCTTTAAGTCTCAAGGAAGAGGTAGAATACTAAGCCAACCAATAGTTCCTCTGTACAAGTTCTATGAAGATAAAATCTTATACAACATTGTTTTGCCATATAAGGAACAATATGAAATCCTGAAACCACAAGTGAACTGCCAAGTATCATTTGCTTGTTCTCAAGAACAGTTGGTGTGTCACCACAACTGACAACAAAAATATACTGAGGTTATCCTAACACATCCTTTCAACAATATCTAGAAAACATTTTTCATTTTTGTCCTAAATCTACTTCACTGAATAACAGTGATCAGAAATAACCCGATTAACAAAGGTGAACCAAAAAGGTCAAAGAGAAGATTGGAAATTACTAATTAAGATGGTCCTTAGCTTTCTACTCACAATTATTCAAACCTTGTCCCCGAGAAGCCAGCGTGCCACTGCTTCTTTCAGCTCAGCCCACATACACAGCCTTTATAGGATGTGTCAATTCTGCTACAGCATAACAAAACACCCTTGGGTAGCCATACATAGTGAAATAATAACACTAATACAATTATAATAAACCAAAATAAAATGTTATAACTAAATCACACTATTAGCAACTTAAGGGTAAGCACCGATGGTAGAACAGCATAACTGCAAAAAGCGCTTAAGGCGTCAGCCTAAGTCTAAAAAATGGCAGCTAAAAATTAGGACAAAACTTCTCCGTATGTCAGTTAATAAGGTGAAAATTAAAAGGAACATTGTGATATTAACATAAGCTCCTATAGAGAATAGAATACCAACCTAGTTTTCAACTAAGACTTAAACACCGGTGGTTCCCTGCCTCCCTCTGGGCAGCTTCTGTTATACTGTAGCACCACCACGTGGCAAAAGACATACTGCAACTCTAGAATTAAGTGGATATTTTCANCCCCCCCACCTAAGGAAAGTTACTTTTGCTATAAAAGCTGTGTATAAACAATAAATGGGGACACTCTCTGCCATCAGCATTGGGTGGACCTCCTGTCCCCAGCTTTCGTCTCTCGTCTCCCACCCAATCCTCTCAGGTACCCTCTCGGTAGAGTCCTGGCTGACGAGTCAGGAGTGCTTGTTTAGTGCGTGGGTCGCATCAACGCCCAACTAAGCTGGCATAGTGTGTCTTCTTTAATGTTCCAGAACATAGGGTGTTTTAAAGATAGTGTGAAAATATTTATTTCTGAAGTTATGTTAATTAAACCATCAGCCTATCATGTCCCGATTACCCAAGGTGGCCAAAAAACTCCTCTTAAGAGGATTTCTAACCCCATAACTTATCTATACTAAACTAATGGTAGTTCCTGGTTCTTCAGTTAACCTGAACTTTCCAAAATAGGGTTAAAGCATCTTTTTAAAAATACCTTTTATCTTGCTTAAATCATAGATAGTACTGCAAGAAAATATGGTTATGGTTATAATGCTTTGCATTTCTTAGACATTTTTATATGAAAATCTTAAATTAGATAGTGAATAAATGCAGATTTACAGCACAAGGAACTTCATACAATTCAAACCCGCAACTAAGAAAAAAAACAGTCCACTGCACTTCCAACTGATATCCATTAAGTCAATATTAACAAAGAACGTTCTACATTCATCAGCATTACTTTCCAAATCAGACCACACACGTACTCTTCATAACTGATGGCGGAGAAATTCCAAATGTCATTTTAACAAAAGCTATCCTTAGTACCACCTTAAAAAGTTGATCACCATCTCCAAAAGGGGGGAAATGTTCCCCTCTTATAGTTTGTGCTCCCCGAACAAATGTTCTATGCAGCACACAGAATGAGGTCTCCTCAATTCTACAATATTTGGCTCTACTCTCCTTCTAACCCTTAAGCAACTGTTTATGTATTTACAATATCTGTGCACAGCTCCAAGGCTTGACGTTCACAAATAAATAGCACACTGAAAGAACAATTTCATCTTCATCATTTAAATAAACTCATTTTAGCCAGTTTTAGAAAACTTGATCACATATATGCACTCTCTCTACAGAACCTGTGCAACGCTTTCTGCTAACCTGTTACAATTTATCACACACTCCTCTAAGATCAAGGTTAGTCCAAAGCCAAACCAAATCCCACCAGACAGATATTTTAAAAAGAAAATGACTTGCCTGCTTCAAAATTATCCTGAAGTTTTCGTGGATGAAGTTTCTTTTCACATTTCTATTAAAAAAAATAATAAACACAACATACCATCTCCATTTATCTCACTTATTGTAAGTAAGAAGATATGTTATCAAATTTCTCAGGAAGAAAATTAAACCAGGAATATAATCACAATCCCCATTCCCGCATTGGTATTTTTAATTTTATATTTTTAAGTCTAAAACTTTTTTAGTTTTTGCATACATATATAATATAGAAACACCAGAAAAATAAAATTATTCATTACATTTCTCAACCCAGAGGTAATTACTATTAACATTCCAGTGTAAAAATAACAAAAACAAATTAGAAAGTCAGCTTTTTTTCTATGAAGATACGTGTGAATTATTTTCATAAGACAAAATGGAGTTATTCAATATATACTATTATTCTATAACCTACTTTTTAAATGCAATATATACTGTGAACATATTTTTTCAGTAAATACAAACCTTACCACTATTTTTTTTTAATGACTACCTGGTAGCATAGTGCATAGATTTACAATATTGCATTTAATATTCTCTTCTTGGATATTTAGATTGTTTTCATTATTAAAAAGAGTAATGGGGTAAATATTCTTTAAATTTCTCTTTTAAAGAATCAAGGTAGGAACTTTTTCAGGTTTTCAATATAACCAAACTACAGTCTAGACAGCTATATCAATTATTAATTTTAAATGTTGCCAAAACACTCAACAACACACATCTGAGTATCTTTCCATCTTTGCCAACCTGATGGGGAAATGTGTAGTAACAATGAAAGGCACTCAGTCTAAGAGTCAACTGATCTTGAACATGTCTTTGCTATTGGAATCAATAAGCCCCAAGTTGGGTACAGCACCTAGAGAATTAAGGTAAAATATTTTTGCTGAAAACTTAAAATTACTGTTATCACCCACTGTTAAAGAAAAATAGGTGAAGCTAGTAGAAAATTCAACGTACAAACATCAGGACTCACAGAAAAGATAAGCAGGGAGACCATCAGTTATGAATTACTTTCTGGAGCACAGACTAAAGAAATGGAAGTAAATGCCTTAAAATGTTCAGTGATTTGTCTTTGAGCCTAATCTAATAACCATAGCACTTGCTGTGTTTTATTTTTAATTTTCTAAATTCTGTAAACTTGAAGGGATATACATTGTGGTGTTCTTCCAAACTTAACTTCATTAAAATAATATAGGTTCTATTTAGAAGAATGTAGACAGAACAATAGCCAAGGACATGCTGTGGAAAGCAGAGCTGACTATTTACAGTATGACTGGGTTGTCGGAAAAGTCATGACGCATGTTTGCAACAGATGGCACTACTTTTTGGAAGTACTAGAGTCATTCGGATCTATCTTATTGCTGTGTCATTTGACAGCTGACAGGTCTCACTTCATTCTAAAAAAAAAATTGAGCGATTTGGTTGAGTTTTGAAGATTTTACAAGTTGAAGATGAAAGACCAAACCGTGCATTTTTGCCATATTTCACTGTTTTACATCCATAAAGGGAAGAATGCGCATCAAGCTTGTGAAAAGTTGCATAAAGTTTACGGTGACAATGCTCTACAAGAACGTCAGTGCCAAAGATGCTTCATGAAATTCCGTGCTGGTGGTTTTGATCTCAACGACGCTCCTCGGTCAGGGAGGCCCACCAAGGTTGATGATGACAAAATAAAGGCACTGATTGAGTCAAACCCATGTTACACGACACGAAAGACTGCAGAAACATTGAACATCCATCATTCAAGCGTTAACGACCATCTGAAGAAGCTGGGATACATAAGCAAGCTCAATATTTGGGTTCCACATGAGCTCAAAGAAGTTCATTTGACAGCACATATAAACATCTGCAATATGCTCATTAAACGTGAGAAAAACGATCCTTTTGAAGCGACTAATGAGAAGTAGATTGTTTACAACAACGTGGTGTGCAAACGGTCTTGGTCCTGACGTGATGATTCACCTCAAAGGACATCGAAAGCAGACATTCATCAGAGGAAGGTTATGCTCTCAGTGTGGTGGGATTTT
>NW_017731646.1:1562897-1564514 GCF_001890085.2 Hipposideros armiger | reverse complement strand
TGGGCCAGTGAAGCGACCTCCTCCACAACTAGACTGAAGAACCAAAGGACAGCAACTTGTCTGTTCCCCTCCCCCAATTCCCCAATAACATCTTAAAAAAAAAAAAAAAGTCAGACTGAGAAAGACAAATACCATATGATTTCACTTATATGTAGAATCTAAAAAACAGAACAGAAACAAACTCAGAGATACAGAGAACATTTTGATTGTTGCCAGACTGGGGGTGAGGGATTCAGAAGCTGGGTGAAAAGGGAGACGGGATTAAGAAGTAAGTACAAACTGCCAGTTATAAAAACAGTCACGAGGATGTAAAGTATAGCATAGGGAATACAGTCAGTGATATTATAGTTACTATGTATGGTGTCAAATGGGTACTAGACTTACCAGGGTGATCACTTCTTAAGTTATATAAATACCTAATCACTATGTTGTATACCTGAAATTAATATATTAATATTGTATGTCAACTGTAATTGAAAACTGAGAAATAAAGAGTAAAATGGATAAACAGTGGTATAATCATACACTAGAATACAATACACTAATGAACCTTTCACTAACAGCAAATACCAAAGTCAGATGTCAATTCCTATTACTACAGTGGATTTATAGCAAAGCTAAAGGTTAAGGAGTCTCGCCCCTGCTTCACTTCACAAGTCAGGAACACAGGAAGCCTTTGACCAACAATACAGAGCTCTAGAAATGTGAATTTGCAATTCCTTAATTCAGATACATTTTAAAGTCAAATAATCTACAGTTATGAAAATCTTTAAATATGTATCACTCACCTTTGCTTTTAAAAGGTCAGACATTTCAGAATGATTAGTATATGGCTTTTGCTGCAGTGGCTGCCTGTGCTTTACCCACTGGTCACCAGGAGAACCGTCAGGAAACAATTGCTGACTGTGGCGGAATTTGGTTCGACTATTCCAAGATTTAAAAAAAATAAAAATCAGATCAGAAAATTTTCACTTTTAGTTCTTCCAACACGTGAGTTTATTTTTCAGACGACAAATTCTACTTCGCTATTTATTGTCTATCTCCTTCTACTGAATGTAAGTTCCATGAGGGGAGGGGCTCTTGTCTGCTTTGTCCACGATCCCCAGCAGGCAGAAGAGGATGTGGCATTCAATATTTCTTGAATGAATTAATGGTCTGTTATTTTTAATCACAAACTTTTCTAAACTGTCCACACCACCTCCTCCCTATACAAGTGATTATACTTTAAAAAATCTGAAGAAAATAATTCTTCTTAAATTTAGCTGAAACAAATGTAATTGGATTTTCCTCCTTAATAAGCAGACAACTCAGGGTGGCTGGGTGGCTCAGATGGTTAGAGCACGAGCTCTGAGCAACAGGTTGCCAGTTTGATTCCCACATGGGCCAGTGAGCTGCACCCGAGCTGAGCTGCCACCGAGCTGCCAACAGGTGGTAGGATGGCTCAGCTGGTGAAGGCACGTGCTCCTAACAACAAGGTTGCAGGTTTGACTCCTGCATGGAATGGTGGGCTATGCCCACCCATAACTAATATTGAACACGGCACCTTGAGCTGAGCTGCCCTGAGCTGCCTGTGGGTGGCCGGATGGCTCAACTGGTTAGAGCACGTGCTCTTAACAA
>NW_017731646.1:1558282-1560878 GCF_001890085.2 Hipposideros armiger | reverse complement strand
CTGAGACCAGTAACAAAATAGTACCTATAAAAGGAATTCAACACCTCTGCAAACTTTAGAAGCAAAATGCTCCTGTATTGAAAACTATCAGAAAGTGAGAATCCTATTAACATATTTCTTCACCTCAATTTTTCCACCGTGGGTTTAGCTGGTGTGCTACCAGCTGAGGAAAATCCATTGTCGCTGTCTGAGGAATCCCCAAATCTTCGAGAAAGCCAGTCCCTTAATGGTCTATGGAAACATTAGAATTCACTTTTAAAACTTGGCTATATAAAGAAATTTTCAATCAAAGTTATGAAGGTTAGTTTTGTATTTCAAGAAATATGACATACCTGATAAAGGGAATAGCCATAAAAAATTTGTTAGGTGCCAAACCAAGTTTGGATTTTGGGGTCATATCATTTCTATGGCAGGGCAACTTCTCTATGGAGAACCACTCAATGTTCTGAAACACAAAAAAATAATTCATTTAGTTAATTATCATCAAGGAGTTTCTAAAAGCAATTTCTTACTTTCTTCAATTGGGCTGCTGTCCAGCAACCTGAAAATACTTTCAATTACATACCCGAATTTCCCTTCTGGTTTTTGGATTAAATTTTGTCTCTCTTGGAATTCCTGGAATGATGTACAAACGAGCAAGCTGGTCATTGATTCGAAGTTCAATGTAATCATCCTTACAAATATAATCTTTGATATCAAAACCAGTTTCTTCAAAGACCTGAAAATAACAAATTTGGATGATGATTTTCAATTTTTGTTGTCAGACCTCCAGTTCATTAAAATTTATTTCAAAGGCAAAAATTCAGAAATATGCAGGCAATTAAAGGCATGAAAACATTAGGCAGGAAATCAGATTATTCCCAGGGTCTAGTTCTAGCTCTGCCTCTACTGAACTGTTCGACGATGGAAAAACCTCTTTCATATCTGAGCCTAATTTTCTTCACTTATTTAATGAAGGGACATGTGTGATATTGTGATTTACAATAAGAAATATATATTTGGTCTTTGTCTCCCCTTTCTGGTACACAGTTCCTAAAACTCTCAAAATTTCTTAAGATCAACAAAGGTGCCTTTTATTAAGTTAATGAAGTGGGTTTTGGAACAAACCTGAGAAATCAGGGCTGGCTGCCAGGAAAACCAACCAAGTGAGAAGAAGGTGGGAACCCTCCAGGGAGGGGAGACAGGCTAGAGATTGGGCTCATTCGCAAATGGCCAATGGCTTAAACTACCATGCCTCTTTCATGAAGCCGCCATAAAAACCCAAAATAAGAGTTCCAAGAGCTTCCAGGTTGGTGAACATGTGATTTGGGAAGAGTGGTGCTCTAGGAGAAAGCATGGAAGCTCCACGCCCTTTCCCTATACCTTGCCCTGTGCATCTCTTCCATCTCACTGTTCCTGAGTTATATCCTTTTGTAATTAACCAGTAATCTGTAAGTAAAATGTTTCTGAGTTCTGTGGTCTGCTCTAGCCAATTAATCAAACTCAAAGAGGGTGAGAGGGGGGGTCACTGGAACTTCTAATCTATAGCCAGCATAATGTCCTCAAGGTCCATCCACGTTGTCGAAAATGGCAGGATTACCTGCCATTGTTTTTTATGGCTGAATAATATTCCATTGTGTGTGGAATATTACATATATATATACACAATGATATACATACCAGGGGTGCCCCAAAAATGTATACACATGACTTGTATTCATCATTTATTATCGGTATATATTGAATACTACAATTTTAAGTTTTTTCCTTTCTTAAAATGTGTATACATGTTTTTGGCACCGTTTGTATATATCACAACATCATCTATCAACAGACACTTGGGTTTCTTTCCTTGTCTCGGCTATTATAAATAATGCTGCTATGAACACAGGGGTGCAGATATCCTTTCAAGGTAATATTTTCATTACCTTTGGATAAAAACCCAGAAGTGGAACTGCCAGATCATAAGGTAGTTCTAGTTTTAATTTTCTGAGGAACCTCCATACTGTTTTCCACAGTGGCTGCACCAGTTTACAATCCCACCAGCAGAGTACAAGGGTTTCCTTTTGTTCACATGCTCACCAGCATTTATTATCTTGTCTTTTTTATAATGGCCATTTTAACAGGCATGAGGTGATACTGATTTGCATTTCCCTTTTCATGTACCTGTTGATCATTTGTACATCTTCTTTGGAAAAATAGCCATTCAGGTCTTTTGCCAATTTTTTAAATTGGATTTGTTTTTGCTAAGCTGTATGAGTTATTTATATATTTTGGATATTAACCCCTTATATTAGATACACAGTTTGGAAATATTTTCCCCATTCTATACATTGTCTTTTTACTTTGTTTCTTTTGCTGTACAGAAGCTTTTTAGTTTGATGTAGTCCCACTTGTTTATTTTTTATTTTAAGCTTGTGCTTTAGGTGTCACATTAAAAAAAATCATTGCCGGGCCAGCCAAGTGGCGCATTGGTTAAGAGCTGGCTTGGGACGCCAGAGGGCCCCAGTTCGGATCCCACATATGAGAGCCAGTGACACTGCCCTCTACAGCTAAGATGCTGAGCAACAGCTCAACCTGGAGCTGGGCTGCCATGAGGCGACGGCGTAGGCTGCAG
>NW_017731646.1:1554290-1555439 GCF_001890085.2 Hipposideros armiger | reverse complement strand
TGAGTTTTATTAGAAAACACACATACATCAAAATCATAAATTCCTTGTTTCCATCTGTGTATGTGTGTGTTTAGAAATACTCCTGTCCAAATATTCCTTGACTGCTTAAAATTGTAGTAGTCAAGAGCGCGGACTCCAGAGCCCAACTACCAGCGTTTACGTCCCTATCCAGCTGCTTACTAACTGTGCGACTCTGGGCATGCTACTAAACCACTCCATGTTTCAGCTCTTCACCTGTAAAATAGAGATGATAACCTCTCATGATGGTTGTATCCCTCCCCACAACACTCTCTTCAGATCCTATCATCCACACTCCATTCTCCTACTCCCCATGCCCTAAGAATATTTTGTTTACTTTCTTACAAATTGGGGTAATCTATAGTCATTACTGAAATTAGCAGCACATGAACAGGACAACCTTTTATCTTAGTATCCCAGAGCAGAGAAAAAACAAGATAAACCCAAGTGACATGTGGGTGCTTTAGTTCTCAGGTTAACTTCCTCTCTCTCTCACCCAAAAATATCCTATTTCTGCATCATCCTGACTCTTTACCATATAGCGTATAACACTCATCAGATGGAGGATTCTAGTGGTAGATGCAGGTAGACCCCTTAGGATTGGAGTACTTCAGTTTTGCATGTTTAGATATTTGATTTCCTCCAAGTTCCCCCAAGAAGATCCAGTTACAGTGACAGCTGATCTTACCCTATTTAGCCTAAATCTGCTATTCCAATTAATGGAGTGTCTTTTGTGGACTCAGACAACTATCTCAGAGCTACAACACTAGTCTAACTCCATGTACAGGACTACAGACCAATTCCTCTAAGTAGGATGCTACAGTTCCTATTTTGCCCTTCCTTAGAAGAGGACTACAAAGTTTGGAGACATAAAAGGGAAGGCTACAACTGCTCCATTTTGTCTCCTGCCTTAATGATTAGTCGGGGTTCTTCGGAAAAGCTGATAATGCTGGGGAAAACAGAAGACAGCAGGAAAAGAGGAAGACCAAATATGAGATGGATTGGTTCCATAAAAGAAGCCATAGGCATGAGTCTGCAGGAGCTGAGCAGGGCTGGTGAGGACATGGCATTGTGGCCATCACTCATTCATAGGGTTGCCAGGAGTTGGAGCTGATTCAATGGCATGTCTCT
>NW_017731646.1:1544218-1547292 GCF_001890085.2 Hipposideros armiger | reverse complement strand
AAAAATCTGTTGTAGGTATAAACAATCATCAGATAATAATCTCCATCTAAAATCTTACTGTTGTCTTACATGATATCAATTACCCCACAGACATCTAGTCTCAAGCTCTAGCCTCAGTTCTTACATTCCTTGTCTTTCAGATCCAGCCCCCCACTTCCAGGCCAGACCAATTCCCACAGCAACATTCTAGACCTTATCATCACTAGAACTACTCTGGCAGTTTGATTAAAAAAAAAATCTTAACCATAACTTTTTATGGCATTCTTTTAATTATTCAAACTATATCGTTACTCTACATCAATTTCTGACTGTTTTCATTTCTCCGTATTAGCACCCTCCTGCTTTTACGTCTTTTCTTCCCTGAAAGTGGTCCATCAGTCTGATCAATCCCCTAGCAATTCCCAAAATCCCTTTGCCCCACTATTCTCTGAATATAGCTCCTTGGAAGAACTTCAACCCAGGAACAAATCCAGGATGCCCACATTGTTGAGTGCTTACTGAAGAAAAATCACAAGACTGTGCACAATTTACGTAAGAGAAAACAGAGGCATGGGAAAAAAAAGCCCAGCTTGCCCACAATTACATGGCTAGTAATGCCAACCCAAGGAATCTGCCTCCAGAACTCATGCTACTAACTTTTATTCTATGCAGTCTCTCCACTTCAATATTCCAAGGGTAACACAAACCAGCTTTTCCATACTGAACCTATCATTCCCCCACAAGATTTTTCCTCCTTTATTTTTCTACAAATGGAATGGCATACCCATCCACTCAACTGCTAAGCCAGAAACCGGAGCACCACCCTTCATTCTTTCTTCTACCTCTTCTCAGACATCCAAGTTAACACAAATTTTACCTCCCAAGTACCATTCAAATTTAACCTCTTCTATTCACTTCTATCACAGGCTTCCATTTCTAATTCATAAATTAGTGAAAGAGCATCTTAACTATGTTCCCAGTCTCACCTTCTGCCAATTCACTGTCTACACTATTCCCGAGTTCTTTCAAAACACCCCTAGAGAAAAAAAGCACATTTCAAACAATGTTAACAAAGGGTGAATATATAATAAGGTATGATGGCAGTTCACTGTAATGTTCTTTCAACTTTAAGCTCAAGTGTTTTCGCAAAATAAAAAGTAAAGTTTAATTTTTATAAAAATCTCCTATATTCTAGTACTGTTACGAAGACCAAACAAACACGGCCTACGTGACACTTACATGCTTTAGCCCTGACTGTAATCTCCATTGTCCCACATCACTTACTCTTTAAAACGCAATCACATTAACTTTTTCCACCCTTTCACATAGATCGTTATCACACAGACCACTTCCTCCAAAGGAAACTCTTAAGTCTGGGCTGAGTATTCCTCTCCTCTGTTTCTACTGAGCCCCTTACTACCCTATAATAACTTACACACTTGCACTACAGTCATTTCCTTTCCTGCCTCCCTCTCATCTTCATGAAGAACAAGGACCGAACCTCCCTTGTTCACTGCATAATGCCTGCCACAGAGTAAGCACTGCTCTTTAATGAAGTCTACCACATTAACAATAAAGATTTTTTTCTCCATGTAACTGATAATTTAAGGAAACATAACTAAAACAGGTTTTTTTTTATTTTTGTAATAGCAGAGATGTTTAAAACTCATGTGCATACACACACAGAATCTTATGCAGAACCCGAGATTATAAAGTTGCTCTGACAGAACAGAGTCAATGCAAAATTGACCAAAACCACNAACAAGTATAAAATATTAAGACACATAATGCAGACAAAATATGCAAAATTTGATCTGTTAGCACTAAAAATCTAGTATATTGTAAAACCTCCATTCAGAACATTATAGAAATAACACATTTTATTAATAGGATGAAACAGTTGATCACCATTTCATTAAAAATATTTGATTTTATTACACTCACATTTTCAAGTGTCTCATCAAGAATAATTGCACCATATGTTGGTACTCCCATTTTGTATTCCTTCCATTCATCCAAAACTTTTTCCACATCTTCACCTTGAGGCAGCAAAAATGGACAATGACTGAAGAGTATACATAGTGTTAAGGAAGTTACTTTCTCCCTTAATACAGCTTGAGCACTTATATACAGAAAGACACCTATTTAAATCAACTGTGTTTTATATGAAATTACTCAAATCTTCACCTCACTTAAGTTTATCCCTCTTGTTTTGTTTTTTCACATTTGTTTTCTCTTGATTAAGTCATTGCTAACTTCTGCAGTTAGCCTAGACACAAATCAAGCAAGCTTTGGGTATTTATAGTCCTGGATCCCTAAATTAACACAAAATCAAGACCACGTGAGCACCTCAAATACTTCTCATTATGTGAGTCCAATTCATCATATCAGGAGTCAACAAATATGAAACCAGTAGCAAGCAAACACTGGTTAAGAGAGAAGCTGTCAGAACAAGTTACAGTGGCTAACTGTGGGAGGCAGAGATAGGAATGAGGTATACCACTCTATATGCTATATTTCTTTACTATGTACATGTATTGCTTTTATAATTAAAAACAGTTTTAGGGCCAGCCAAGTGGCTCAGTTGGTTAAGCGCGCAAGCTCTGAGCAACAGGGTCGCTGGTTCAATTCCCACATGGGCCAGTGAGCTGCGCCAGAGCTGAGCTGCCGCTGAGCTGCCAACAGGTGGCAGGATGGCTCAGTGGTGAGAGCATGCACTCTTAGCAACAAGGTTTCCGGTTCGATTCCTGCATTGGATGGTGGGCTATGCCCACCTGCAACGAAGACTGAACACAGCATCTTGAGCTGAGCGGCCGCGAGCTGCCGACGGGCGGCCGGATGGTGACTGGACTTGGAACTGAGCTAGCTGTGCCCTCCGCACCTAAGACTAAAGGACAACAACTTGTCTGTTCCCCTTCCCCAATTCCCCAAAATCTTAAAAAAAAAAATTTTTTTAAGGTGAAAATTATAGAAAAAGGTAAATCTGGGTATTAAGGAAAATCTAGCATGTTTCAAAAGAAAATGGGCATGCCCCTCCCTAAAACTGGGCAGAGTAAAATAATTAAAAATATACAGGGCCGGCCGAGGGGTGCGAT
>NW_017731646.1:1537036-1538223 GCF_001890085.2 Hipposideros armiger | reverse complement strand
AATAAGCGTGATTTACAGCAGTCATGAAGCAACCACCAAGTGTTTCTCCACTGAACCATATTTCTGGTAATCCTTTCTTCTCGTGACCTTAGAGACAGATTGAATTATATAAAAGAAATCTGTTGGTTTTTCGTGTCATTTTCAAAAATTAAAAATAGTATCACTCAGTTTGATCACTTACACTATTCACTAGCTACGGTGCTTAAATGTTCTTGGTTGTATCCAAGTTTCAAATCAAATTTCAAACAAAATACTTGTAAGTTATAAAAATAATGTAACAGTCCAACAGGGGAAGTAGTAAGTAAATGTATGTACAATAATCTACATTTCAATACAGAAAAACTATGTGGAAAAGAATCTTAAACTGCACATACAATAAGAACAAAATATGTAGGATGCAACCTGATGGCATCACCTAAGATACAAAATCTGAAATCTTCCATATGGCATTCGAGAGCTGGTCACCGCTCACCTGCACAACAACCTCTTCTATCACCTTAAGAGGTTCTTTCTACCCAGCAATACCTAATGCTTGGAACTCCTAAATTGCCATCCACGTATTATATCTACGCTCTCCTCCTCTTGTCCATCTAGCAAACTCTTTAATTTATCCTTCACGACATGCAAACACTACCTCTCCTATGTTGGCAAACCAGACTCCTCTGAACAGATATATAGATTACATTCTCACACTCCCACTCCATTACAGCAATTATCTGATTTTTACTATTATTGTCCACAAACCCTTCCAAATTAGTTGAGATAATGTACTATTATCCTTGCATATTTTTATTCCCATAGTCCAGCAAACTGTCTGACATATATTAATAGTGACATTCTGATAGAATGTTTAAAATGTTTACAGAGGTTCCTATGCCCGTTAAAGATGGAGCAAGCACGCTCCACTTTGTTTCCTCCCATAAAATGTAGACATCAAACCTGGACAAAATGCATGGAGCAGCTATTTGAGAACTGTGCAAAGTACCGTATTTCCCCATGTATAAGACACACTCTTTTCTGAAAAATTTGGAGTCTAAAAACTGGGTGCATCTTATACAGTGGTTGTAGATTTTTTTTTACTTGTGTTTCCTGCTGAGGACGAGGCAATATATGAAGACAGCGATTCGTCATCAGACACAGACAAGGACAAGCTAATGGTTGGGAGTTTTGAAAGTGATGAGGAGTTG
>NW_017731646.1:1534933-1536504 GCF_001890085.2 Hipposideros armiger | reverse complement strand
AACAGTGTTAATTCATTTTTCTACAGGTTCCTTAGGGGGTTCCTTACTTCATGGGGCTCAAGGGAGTACGAGGGTTATTTCAGGCCACCTACTCCAACTCTAGTGTAGCACAGTGAACCTGTGGGAATTCCACTTGAACACGATCTGTGGTTTAAAACAATGACTTACAGAATAAAAAAGCACTATGGCTCAAGATTTTAAAACCCACAAATCCCCCCTATATATCTTTCATTCATATCTCCTATTATATCCCATTAAGAGACCTCTGCTCCATTCAAACTTCGTTTCCTAAGATATCCCTTATTCCTTTCCAACTCTACAATTTTGCTCAATCCCTTTTCTTTACCTGGAATATATTCCCCACTCCTGTATTTAGAAAATAGCCCTATATCCCCTTAAAATTATAGATTTGCTTAAAATCTTTCTACCCTTTTTCCAAATTCTAAAAAATTTACTATCAGGACCATTTGCAAATTGTCCATTTTTTAGTACTGTGACATAGCCTCTTTTATAATCTTAAATATTCATGTGAATCTTTTATATCTAATTATGCAAGTTTCTACCTTACCTGTAAATGGGGGGTGGAGGGGGGGGGCGGGTAAGCTTCTTCAAAGGCAAGGACTTCATTATTTGCCACAAAACCAAAAACATTGCTTTGAACACAGTAAGTATTCAATAATTATTTAAGGATTTCTATTCCACAAAGGTAGCAATCTGATTAAAAATCATCTAGTTAAATTGAACAGCAAAAGGAAAGTAAAAAACAGATCAGTTGTAGAAATAGGTTATCTATTTTTGAAAGAAAAGAAAATCAAATTTAATTCTAATCATTAGTACACATTTCAAGACGTACTCTACCTAAAAACAAGAATACTATTAAATTGTCTACTATTTATACACGACAATTTTTAGAAATGAAGTATGTTTTATCTAATAGGTTATAAACCTGAAAGATAAGCAAAAGGAAATTTGTGCTAAAATATTTTACTGATAAAAATGAACGACAGTCATTATAGTAATAAAAAGGATATCAGCTTTAGCAAAGTCTCTTATCCCACACTGAGGTAATCCTGGTGTGTTCTGCATGTAGAAATCCAAGTAAAACCAATGGGCAAGTTCAATCTGAAAACATACTCGAATAGCATTGTCTCTTTCCTCGCTGGGAATATGCAAAATAAATCGGCTGTCAAAAACAAAAACATATAAAAATTACATTTATAAACCATAATGACTTATTTTAACCTATTTAACCTACATTATTTTAACTGCTTCATCCCTGACCCACCACCATAGAAAAGGGACCGAAAGCAATGCTAATCAAGGGAGCAAAATTTGGGGAAAATTACCATAAGGAAGATGAGTCTGGCGGGGGGGAGTAAGATATCACATGTATCTCACTCAGAATTTTTTTAAGAGGTCTTTTATCCTCTGTTCACAAAACAAACTTAAAAGAGCTCACTAACCATAAGCTAAAGGCGATCAAGAAAACAACCTTCGAGCCGGCCAAGTGGCATGATGGTTAAGAACTGGCTTGGGACGCCAGAGGGCCCCGGTTCGGATCCCACATATGA
>NW_017731646.1:1530837-1532513 GCF_001890085.2 Hipposideros armiger | reverse complement strand
TTCCTCTCGGATTGCAAGACCTGTGTAGCCCAGGAAAGCAGGGCCAATCTCCACTGCTTTCTTTTATCCCCCAGTCACTGGGTCCCAGACATGGGCAGACTCACATAAGTGTGTGGCAGAGTGGCTTTCTGGATCTAGCACCAAAAAAGGGGAGGTCCAAGGAACTGAGAAGTACCAACGTCTCAGCAGAGGAAACTCAGCTCAGGAAAATGGACCCATGAAATTGTTTATGAACTTTGGGGTTAAACCCGAAGCCATATGAGCTTGAATTAGACTTACAAACAGCATACCACAAACTGTGTGAACTGAACTATAAGACAGACCACTGCCCAAGTCTCAGACTGGTCAATGGGTGGTACATTCAAGACAAAGAGCACTGCAAAAACTAACCTTCTTTCATCTGACTTTATTTAACATACCCTCCATGTCTCAAAAAAACCCCGCTCTATTTTCTGAGTTTAAGGCATTTTCTACTTCCATTATGGAAGATGCAGAATTAGCAGTATTTCCACTCCCATTCTACCTAACCTTCTGATTTCTCCATCCTCCCAACAAAATTATATCATAGTTTTGGTTAATTTGTCAACTTCAGCACTTCTGACATTTTGCAGCATGTAACTCTGTTGACAGGAGCTTTCCTGTGCACTGTAGGATGTTCAGCAGCATTCCTAGCCTGTACCCATTAGAGGTCAACAGCACTCCCCACCAAGTTGTTACAACCAAAATAGGTCTCCAGATATTGCCAATTGTTCCCTGAGGGGAACAAAATCACTCCCAGTTGATAACCATTGGGTCAGATCAGCAGTCAGTCTTTCTATTACTATGACTCTATAAGTGCAATTGACAACTAAGCCATGTGGTAGGCCATGATTTTTTTTCCTTTCCTGCAGTTCTTTGTTCTCCCCACAATTAATAAAGGTCTTGTCATTGCTTTTGTTTCATTTTCTCTATACTTGTCACTAATTCAACCCTCCACTAGTTTCCCAAACTTTTATCTCAAGATATTAATTTGGACACATCAGTTTCATCCTGAAGACTATCCTTGAGACTTCTGATACAAGGTGTGATCAAACAATATAGTGAATGTTTAAATTAAAAAAAAAAACTTACTACAGTAAAAGACACATTGCCATCAATCCCTCTCAAAATACTCCCCCTCGCTTTGACTTATCCCATCATTCTTGCCACTTTCTGAAGCAGTTCTGGAAGTCTTCTTTCAAGAGTGTCTTTAGTTGTGCTGTCATGGCTGCCTCGATGTCCTGAATCCATTCAAAACGTTTACCTTTCATGATCGTTTTGACTTTGGGGAAGGGCCAGAAGTTAATGATGCCAGATCCAATGAATAAGGTGGATGAGGAACACCATAATATTTTTATTTGACAGAAATTGCCATACCAGGGCCGGCCGAGTAGCACGTTAGTTAGGAGTTGGCTTGGGACGCCAGCTCTAAGCAGCAGGGCCCCGGTTTGGATCACACATGAGGGCCAGTGACGCTGTGCCCTCTATAGCTAAGATGGTGAACAACAACTCGACCTGGAGCTGGGCTGCCATGAGGTTGCTTGGCAGCAGGCTGAGCTTTTGTGAGCGGCCATCCAATGGCCGGCGAGCGACTGCCTCACCTGGGAAAGAGCACAATGATTATACCAACATGGGCCAGTGAAGCGACGTCCTCCACA
>NW_017731646.1:1526433-1530091 GCF_001890085.2 Hipposideros armiger | reverse complement strand
GTCCGTGTCACTCATCGCTTCTGGTATGGCACTTAAGTATGTTTGAAGCGAGGGGGAATATTTTGAAGGGTATTAATGGCCATGTGTCTTTTACTGTAAGTTTTTTTTAAATTTAAACATTCACTATATTCTTTGATCACACCTCGTATGTACCAATCTCGACTGTCATCTACACCTGATACACATTTGTCCAACTATGCTGTCCTTTTGCTAGCATCCTATGGTTGGTTCTCTACACCTCTATCCTATATTAAATCTCATGTTTCTTGTATCCTGTTCTCAATTTACTTCCTTGTTTTCACAAAGTACATCCTCTCATACCTCTGGACAAAGGATGCAGGGGAAATAAGTACTGAGACATTGTACATTTGAAAATATCTTTCCTCTTTGCTCACACTTGATAAGTTGGCTGGGTAAAGAATTCTAGGTTGGAAATCATTTTCCTCCTGACAGTGTCCCATTACAATGTTAAGAAGACTGGAGCAATTCCAATTCTTAATCTTTTCTATGACCTGTTCTTTCAGTCTGGACACTTCTAGGTTTCTTCCTTATGTCCTCAGTGTTCTGAAATTTCTCAATGTCTATTTTTCATCCAGTGCACCAGCCATTCAATGGACCTTACCTATTTGGAAACTCTATCCTTCAGTACTACAGGACCTCATGGACTGATCCACTTATGATTCTTTACCTTTAGCTGATATTTGCTACCTCTGATTTCCTCTCCACACTTTCCGGGAAAAGTTCTTAACTTTATCTTGCAAGGCATCTATCAAGGTCTGTGTTCCTCTCTCCTATTTTTCATTTCCAAATGTTCTTGTTGTTTCAATTTTGCTTTTATCGATTACCATGTCATTTCATGGTTGTAAAAAAATCTTCCTAAGATCAATGTAGGTTTTTTTGTGTGTGTTTTTTTAAGTTTTCTTCTATCTGCATAGTTGATTCTTCCCAGCTTTTTTTTTTTTTTTGCTAGTTTTAAGCTTTAGCTTTCATGTTGAGACCTTTTTCAGATGTTCACATTTAAGTGTGACAGAACACAAAGCTATTTAGGAGGGTTTTCAAACTATGAAGCACCATTTAAGATGATCAGGCTCAGCCATTTAATTGAAGAACCCCCAATATCAGTATCTTTTAATGTCTTTCCTTGGGCTAGTCAGACCATCTAGAGAAGAACCTTCCAGTCACCCACCTGGAGGGTAAAGGCCAGGCTATCATATTCTGGAAGCTGAGCTGAGGAAGAGGACTGAGGTTTTCTGCACGTAGACAGGATGCATAAATTCACTTCTGCCACCTTTCAGTATTCTCTTGTTCTGGAGTAGACTGACCCTACTATTCTCTCACTCAGGTCTATCAGGTCTATATCACTTTCCCTTCTGTTTCATCGTTCCCAAATTTTGTTGCTCATCTCTTCACCCATTCTTTCTTTCCTTGTAGGTTTATGCATTTAATATTTTAAAAACAAAACACTTTATTCTTTTAGTGAGTAGGTCTTTGTGTTCAATCTACTATCTTTAACTAGAAATTCCCAGTTCAACAAATTTCTGTATGGCCCTAACCAAAACCTAAAACGTAGTAACCAAGTACCTAAGACAAACCCAATCCCATCCCCATCCCCATCCGGAAAGGCCCAGAGTGAAGAAAGGTAAACAGGAGGATGGGAATAAAAAATAGGACTAAGGAGGTAGGGAGGGGGGCAAGGTCTGTTTATGTAAGAGAATGTCTACTCCTCTTTCACTCCTTTTACAGAAGTCTCTCTTACAAAAGAGTGGGGGGAGGGGAACAACATCCAAGGCTCTTTTCTAACTTTAGTAGGTGGATTTGGGTATTGGCATCAAAGGCAAAACTCCCACATGCTGGTTCTCGAGGGTCGTCCAGTGTAAGAGCCAGCTAGCTTTCTATCCGCATAAAGAAGCCCACCCATAGGCCCTCTACTGCCTCACCTTATACAGGAAAAGAAAACCAAGAATCACCCAACATCTAAGGAAAACCTGGGCACAATGAAAAAAAATTTAAATAAATTAAGAAACTGGCCCTGAAGAAAAGACAGTGTTGAGATCATCTCCTAGAACCTTGGTGCTTAAAATGTAGACCCTGGACAGCCTGGGAGCGTTAAGTGTGAGAAGAGAAACAGACATTTTAGTCAAGTCATACAAGGACTGAGAAAGTTTATTTCCTAATGACCCCCTCAAAGGAAATGACTTTAGAATGTGCATCAGCAGAGCAAAAAAGAACACCAAGAAAGCATAAAACATGATATTCAAGAGAGAATAGAGACAACCTGGGAGAGCTGTGAAAGGGAAGTCTAGTACACCAGTTGCTTGGTAAGTGAGCCAGTCCAGATTGGACTAGGAGAGGGGCATCTCCAAGAGGGCACTCTGGAGGAAAAAAGAACTCTGTAGAAAAGAAGGTATCATTGAGGCTCTGACCAAGGATATAATGCAGGAGCAGATGGAGCGGGGAGAAAGGAGAGGAAGATAGCTAGAAATGGGGAGAGGGGTAGATGTGCAAGAGAATCATAGCCCAAATGTGAAGCCAAACGCCAAAATTAGAACAAAAAGACAACCCAAGAAAAATGGAAGGATTTCAAGAATAGCTAGAAGTAATCGGAATAATCTTTCTCCAAAAGGAAAACTAAAAAGCAGCATTATTTTGACTAATTTGTAGAATATAAGAAAGGAAAATTCATATGGATATTATCTCTGAAGATCCTTATCAAGGTATCCTAAGAATGGCCTAATGGAAAATTAACAAAATCCTAGCCACTGTAGACTTACTTGCCTCTTCTGTGAAAAATATATACATAGTTATATTGTACAATAAATGCCATTATTATTGTTCAGCTTTTGCAATCAACAGACCTCACAAGGTTACAAAATAAAATGTAAATATTATCAATCTTAATTTTTATTTTAGGTAAACCTAGATAGAAGCTGAAAGAATGGGTAAGAAAGAAATGGAAGATGGGGCATTAATTATCTCAATTTAGCAAAGAAAGACTCCAAAGATACTTTCTATAAGCTCATAAAATACATATAATTTTAAGTATATAAAGTCACAAAGGTAATCAGTAGAACAATTTAAAATAGTGCTGCAAATATATTGGAAGTAGGACAAAGTCAACAGCAGGTGTGGTAAACTAAATCCTTGATCTAATATCTGAAGTTGATAAAACAAGAAACTGATGTAAGTATATTTTAAAATATTGCAGTATTCCCCAGACTTCAACATAAAATTGGTAAGACTAGACAGCAGAACTGGGATAGAAAGGGGTAGGGCAGGAGAATCTTGCTTTTCATTTATAAATTCTTTTGTACTGTTTGGTTTTCTAAAACCTCTTTTTAATAGTTAAACGCTGACTTCTTTAAGAAACTTTGTAATAAAAAGGAAATTCGATACATGAAAATCACACTTCAATGCTTTCATTCTGTGCATGTTTTTAACTGTTTTAAAGATACAAAAGTGTGTGAATATATACATATAATGCACATAGCAATAAAATGCTTTCCACAATAATTTGTTATGGGAAAATTTCTCCAACTCACAGGATGTCATATTTTCAATGCTCCCAAAGATAGAATTTAGCATGAGGACTGCAACTGGTACAAAAATGTTTCAGAATTGAACACTAAAATGGTAAGCTGAAGATAAGCACAAATTATTA
>NW_017731646.1:1523183-1525253 GCF_001890085.2 Hipposideros armiger | reverse complement strand
TGAATAAGGAAAATTATAATCCCACTTTTGGTATATGTTCTTCTAGTCATTTATCCGTACAGACATACACATGTATCAAATCTTTTTTTCTTTTCTTAAAAACTTGGGATCATAGAAAATAAGTGCCTCTTAAGTGGTTCATTTGAATCTATCATATTCCAAAAATTAGAATACAATCACCAGAGAAATACAGTGACATTCTTATTTGTTGTAAAATTATTCTATTTACTTATCTACATGTATCTTTCTTTTGTGAAGTTTAAAATGTTAGACTTGATTTTCTATTACATCCACCTGGCGTAGGAGAAAAAGCACAGGCATTGTAGAGTCTAAGGCATAGGCTTCAAATCTTGATTTTCCGAATCACGATGAATGTGACCTTGTGTAAATGACAACCTCTCTGACTCTGTCAGATGAAAACTTAACTGTACCTACCAAATAGGGTTGTTTTGAGGGTTAAATAAAATATGTTAAAGGATGACCCAGTGCCTGGCACCCAACAGTAACCCTACAAATATTAGTTCTCATTAAAAACAAAAAGCAAAAAACAAAACAAAACAAAAAAACCGCGTGAATGAAACACAACTACTCAAAGTCAGACTTTTAGACATAAATACACTTAACTATAATTGAAAAGGTGTTATTTTATCAGGGTTTTTACTCACTTGTCATTTCAATTATTTCACACCCCCTTACATTTGGCGATAACCAAAAAATTTACTTAGGGGAAAAAATATATTTTAAGTTCATTTTACACGTGTTTGGCTATCTGAAATCATAACTAACAAGAATGCAGAAATTTTCTCTTGTAAAAGTAACCCATGAGTTAAAACCTTGCGGTTGAGAATTTCTTTTAAGAAGGATAAATTAAGTGATGAACAGAAAAGCAGCTCTAGATTTTGTGTTCCCCTTCCAATATAAGTTTTGGGATGAACAAGAGAGGAATTCTTTATAGCAATTACAGAAAATGTCACGGGGAAAAGGGTAAGTTTGAAAACTGCTCCCTGCGTAGGTCTGAGGACGTGGGATTCTAAGATTTAAAACCTTGCAGTCTTTCAACAGAATTAGGAAATGAGACGGTGGGAGGAGGGGAAAACGGTCTGTAAAAGTCAGAGAGGCAGAAAAAGCAATAGGAGGGGGGGAGGGGGGCAGCTAAAAAACGCTAAGGATCCTGGCTTCCGCGAAGCAGTTTCGTTTACGGAAAAAGAAAATAGTTGGGGAACTAAGAAAATGAGGAAATTCCAGGGCTCCGCGAAGAAGGTTGGAAGGGGCGTGAGAAACAGGGAGGCTCTGCGGCGGAAAAAGAGGGGTGGTGTCGTCCGAAAGAAGGGTCGCCCCGGGAAAGGGAGCAGCGGCGGGACCGGAAAGCGAGGACAAGAATGTGGGCGGGGGGAGAGACAGGGAGGCCTCTGCGGTAGTCGACTCCGAGAAAAAACGAGCCAAAGGACCAAAGGGGGCCGGAGTAGCGCACAGCGCCGCGGTACCTGCAGAGATCGTCCAGGACGCTGCCGGGAATCTCCACCCGTTTGGTCTCCATGATGAGGACCCACAGCAGGAGCAGTGCATCCCGGCTCCGCGCGGCCGGGGACCGAGGGAATGGCACGGAGAGCGGGCAGCAGCGGCGGCGGCGGCCCCAACAAGGACGAGAGGGGGTAGGGTCGAGACCCGCTTACTTATGTTCCGCACCCTCAGCCCTGGACCCCCAAGGCTGGGCCGAGGCGCGGGGCGGAGCCCCGGGAGTTACGCCCCGCTCTGCTTGAACGGCCCAATGGGAAGCTCTATATTCGGGACCCTGAGAGCGCTAAACCAATGAGATATTTGCTTATTGGTCCGTCGTCTCCAATCCATCTTCAAGTAGCTCAGTTGCTACTCAGAAAACCAACTTCCCGCCGCCTTTGATTGAGCCCTGGGGTGGATACGCGCATGCGCACAATAACTCCTCTGCACTCCTAGAAGTCCAGAGAGCTCAGGTCTTCACTATACACCCGGAGACTAACACACGGACTTGGGCGTGGTCTACACGTCCTTTCCGTGATTGAGCCGACTCTCAAACCTCCACAGAGCAGACCC
>NW_017731646.1:1513718-1520555 GCF_001890085.2 Hipposideros armiger | reverse complement strand
GATAGAGGAGCGGTGTCTCGGTTCCTAAGACCATCAAAATTATGTGTTTTCCGATGGTCTTAGGCGACCCCTGTGAAAGGGTCGTTCGACCCCCAAAGGGGTCGCGACCCACAGATTGAGAACCACTGCTCTAGAAGAAAGCGGCAGTCTTTTCTTCATTCCTATCTCTTTGCTGCTTCCTGTGGCCAGCAATTGGCCACCTGGCCAGAGAAGCAAAATAGAAGATGTTGTGGTCTCTAATGACCTTGGAGCCACCAAGCCAGACCTGAAGTGTATCTTTAGACTTCTTTTACAGAGAGAGAGAGAGAGAAACTTCTATCTTATTTAAGCAGTGATATTGGGGTTTTTTGGGGTTTTTTTTCTGTTATATTCAATCAGTAGTCCAGACTCACATAAGAAGTCTTCTCATTATCTGGAGTCAAAGGCAGTTATCATTTGAGATTTGAGGCTGATCTTTCGATTTGGAAAAAGAAAAATTCAATAGGCCTTTTGATCATACAAAAAAGACCTGAAACGATTACAGGCGGGAGAGTTTGAGGCAACTGGAAGGTAAACAGCTCTGTGGAATGATGCGAAAGTTTATCTTCCTTTAAGTGGAGCTGAGGTTGTACAGAAAGAGGATTATAATGTTGGAGGAAGGGAGAACGAGCAAGGAGAAGGACTCCCTCTCTTTTTTGAAGAAATAAAAGGGTGTTTAGTTGAGGGCTACCACCCTGGGTAGAATTTAAGTTCGGGATTCCCACATCTATCATCTATTCTCTCAAAGAAACCCCTGCTACTAGGGGCCTAAGGAGAGTGACAGCCAGTGCAGCAGCCCTCTGCAGAGATGGATCTAGAAGCCAGGCTATCAGTGTGCATTAATTTTAAAGTGGATACTTTTTTCTTTTCTNGCATCTTTCACGTGGATTACTTCAATAGGCTACTGTTCTGTCTTCCGCTCTTACCTGTTTTTAATCCACCCTCCACAGAGCAGCAAGAATCATCTTAAAACATAAATCTGATCACATCACTCTCCTGCTAGGAAATCTTCATGACCCTTGGAGTAAAAGCCAATCTCCATGTTATAGCCTAAGAGAGTTTACATGACGGGGCGTCTGCCTCTTTTTAGCTTCATTCTAGGTCCCATTTTCATCTTCTTGCTCACCACACTAGCCACACTAGTCTTCCTCAAATTCATCAGATACTCCAACCTATTACTGCATTTCCTCGACTTGGAACACTGTCCATCTCCTTCCATAATACCACTTTTATCCCCTATGTACAGCTTAAACATCACCTCATCAGAAATCCTCCCCAGACTATTTTATCCAAAGAGTCTCTGCTGTTATTATCTATCACGTTCCTTGTTTCCTTCATACTATGCTTCCTCAACTTGATTTTTTTTCAATTAATTTTTTCCCTCTCTCTCACTACATTATAAGTTACAAGAAAGCAGGAATCTTTTCTGTTATTCATTGAATCCCCAGGACTTAGAGTGTCTTCGACATATGGTAGGCACTCTATAAACATTTGCTAACTAAAGAACAGACAAATGAGTAAGTTATCACCAAATGTGCTGAAGTTACTGACGAGGAGGTGATGAGATGCAAATCTTAATATGAGTAAGTGTGAATCTCTTTTAAATAAAAAACGAAATCTCTGCTTAGAAATCTGTTGGAAAATAAATCTGTTGAAAAACTCACTCTAGCTCAAATGGGATTTTGTTACTTTCACCAAAGAATCCTAATTATTTCAGGGCTCACTTGCTTTGTGTGTGTGTGTGTGTGTATTAGATATATATTAGATATATAATATAAATGTATGTAATATATAAATATATGTAATATACAATAATATAAATATAAATATTATAGTAAATATATGGAATATATAACTATATATATTAAACATATTATGTATAAATATATATTATATATACCTGGGTGCAAAAGTAATGTATACATATCTTGAGGGGTTTTTTTTGTTTTTTTTTTAGCTGAGCCATCCTGCCACCTGTTGGCAGCTCAGCTTGGGCCAGGAATCAAACTAGTGACCCTGTTGCTCAGAGTTTACACTCTTGAGTGAGCGCTTAATAAACAGGGCCACTCAGCTGTCCCTATGTATTACTTTTCAAAGTTGAGTTGAATTGAATTACAGTAGCAATGTGTTGTATGATGTTTGCTCAAAAGATGGTGTTAATCAAATGAATGCTAGCGTCACCATGTAACAGGCAGGACAGTCGAAGAAAATGGCAGAAGCATGGTTGTTGTTCGAAGAGTGCAAGATCACATTGATGTGAGATCTTACCTCGGTGAGAATTTGCCAGGACAATGGATAGGATGAAGTGGCGCGGTTGAGTTTCCCCCATGTTCTCCTGACTTAACACCCCTTAACTTCTACCTGTGGGGGACTTTAAAGGATGTCATGTGCCATAGAAAACCAGCTACACTGGTGCTACTTCAGGAAGAAACTGAAACGGCACGTGCAGTGACACAAGTGGACACTGGTCAATGTTGCTCAATCAGTAGTTCGCTGTAATCAGAGGTGTCTGGACGCTGATGGTAACCAATTTGAGCACCTCTTGTAGTTGCTGAAGTCAAACATTTGACTTATATTCATGTTATCAGTATATATTATTACAATATTAATACAATTTTTTTCCTTTCTTAATATGTGTAAACATTTTTTGGTAATATATATATATATATATATATATATATATATATATTAAGTCCAGATTCTAGAACTCTAGAATACTCGCATCTTCTTTTCTTTTGCCCTCCCCTCCCTGACCCTCTGTCTTGTTTTACTCCCATGCCTTGATGGGTTTTACCCAGAATGGGAGGAGACAATTGAAAGGGGACAAATGGAGCCATCAGGCCCAAACACAAAAGCTCTAATCTACTAGTAAACAACTTCCTTTTGCATGAGGAACAAATCAGAAAAAATAAAATTGTTTCAGGATTTTTCTTTTTTTTTAATAGTTTCTTAATTTTTTTGTAAAATCAGAAATATAATCTCTATAACCATTCTTAAGAATCCTCTTATTAATTCTCTGTCACTGACAAAGGGATTGGCGGGGACTGAAATTTCAGAAACTAAGTTACTAATACACACTAATTACTATGTTGAATCTGAATAAATTTTGTTGTTGAGTAAGCACGCTGGAGGTTGGCTTGTTTTTCTTTTTTTAACTGACCTTGTAAGCATCTTAATTGGGAAAGCTGTTTGTGTCATAGCATCTCTTATAATGAATTCTTTAAAAGAAGAGATTCTGTTGAAAAAACACCGAGTAAGTCCAAGTACTTCTCCAATCACTCATTATTAAAATAATCAGTTCAGTTTGGCCCCAGAACTCTTTTCCACATGATCCATATGAGGCTCACAGTCCACAGCTGTGTTCATCACCCCCCCAGACAGAGGTCCCACCTGTGACAAGCCTGGGCCGTTCTAACTGTTCCAAGATTTACAAGGAAACCAGGATCCAAAACACCAAAAGTGTGTTTTATGTCTACCAGCAGAGGGTATCCATACCTTTTTTCCATTTACAAATTTTACATCATATCTGCTGACTCATGTTGTTAGCGCAAGAGCAGGAATTGAAAGCTGAGGCTTTTGCCCTACGTAGGACTCCATTTCTAAAAAGTTCTTGTTATTACGTTATTTTCTGGTTAAATTACTCAGGTCTCTGAAAAACCCCTTTCCCGCATAATGAAAACCTCCCCTTTAAAGTTGGCTTTCTCTTCACAATTCTGTAGTCATTGCAACACTGCCAAACATTACTCTGCTTGTCACACTCAGTAACCTTACTCTGTAGCCTTTCTCTATGTCTATTGAGATATAACTTACCAAGAATTGCTTTTGACTTTTAGTAAAATTAAAATGTTTACTTTGGGAAAATTTAGTACAGCTTCGTATCTAGTTGCAAGAAAAAAGATCTGGTGTACTCTATGCCTAGTTTCCCACAATGATAATGTCTTACAAAACAGTAACAGGATCTCACAACCAGGATATGGGCCTCCACACAGTTAAGACACACGTTTTCATCTCCATAAGGATCCTTCATGTCGCCTTTTTATAGCTGGCATTTTCTGCCTGGGTGTCAAATATTTATTATAGATTCCAGTTGAAGACCTTTTCGTGACTTTTACATGCCTCCCTCTCAGCTTTGCTTAGGAACTTATTAACAATTACTTAAAATGACCAAAATCTATTTTCCAGAGCTGTCAAACATACTGTCTGATAAAAAAAATTGTACATTCTAAATTTTAGGAACCATAGATAGACTAGCAAGGGATTCAAAGCAATGCACAGGATAGCAGAGAGGCATCCTGGAACTCCAGAGTCAAAGCAGCACGGTGGGAGGCAGGGCAGTCAGTGNAGCTCAGTTGCTACTCAGAAAACCAACTTCCCGCCGCCTTTGATTGAGCCCTGGGGTGGATACGCGCATGCGCACAATAACTCCTCTGCACTCCTAGAAGTCCAGAGAGCTCAGGTCTTCACTATACACCCGGAGACTAACACACGGACTTGGGCGTGGTCTACACGTCCTTTCCGTGATTGAGCCGACTCTCAAACCTCCACAGAGCAGACCCGTGGGCGCGTTCAGGTCTGCACAAGCGTGCATTCACGGTTCCTGTCACCAGATAGCCTGCACACACACTCACCCCCGCCCCCACCACCTCCAGCCCAAGGGCTGTTTCTGCTTTCACTACAAACTCCTGAAGAGGGCTGTCATTTTTGTGGTAGCTCATCTGTGTCCCTCTTCAAACACCCAGCCCCACAGGTGAAATACTTTATCCCAGCATCTGACACGTAGTGAGATCTTGGAAAATATTGATTGAACCTGAACTCGGGAATCGGCATTCTACCTCTACACAAACACCACTCCAACCTGCTGATCCTCGTTCATGCCTCATCTTGCTAAATGGAAGCCAATCCATTTGAGATCCTACTTCCTCCTTTTACATTAGACCCACAGGCAGACACACACATACACACACACACATCACACCCCTGCTCAGGTCATGAGTTTAGTCTGTTCTGCCATTTAATGTTCATCATTTCTCATCATTTCTGTCCAAATGTCCACATTTACAAATCAGGTTCGCATTATTTCTCCTCTCTAGTGCAGGAGCTGTCTAACCAGTACTTCCTCTATTCTTGGCCTGTACAACTGCCCAAGTTGTTTTGTTCAGGTATGAACAGGGTACCATGTTTTCAGCTTCTGATATATGATCAAGTCCAAATTTTACATAAGAGTCCTGTTACCATGAATTTTACTCTCCTGTTTTCCATCTTTGTCTTTTTGCTTTTTATTGGAGAATTCCTCAAATGTATCTTCTAGCTATCTAAACAGTTTTTACTTTTCTAGAGTTCTCTTTTGTTCTTCAAGTCTCTTTGATGTAGTGTCATAGGCTTGCTTCATAGATTTCTTATCCCTATGAGGAAAAGTTTCTTATTCTTGAGTAGTCTCATAGTCCTCTCAGCTGCTTTTTGCTATTAATCAAGTCTCCATCTATAATATTAGAAGTTTTCTGGTCGTCCTCAACTACAGGCATACCTTGTTTCATTGCACTTTGCTTGATTGTGCTTCACAGATGTTGCATTTTTTTTACAAATTGAAGACAAGACACCCTCTCCCCAGCAAGAAAGATTGTGGCTTACTTTATTGCAATACTCACTTTATTGCAGTGGTCTGGAACCGAACCTGCAATATCTCCAAGGTATGACTATATTCACTCATACTTGAGAGTAGGGAACTAAAAATCTGGAGTCAAATGCTATGAAAGCTGATTGGACATCCCCAGCACGTGGGTGGAACTTGTTTCCTGAGAACTTCACTGTAGGATGATCTGGCTGGGTTGTTGGTTGGGAACACATGGCATCAGTATTTATAGGTCATTCTTTCCAGCTGGTCAAACTCCCTAACGAGCAAATCCTTCCAGGTGTCAATGTAAGAAACATCCAAACCTGTAGAGAATTTTTATGAGTTTATTTGAGCCAAATTGATGACATATGCTGGGGAGCAAGATCTTAAATGCTCCTGAGAGTGGCAATTTTGCAGCTTATTTTATACATTAGAATGAAAGGAAAAGACGTAAGGAAAGAGCATGAAATCCATTGGTGGTAGATTAAGGAGCAGGAAGAAAGCATAGCAAGGAAATCTCTAGGATTGGATAAAAGGCAAAATGGAGATACATGACTTATTTTACATTGGTGGGTACAAGTTAGTTAATAATTAACATTTACAGCACATAAAGATGGTATGCTGGCAACAAGGTAACAGTGAGGGGTTCTGTGGTCTCATGCTCTGGTCGTCTTGTGCTCCAGTGCCCTCAGTTATGCCTTTCAGGGGTAGGAAAAGAAAATTACTCTGACATTTCAAAGGTATGTTATCCTAGATACATAAGAACAATGGACAGGGCTCACTTAAGGTAAAGGTTGACCTTTGCCTAGGAAGCTATAGGCCTGGGACGTGACTACCCGCTATGACAGGCCCAGATAGGAATTTGTACTCAGACCATCCTGTGTGGTTATTTTTGGTCACTGAGCTGGTCAGGCCTGCCATGTGGCCCCCTGAGCTTGTCAGATTCATTACCTAGCCCCTTTTTTATTCACACAGGCCAAGTTGGAAGTATTCTGGGAGTCAAGTAGTGGAGCACAGGCAGGAGTATTTCATTCACTTATTTCAATCCCCCTTGGCACAGTAAAAGTCTAGTTTGAGTTCCCTAAGAAGCAGGCCCTGAGCCAGGGATTTGAGTCCAAGTAGCTTATATGGGAGGTGATGCTGGGAAGGATGGATAGCAGAGCAGGGAAGTAAGTCAAGGAAGGGAAGAAAGCCAATAAAAAGGATTA
>NW_017731646.1:1509792-1512193 GCF_001890085.2 Hipposideros armiger | reverse complement strand
GTGCTCACACACACATTTCTAGAAGCTGGGCTAATTCACAGTAGAGTAGCCCTTAGAGCAGTCCTCTGAGCTATGACTTACACAGAACCCAAGGCCTCAGTCAAATCCAATTGTCCACAGGCCCCAGCAGCCTGTAGCTTGAGAAAGGCAGATAAATTGGAGTTTGGAGAAGAGGGGAAGGGAAATGCTAGGGTTCTTAAATTATAATACTGATATGGGTTTTAAATAATTGGGTTGATCAAAACATTTGATAAGAAAAAATTCTGAGATGTTCTAAATTAAAGTGATAGCAGCCAGAGAGTGAGAGAAAGAGACAGAACAGTTAGCCTGTTAATAGCTGTGGAGCGTCCCTGACAAAAGACTGTTCATATTCCTGCATGTCTGTTGGAATTTAGGATTAATTTCCAGGTGGCTATTTCCTCGACTATCCAAAAGAGAGAATAGCCAGGTGGCACAGAACCCCAGGAGCCTCCGCTTCTTATTACCCGTGAACTTTCCAATCTGCTGCCCACAGCCAATCCACAGGAGTGGACACTCCTTGCAGGCTCTGAGCTGAGTCCACAGCTGGGCTGCCTCACCTTTTCCCGCCCCCTTTGTCTGCAGCTAATATAAATCCTTTCGGAAGGCCTTGCATATTTTTCACCTCTCCCCAACATGATGTATAAAAACGCTTGCAAAACTCTAGGATAATGGACGTGTTGTCTTTCCTACCTAGCCATGCTGCTGCTGCTTTGGACTTCACGCTCAAAGATCGGTCTTTTTTTTCTTTTTTTTTTTTTTTGCCAGCAATGACCTAATAAACCCTTTCTTTAAAACAAAACTGTCTGCCGTGGAAGTTAAAGTTTTTTATTTAACACCTTTAAAGTTTTAAAATATATGCTATCTCATTTAGTCTTTATAACTACATGGGATGGGCAGCTAGATTAATGAGGTTTATGAAGATGAACAGATTTATAAAGATTAAATGATTAAATCACTGTATGTAACGAAGCCAGGACTAGAACTCAGTTCTTCTGAACTCACAGCAGGAATTCTGCTTTAAGAAGAGTGACACAATAATTATTAATGTCTGTGTAGCATAGTATAAAATTCTTTTCAAATAACAATAATCCTCACAACTGTTAAAGAAAAAAACCACAGGCTCAAAATGGCATCACTCGTGCTAAAAGCCCATTGACACCAAACCTAGATTTAATAGCTGATCTAATTGGAGTTTCAACCTCCACCAGAAATTTAATCAACCAGTCTGGAATTTTCTGGTCAAGCCCCACTAAGTTAATCTGTCACATGGGCCCTCTCCAACTCCCATAGAAAAAAGAGGCGATCTGCATGATAACAATCTCCAAAGAGAAGATGTCCAGGCCCAAGAATAATACTTTCTTTTCTTTTATTAAGAGCTCCCCTGCCCCATCCTTCTTCCTATAAAATCCTTCCACTTTGTACAACCCCTCAGAGCACTCATCTAATGGCTAGATGGGATGCTGCACAATTCATGAATCAATAAAGCCAATTAGATTTTCAAATTCACTCAGTTGAGTTTTGTTTTTTAACACAACAAACCAAGTGGTCATGGAACTCTAAAAAGAAAAAAAAGCTTAATGTGCTAAATGGCCTCTCCCAGCTCAGCTGAGCTCCTGACAGCTCTGACTCCATTTCTCTACAGGCCTTTCTGCTCTGGCCTTCTCCATGTGCTACCTGTATCCTCAGGATGACGGTGAGATTGCCCTAGTAGTTCCAGGCATCATATCCTGAACTGATGACATTCAATAAAGAGGCAGAGAGCTCTCAGGTGTCAGAGCAGCTGATTAAACCAGCAAGCCAAATATGAAAGAGTTAAGCCTTTAATCACATACTGTGATAGAACGAATGAGAGGTTAAAACCAGAAAAGGCATGCTCCCTCCATTTTCTCCACGGAACAGGCCACTGGTCAAGGTCTCGGGTGGATCAGCGCAGATCCACCTGCCACTGGAAGTGGTCTCACTGAGCAAAACGCTCCAGCGTTTTATGGACCCTGGAGAGGGAGGGTTTCGAGGGGGAAAGGCTAGGAGTGGAAAAAGTACTCTTCCTTCCCCTGTAAAAGGGTTTCCACAGAGGAGCCTGAAGAAGTCCTCTGCCCAAGGCCTCAGATCAAGAGACCTAGGATTGAAGGCCCTGGGGCTAGGAATGCAAATACATGAAGCATATGAGTCAGAGAGGCCTGCAACGCACTGGCTGTGTACCCAGTCTCCGTAGGGAAGGCAGTTAACCCCTATGAGGCATGCCAGGTAAACTTTTGTAATTGCCTATAGTTAGGTAGGCCTGAATAATCACATACAGGTGATTATTTTTAACCAAGAGCCAGGCACTTCAAGAACTACCCGAGTTGGGTGAACCCTGAAACCTGTCCTACCTCTGAACTTA
>NW_017731646.1:1502870-1504727 GCF_001890085.2 Hipposideros armiger | reverse complement strand
AAAACTATCTCATAGATCCAAGTGGGAAGAGCTGAATGAGATAGTTGGCTGACATTATTCATGTCTCTAAAAAAAACAATGAGTCAACAAGACATAGAGGAAAGCCTGAAAGAGGTCTGAGATGCAGAATTTGGCACTGCCTCTCCAAGTCCCATAGGCTGAAGACCCACTGAGTACCAACTTGACCATCTGCTTGGCACTATTTCCACGTAATGGCTCTAATAGGACCATTAACCTTTCAGAATCATGAAACTTAAGCTCCATCTCAATTCAACACTCTTCAAGCAGCCTGAAGATTACAATTGTACATGCCTTGCAGCTTTCTATCAGCACTGTTAAGGCCCTGCAAAGGAGAGGGGCGGAATCCAGATCAAAACAGACCATTTGAGAGAGTGGAAAGTCAAACTGCACCCAGGAGGCCAATTCCAAACACCAGGTCTGCATGGTTCTCAGCAGAACCAGAATTTGAGGGAGGGTTGTGGAATTGGAAGGTGGGTATTAGGAGAGGAGGTTACACTTTCTGAGTCACAGACGGAGTAACAAAAGGTCACTTTGGAAATGAACAAAAAGATTTTGGTAATTGTTCTAATCAAAGGGGGAGCGTCCACAACTTGTCTTTGTTGGTTGGGCTCTGATGAGTGAAGCTGGTTTAAGGACAGGGCTCGCTTCTCTTGGTTCCAGGTTTTACAGGATAGAAGGCTCCTTGCCCACTAGGGGCCAAATCCACATTTTCACTAATGTTGGGAATACCATTTTAGAGTATTATTCCTTTCTCTTGAAGCTTTTTCCCTTCTAAAAATGCAAAATGTCCAGGAAGAGCATTAATACATTAAAACTTCATTACTCATATAGACATTTTTATTGAGAAATTTTTTAAGCAAAAATTGAATGCCCTCTGTCAACTATAATTATATATGTGTGTGTGTGTGTGTGTGTGTGTGTGTGTGTGTGTGTGTATATATAATCACAGGATGTGGAGTACAGTACAGGGAATAGAGTCAATGAAATTGTAATGGCTATATACAATGTCAGAGGGATAGTAGATTGGGGGAAAGGGGTTATCACTTTGTGAGACATATAAATGTCTAACTATTACATTGTTTTGTACACCTGAAACTAATAAAACAAGAAAGAAAAAAATTGAATGTACTCTATTTTACTACTATTGAAATGAGCTTCATTTTTTTATCAGTAAAAGACTTCCTAAAAGTGAATTTTCCTAACTTTTAATATGAAAAATTCATGCAAATCAATGACTCACTCTGGAAATAAAAACTGAATGTAACCACTAAGCTTAAAAAGCTCAGGCCATAATATTAATATGCAAAAATGGAGTTTTCATTTCCATACATTTGCCAATATACATCATTATTTTCATGACAGTGGGGTATGTAAGCCATAAATTTACAGTTTCCAGGATTACATAAGTCTTAAAGCTTATCTACCTCTGACATGTGGGTGCCATTTCTTCAAAGGTATTTGTTTGGGAAAGAATAGCAAACAACAACCAGCTGCCCGACTGCTGGTTTGGCCTTGTTTCAGTACCTACATTAAAATCTGTTTATTTAATTTTCTACAGAAGAGAATTTGAATTGCTAAACTTGTAACATACAGCAGGCATCCCTAATTTAGGTAAAAGAGTCATTTTGCCAGAGCTCCATAAAAGCTATACAAAAACATATGTTACTTTTCACAAATGTAAAGTTTTATTTGCAAAGCACGAGCCCACTCTGTAACAGGTGCTAGGCTTATCATGAAGTATGGAGTGAATTACTACTTACCTCTCCTGTCCTGCTCATGACCTCATCTCGCTTACCTCCTCTTTCTCCCCTTCTTCATAACCCCTTTTCCCTCCTC
>NW_017731646.1:1497856-1498751 GCF_001890085.2 Hipposideros armiger | reverse complement strand
CAGAAAGAGGGATGGCATGATCCTCACTCCCATTTCAGTTTTCAACCTAGGAAAGAGTTGGGGCAAGGAAAGAGCTGAGCACTAAGTTATCCAACCCCATGGTTCCCCACTGGACCCCAGTGTTTTCAAATCCAGTGCAAATAGCTGATAGAGGTGAGTCTTCCTTAAATCTGGGGGAAAAAAGCAGAGCCCCCCCCCCAAAGTCTTGCTTTTAAATTCCATCTCTGCACCAGCCTCAATGTTTCTCATTTTTAAAAGCCCAGCTTAGATTTCACTTACTTCATGAAGCTCGACCAACTGCTATCAGAGCTCACCCTGATCTCCAACTTTTCTAAATTCTTATGACATACAAGTTAGCCCACATTTGATTTTGTATTGTTCTCTTTTTTTGTTTGTCTTATCTCTGGAATTAGATTTTAAGTTCTTTGAGTGTAGGGGAAATATTTTACATTTATTTCGAATTTCCTACAGAAACTTGCAGATATAACACTCAATGAAGGTGTATCTGTGGACTGATTAATTCTACCTAAGCTGTGCAAACCTGATCTAATGTGAGTGTACTATTTATAAACCACAAATAAAATGAAGGACAACTCAGCTAAAACCAACATGTGGTTCCCATTTGCCAGGTTTCCCAAGTAATATAGATTATGGCCTTGTTGATAAAACCACAGTAATTTTGAAAACTGTCAGCAGACACCTTCATGTGCCATTCTAGTGACTACAAGCTATTTTCTTAGACTTGTATAAACTTGACATAAGCCTACCCATTTTCTATAAATAATTCTATAAATAGGCTTATACCCATACATAGATATATAGAACATGGTACTCATTCTTTAAGTAATCACTGTGTAGATATATTTTAAAGTATTGGAAGCCTATTTCTCCCTTT
>NW_017731646.1:1494268-1495146 GCF_001890085.2 Hipposideros armiger | reverse complement strand
AAATCACTCTATTAATGTTGTATAGCATACCCATGCATTTTTTCAGTTTTACCATAATAGTATGTATCCATAAATAATATATGCTATTGCTGTGCATGCATGTTTTAAGTTTTAAGTGCTATCACACTCTGCTTATTATTCTACAACCTCCCTTTTTTCCCTTTACAATATGTATTTGTAATTCATCTCATGTTAATATGGTAACTGTAGATCACTTATTTTAACTATCTGGAATTTCATTTTAGTAAACCCATTTCCCTGTGAATGCACATTTAAGTTACTCCCAGTTTTCCCCAGGTTCCAAAAAATGCTGCAAGAAATGTTCTTGTTCATATTCATTTATACACATACATAAAAGTTTCTCTGTGGCATATACCTACAAGTAGAATTGCTGGGTATGCATATGTTAAATGTTGATAATGCCAAATAACGTTTCAAAAATGGTTGTAACGATTTCAGTTCCCACCCGCAATACATGAAAGTGCCCATTTGCCTCACATGCTCTCGCGATTAGTGTTAATATACTTAGTCTGGTACTACAGTGATGGACTTCAATAAGCCCCACCCTGCCTGCCCTGACCAATGGCTTATGGGGATCAATATCTTGTGGCCCACCAGGTGGAAAGCTCTGATCCCTTTGTGATAAATCAATTCAATTAACCTCATTAATTTCATTTCTTTGGTAGCTTGATCTATTATTTAAAAGGGTATTAAGATCTTCCCTCTTGATTGTGATTTGGTTAATCATCCTTCTGCGGTTCTTGATTGTTTCATCATCTGGTAAATTATTCTTTTTTTATCAAAGAATTTTTTTATCCCAAATGCTATTTTTAATCTTAAATGCCACTTGCCTGCTATTAATTACATTAAATACTATT
>NW_017731646.1:1483134-1493533 GCF_001890085.2 Hipposideros armiger | reverse complement strand
GAGCGTAACAAAATGGATGACCCCAAATTCAGACAGAGGTTGCGTGAAAAGGGCTTCTCCCTCGGTTCACCTTGGAAGGTTCATTTATAGCTTGCTTTTCAGGATGCAAAAAGGAATCAATCTCACCATCTATAGCAATAACAAAAAAGGTAACAAAATGATTGTGGTTTTTAATTTCTTCCTCTTATGGCAGCTTCAGTTTGTCCTGTTTTTTTTTTGGTTTTTTTTTTTTTTTTTTTTTTGCTGGATTTGTTAGAAATAACTATCCAAGTAGAGAAAACCACAAAGAGTTAAGCTCCATCTTATCTAGAAACAGGAACCCTAAATGTAGTCACAATTTACTCTGAATAGGTAGTTTATGTACATAATTATGTTACACAATAATTACATAATAATATTATAGCTCATATTTTGACTTACAAATATATAAAACATTAATTTTAATTGCAGACTGTGAGAGAACAGAAGGTCATAGGGACAATAATCCACCATTTAACAGTTAGACCTCAGCCAAACATTGTCTCCCATGTTTTTCAGTAACATAATTTTTCTTTGCAATCAGATTTTATTCTGGTTATAAGAGTAAATATAAAAAAGCAATACAGATCTAAAGATGGCGGCTTCAGCAGTGAGGGGCGCTATGGCTCTGAGGACTCCTGGCCAGCCCATTGCTTTTGTCAGAAAAATTCCCTGGACTGTGGCCTCGCGTGAACTGAGAGTACACTTTGCACAACTGGGCCATATACAAAGGTGCACTGTACCTTTTGATGAAGAGACTGACATTCACAGAGGCATGGGTAGGGTACACTTTTCTTTTAATTATAGACTAAAAGAGAAATGTGCCCTACTACCTGAAAGATTTTAGTTTAATTGTACTAACATACACACACACACACACACACACACACACACACAAAACATAGTCAACGTGATTTGCTAGGCTCATATCTAAAAATGAACTTCGCCTTCAGAACTCAGAGTCAGCCCTGGCCTTATCCATGTGCCGTGGACCTTGGGAAATGACATACACTTGGGGGAAAATGTTCTCCTCTTGCTTAATCAATGCCCAGAGTTCTACCATTAATTTCACTGCTTCAGATTAAGGGATTCCTTTCTCTAAAAATGCAAACACGTCTCAGAAAAATAGTAGAATACTATAAATTAAACCATTACAGCCTTTTACACATTAGTTTGATTTAATGATTGGTTTCTTCCCAACTTGTAGCTCATTAAGAAAGGTTTTTGATGAGAGGAGAGAATCATGAGAGCAAAGAACAAGCAGTGTACCAGGACACTGAACATATAGGGTGTGTTAGAGGTTAAAAAAAAAAAGATCAGGAGAAGGAAGCTAAAATTTATAAATTTCTTTGGGCAGGAAGTGTATCTTGCTCGTCTTTAAGTACAATGTTTAGCACGTCACAGCCACTATACAGGTGTGTGTAAAACAGATGCATCAAAGGATAAACAGCTCTCCGTGCCTCATAGCTTTGCCTATGGGTCGTTCTGCCCAAAGCTGCAGTCTCAGGGCTATTTTGGGGTGACCTCTACTCTGCTATTCTGACTTCCTTCCCTCAGAATTACTCACGTAGGACGGGATGCCAGAAACTCATCGTTAACAGATGTTAGTTGACCTGGTATAACAAACAATTGCTAACTGCTCACACGTTTTGCATTAAGGTAAAAACAATAAGATGTACATTTATACAATTTTAAATGTTTTTTTATAGGATAAACACAGAGTATTATCTTCAGATGCTTGGTCAGGTCAGTGATCAGCTCTCCCTCCCATTCCTCGTGGGTCTGATCATTTCACAACTGACCCCACAGGGGAAGTCTTGGGAAACTGGAAAACGAGGGATAAACAGTGGATTTTCCTCCACTACTTAGTTTTTCCACTGTTAGTTTTTATGCCTTTATTACATAATGTAGCAAAACAATGACTCAATCATGAAGTCCCAATTCCTGTTAGATCTGGGGAAAGGGGAGAGAAAATCTGATGGAGTTGAAAAGGGTGTGCTGTTAGCAGTGTAAAAGGTGTCTGGAAAGAGACAACAAATGAAGTTTTTAAAAAATTGATAATAGTTTTAGTAATAAAAATATATATAAATTATTGGGTTAAGATACTAAAGCTTCTTTTGAACTCTCAATGATAGACATCAAATATTGCCATGGTTATTATCTACTGTGAGATCCATAAAGCTTGGACCTATCTATCTTGGTTCCTGGTGATTTAATTTGTTAAAGATTTTATACTCATTTTCAGAAGGCTAATGAATCAATCAATTGCCCAAGATGATTTTTTTCTCTATTTTTCTCTGAATTAATACAAATTGGAATTAAATAATTTGAGGTAACTATTTGAAAATAGTGTATTTCAAAAACATTACCCTGAAATTAAGTCAATGTTGATTTTCTGTTTTAATTTATCAAGATAATAATTTATCAAGATGATGGGGCATATTCTTCACTTACTTTTGCACTCAAGTCTTTTGCGGCTTATTTAGGATATTTGCATCTAGTCTAAATCATGGCATTGTTTAATATTAAATAAAAGTTGTGAACTTGATATCAAGGAACCTAAGATCCTCTTACATCTTGAAGACACAAGTTATAAATAATCATATTCCCAAAGAATACAGAAGTGGAGACTCCTCTTCTAATCCATTTCATTTGCCACTGTGTGGAGTTATAAACATACCAAACACACATGTGATATAAACTAGTGTATGTGTTAAACATAAATTCAGTTTCTATTGCACAAAATTAGAAGTTACAGCTATAACGACTGATGTTTCCAAGTTCAAGCTGTTTGCATAGGAATGATCAAAACACTTTCGACTTTCAGTAAATTTTATAAAGCTGGTTAAGATGATACACACAACGGTTTGTGCTATTTGGAGACAGAAAAAAATGTCATGATTTTTTAGGCTAATAAATTCTCACTCTCAGCAGAGACTTTTGTTCTGGTTGCCAATAAATAAATAGTTGTTAGAAAAAAAAAGGTGTGAAAAAAATCAAGCCTGTCCCTCCACAAACCTTATTCCAAGTCCTCTAATACTAGCTAGTTATAAATCTACATCAGCACCGATTTTAGAGTCCATCCTGGGTAACAAGCAAAAGGCTACATGATTAAGTCATTCTCTTGTAACTGCATAGCAGAGCTCATAATAAAGCAAAAGTTATTTAGGTATTGAAAAAAAGAGGCTTATCCTTGAGTCAACTGGTGTGGTTATGGCCTGATTGATGTTCAAGAGCTGGATGACCTTGGCCCAAATGCATCCAAAAAGACTGAAAGACAGACATCAAGGAGAGAGAGGAGAAGCATTTGGAGCCTGCTAAGAGATAAAGAGCTGCATAAATCAGCTTATTGAATGTCACAGAACAGCCTGACTTGACCTGACATGCTTAGTTAGGTCAGTTCCTTGTTCCCATCCGGGCAGGCCTGGAGGATCTACTTCCTTTGGCCACAGATTAGTCAAAAGGTCCTAGACAAGTTAGGAAATTAAGTTTTGTTTAACTACTTTGTGCCTGGGGAAAGCCTACTTCTTTAATCCTCAAGCACCTGCCACCCCCACCCCATCAAAATATGCTCTCAGATCCATGCCTAACACAAAATAGGTGCTAGGCATACGTTTTCATTTTCCGCCCCCTTTCCCTTAGTCAAATGACTGATGAAAATGTGCTTATTTCTCCCAGTGTTTTTATTTTCACAAATACCAAATCCTGGATACAAAGGAGCCAGACAAGAGGGAGGAATTGTAGGCATCAACTTCTGTGACTGTCTACTTCGTTTACATATAAGTCTTTCAAATTAGCTAAAACTCTATCAGCACTCCATGAGACTAGGCCCTCCACACAGTGCTTTACATAGAGTATGTCATTTACCGCAACAACTCTACGAGGGACTGTGTTAGTCCATTGGGGCTGCTAGAGCAAAAGTACCATAGACTGGGTGGCTTCAACAACAAACACCTCACAGTTCTGGGGGCTAGGAAGTCCAAGGTCAAGGCACCGGTAGATTCAGTGTCTGGTGAGGCTGCTTCCTGGCTCCGAAACTGCCATCTTCTCTCTGTGTCCTCACATGGTGGAAGGAGAGAGAGAACTCCCTAGGGCATTTTTTTCTTCTTTTTTTATTGGGGAATTGGTGAAGGGAACAGCGTTGGGGAATCGGGGAAAGGGAAAAGACAAGTTGCTGTCCTTTTGTTCTTCAGTCTAGGTGTGGATGACATTGCTTCACTGGCCCATGTTGGTATTGTGATCATTGCGCTCTTCCCTGGTGAGGCAATCACTCGCCGGCCATTGGATGGCCACTCACGGCGGCTCACGGCAACTGCCAGCCACTCACGCTGACTGACGGCCACTCATGGTAGCTTACGACAGCCCGCTGCAGCCTACGCCATCACCAGCGATTCATAGCAGCCCAGCTCCAGGTAGAGCTGTCTACAGAGGGCACAGCATCACCGACCCATGTGGGATCCAAACCGGTGGCCCTGCTGCTCAGAGCTTACGCTCCCAAGCCAACTCTTAACCAACGAGCCACTCAGCTGGCTCTAGGGCATCTTTTATAAGGGCAGTAATTCCATTCATGAGGGCTCTACTCTCATGACCTAATTATCTCTCAAAAGCCCCACCTTCAAATGACATCACATTGGGGTTTAGGTTTCAACATATGAATTTGGGAAGGACACAAATACGAGGTCAGACAATTAAGTTCACGAATTCATCCTAGAAAAAGTGCTACATATTTCATTGCTGAATATCACTACGGTCACCTTTGAAGTACTCCCCTTGGGAAGCTACACACCAACACTAGTGCCTAGTCCACCCTTCAAAGCAGTTTTGGAATTCTTTCTGGAATGGCCATCAGAGCTGTCGTCGTATTACCCTTGATGTTATGAATGTCATCAAAATGTTTTCTTTTCCATATTTCTTTTATCTTTAGGTAAAGAAAAAAGTCATTGGGGGCCAGATCAGTTGAGTAGGGAGGGTGTTCCAATACAGTTATTTGTTTACTGGCTAAAAACTCCCTCACAGACAGTGCTGTGTTAGCTGGTGCATTATTGTGCTGCAAGAGCCATGAATTGTTGGTGAAAAGTTCAACTTTTCATGCAGCCTTTTCAGCACTTCCAAATTGTAATAGTAAATGTGGTTAACTGTTTATCCAGTTGGTACAAATTAATAATAAATAATCCGTCTGACATCAAAAAAAAGGTTAGCAACAGCATTGCAACAAGTTTGCAAACTTATCAGACCTCATATTCAGTTTATAGAATCTTTGAACCAACATTATCTTCATTTGATAGGCTGAGGAAAGTGAGCTTTTGGAGTTTGAGAACTTTCCTAAGATCACAAATAATGTAGCCAGGGCATCTGCTCCCGGGCCCGTGCCTGAAGCCTGTGCCATGTTTTGGGTGGGTCCTCGCTGTGAGTGAAAACACAGACGACACCAGCTGATTGATCTCAACTTGTTCATTCTTTCCAGAGACTTGAGGGTGGTTACGGATCCCCCACATAAGGCTTGTGGGGTGGGCAAAGTGACCTCTCCAAAATGCCCATGCCTTAATATCCAGAACTTGTGAATATGCCACCTCCCCTAGCAAAATGGACTTTGCAGGTGTAATGAAGGTTATGGACCTTAAAATGGGGAGATATTCCTGGATTACTTGGTGGGCCCAATCTAATTACATGAGATCATGAAAATGGAAGTGGAAGGCAGATGGGTCAGACAGATGAGACAGAAGAAATAGTATGAGGATTCAACCCACCATTTTTGACTTTGAAGATGAGGAAGGAAATGGAGTCCTTAATCCCACAACTACAAGGGCCTCGATTTTGCCAACAACCCAAAATGAGCAAAGAAAAAGCAAGAAAAAAAAGAAATGCAGCCCTGCTGATGTCACCTTGATTTTAGCCCAGTGAGACTTGTATCAGACATCTGGCATAGAGGTGCATTAACTGTAAGATAATAAATTTGTGTTGTTTTAAGCCACCAAGTTTGTGGTGATTTATTGCAGCAGCAATAGGAAACTAATACAATTAGTTCCTTCATTCAAGTTAACTAAATTCCTCTGAGGCCTAGTCACAAAGGGAGGTATACAAAATTGTCTGACTCTGGTCCATGTCTTACATGGGCAGAAAAGCAAAAATACATGCCACTCTGTAGGTTATGAGGTGAATCTGGATTGTTCTTTTTGTTGAACAGGGTCAGTGGACACAGTACCACCCCAGTATGGAATCCAAACACCATGGTTTGTTTGGAACTGGACTAACTGGTTTTGAACATAGAGAAAAAAACTGATGAGTAGCATATGTTCTATTTGTCTCCTGTGCAGGTGCCATTAGAGAAATAAAAGGGTGAAATGGAGGGCATGTTTACACGTATACGTGGTAAAAAGCTCTAGATTTATGTGCAGTTAGCAATGATATATGGTATTTAATTTCAGAATAAAAATACTTTGCTAAACAAAGGATACTCCCAGATTGATCTATTTTCAATCATGAGCAGTAATTTTCTAAAATTTAACTTCCTATTTGTTGGAGACATATAATAAAATTATTTGTCCATATTTTCAGTAAAAAATGTTTAAGACGAATGAGGAAAACAAAATGTAATTCAAATGTATTCAATGAAACATTGTGATTTTCACATTTTCTTTCTTTTCATACTCTTTTTAAAATTATATTCAACTTCTACATTTTCTCATGTTGCCTGACAAAGTCTGTCTCAGCTTTTGCTTACTTTGTATTTTTTTATTTTGATGACATGTTGCCATCCAGCCTGGGGTGTGGGGGTGTGGGAGAGCGTCCCCAGGGGCTGAGGGTCTCCTGATTGAGAAGGCTGGCTGCTTAATCAGTGCCAGGCTCCAGTAAAAGTCAGGGTTCTCTCCAAATGCAGGGTGGGGGAAGGTAAGGAAGAGATGATGCTCTATATCTTCTACCTAACATATGTGAGAGTTACCACAAAAGTGTGTTAATGCAAGTAGTTGAGAAATTATCTTAACCTGAAGAAACAGTTTGTGGAGAACAAAAGACCTGAGCACAGGTCTCTGGCAGAAATTTCTTCTCTAGTCCATGAAGGGTACTATAGTAATAGTATTTGCATCATCCCAAGTTGGTTTAACTTCCTCCTCAGGAATTGCCAAAGTCAACCTGCTTCAGGCCAGACTTTGTCATGGCCTCCCAGGCAGAGGCCTGGTCCATCTGGTTCCCATGTCTAGCAGCACCTGGCATTCAGGATATTCTTCATAAATATGAGTAATAGTCTGACACCTGAAGTAGAGTTCTTATCTTCTTCATCTCTTTTCTCATCTATGAAAGACTCTAAGCTTTCACATGTAGTAATGACTGGGTGAGCAAAGGGTCCCACACTCCCCAACCTGATTGCAATTTCCTAAAGGCAAGAGTTATGTAATATTTCTCTATCTCAATTTTAGCATCTAGGTGTTTTTTTTCTTTCTTTTTAAAGTTATTTAACAAACACTTATTTTGCACCAGATATTTTTCCAAAAACTTTACAAATAGCAATTCATTCAATCATCATGACACCCTGTGAAATATGTACTACTGTTATCCCTATTTTACAAATGAGGAAACAGAGGCATAGAGAGCTTAAGTAACTTTCCCAAAGTTACACAGCTAAATGGCGTAGCTGAAATTTCATCCAAACAAGCTGGATCCACAGACATTGCTCTGTACACTATGCCTTACTATGTTGCCTCGTCTTATTATTGTTAGGTGGAATGACGAAAGAAAGTAAACATTTAGAATCTCAGGAGAAATTTGAGGAAAACGATATTTATACAATATATATCCAAACGAATAGTATGTTTTCAGGTACTTCATGCATAGTTAATATAGTACAAATGTTGACACTGTATGAAAGGTGATACAAATGTAAGCTGATTTGAATACCTAATGTAAAAGGATTTTGTTCCTTGGCTTAAAAAATAAAGCTATTAAATTGTGAATCATTTTAAGTACTCAAACACTTGACCCTGCCTTCCAGATAAATGAATAATTACTTAGTAGAAAATTAAACAAACTCACAACTGGTTAAAATGTTCAAAATTCAGTTATTCTGGTGGGCAGTTGTAATAGTTTGCTCCTGGGTGGCTTTAATAACAGAAATTTATTGTCTCGCAGTTCGGAGTCCAAGATCAAGGTATCAGGAGGGTTGGTTTTATCTGAGGGCTGTGAGAGAAGGATCTCCTTGGCTTATAGATGACTGGCTTCTTCACATCATCTTTCTTCTGTGTGTCTGTCTGTTTCCAAACTTCCCCCTTTTATAAGGACATCAGTCATACTGGATTACAGCCCACCCTAATGACCTCATTTCAACTTGATTATTACCTTTGTATAGACCCTATCTCCAAATAAGGTCACATTCTGAGGTCCTGGGAGTTGGGACGCCAACATATCTTTTGGGAGGGAGCACACAATTCAACCCATATTGCAGTATAATATGGGGGTAAGGGCCTAAGTTTGAATTCTAGCTCTGACGTTGATTAATTATGAGACCATGTTGTACCTTACTTCCTTCGTACTGGCCTCATGCTGTTGTGAGGATTAAATGAATTAGTACATGTAACACTTAGAATACTGGGTAGTACAATGCACATTCGATATTCATTCATTCAACAAATAGTCATTGAACACCTATTAAGTGCCAGTTACTGTTCCAGGTGTTTGAGATACAGAAGTCAACAAACTAGGCAAAAATTCCTACCTTCATGGAGCTCATAATCGAGTGGGGAAAGAAACAACAATTAAAAAATATAGAATGTCATCTATAGAATGTCAGACTGTAATAAGTGCTATGGAGAAAAATAAAGCAAGATAGGCGCTAGACAGAGTGCTGAGGTTTGCCATTTGGGATCAGAGAGGGCCATTTCAGCAAAGACTTGAAGAATGAGAGGAGACAGTTAAATGGTTATCTGGAGCTTTTTAGATATAGGAGGGTTTCCCCACTTTAGCACTACTGACATTTGGGGCTGAATAATTCTTTGTTGTGGGGGCTGTCTTTGCATTGTAGGATGTTTAGCAGCATGCCTGGCCACTACCCACTAGGTCAGCAGTTCTCAACCTTTCACAGGGGTCGCCTAAGACCATCGGAAAGCACATATTTTCGATGGTCTTAGGAACTGAGACACCGCTCCTCTATCGTCTCCAGGCCCACATGCAGATATGCCCACATATGAGTACCTGGCGACCCATGTGAAAGGGTATTTCGACCCCCAAAGGGGTTGCGACCCACAGGTTGAGAACCGCTGCACTAGATGCTAGCAGTGGGTTAACATTTACCACTCAGTTGTGGCCATCTGTTTGACATCCAAAGATGTCTCAAGACATTGCCACATGTCTTGTGGGGAGCCAGAATCACTTCTGGTTGAGAACCACTGAAATAGAAGAAAAGTGAAAGCTAGGGGGAAGGGACTAAAGGGGGAAAAGAGGTGGGGCTCCGCTTGTGTGAGGCACAGCAGGGAGGCAGGCAGTAGGAGATGAAATTAGAAAGGAGAGGGATGAACCACATCACCTACGACCTTGAGGCAACTCTTAAGGCAGATGGGTGGCCGGCCACTGGAGGGAAAAGCAAAAAGATAACACAACTTGACCCACATGTTTAAACGATCCATTTGGCTGTCACATTGAGAACTGACCATGAGTAGCAAGACAGAAATGGACAGCTCAGTTGGGAGGCTATCACCATAATCCAACTAATTTTTTATTCGGTTTATCTTTGTTCACTCATTTGGCTGGATGGTAGTGGAGTGGCTGAGAGGCTTGAGCTAAGAAGCTCTGAGGAAGAATGGAGGAAGGGAAATTAGCATAAAAGGAATAAGCTGGCAGAGGGCAAGATAATGTTTTGCAGAAGTGAACGGCAGTCCCCATGATTAAGTCCATCTGAGAGAGCAGAGGGGTTGTGTAAGACAAAGAGAGGCTGTTGGGGGCCAGTTTGTGTGCAGGGCCAGTGCAGGCTAAGCTAAGGAATCAGAGCTCAAGTCTGTGACTAATGAGGTGCCTTTGAAGCTTCAGAGTGAGGAAAACTTTGCAGTGGTGTGCAGATCATAAGAGTCAGAGATAATGCTTTCCAAAGTAGTCTCCTGAAATAATATGGGTGAGAGACAACAAGAGCCTAGGTTTAGGTCAAGAGCACTGCATTCTGAAGGAAGCAACGTGAGGTCCTGCCCTAAGGCTTCCAATTACCTTTTTCAGGGTACTTTTCCTAGTAGGCAAGTGCAGACTGTTGCCTCTGCTGAGGGGTTTTGGAAACGTTCCCACGACATCAGCCATCAAGCAAATTCACGCCCACCATAAAAAATATTCAAGTGCAGTACTTTCTTGGAAAAGGAGTCCCCCAGAGGAGATTGTATTAGGTTTCTTCAAGGGTCTTTTCAAAAAT
>NW_017731646.1:1456775-1481774 GCF_001890085.2 Hipposideros armiger | reverse complement strand
GGAGGGAAGAAGGCCACAAAGGTGATGGGCTGCCGGGTATTCCCAGACCCAAGGCAAACCTCCGCGAGGGCGCAGGTCCAGCCTTCGCGTGGTTTGTTTTTCTCCGACGCCTTGAGCAGGCCAAGCCGTGCGGTGTGGGTGTGGGCTTCCCTGCTTGAGCGCTTCTCGTGCACCCGACCCACTTCTCTCCTCGTGTCTCCAGGTGTCATCGGGCTGGTGGCCTTGTACCTGGTGTTCGGTTGTGGAGCCTCTCTACTCTGCAACCTGATAGGATTTGGCTACCCAGCCTACATCTCGTAAGTGGCCTCCCCTGCAACCATCCTTCCTCCTCTTCACTCCCCTTCCCCCATCCCAAGCTGCCCTAGTTACTCTATATCCCCATTTCCTTGGGAAAGCAGGCAAAGCACCACAGGGTAGTAACTGTCTGCTTAAGGTTACACGGTTTAGAGCCTTAACTTGATGCTTGATCGCCTGATGGCTAACCGAAATGTATATTTCATCAGCTTATACTCGCGGCTGTGTACGTTCTCATGGGTGCACAAACAGAAAGTGTTGCAACAAAGTCGTCCTGCCTTTACTGGTGGGGAGCGCCCAATGGGTAGAGAGAGCTAACTGATTTCTTCTCCCTAATAATTCTTTTAATGTGTATTTCACCTTATATGTATGTGCATAGACAGTAAAACCCCCATCAATTAGGACTTCATTCTGAATTAATGTTAATTCAGGCACTGGGGAGAATTTTGTCTTCTTAATTTTTAAAAAGCTTGCCACAAGAACCATATGATTTCATTCATATGTGGAATACAAAACAGAAAACAACAAATGAACAAACTCATAGACACAGACAACAGTGTGGTGGTTACCAGAAGGACAGGGAGGTGGGTGGTAGAAGAGGGTAAAGGGGGTCAAATACATGGTGACAGAAGGAGGCTAGACTTTGGGGGGTGAGCACACAATGCAGTATACATATGATATAGAATTGTACCTGTGAAACCTATATAATGTTATTAACCAATGTCACCTCAATAAATTTTATTAAATGAAAAGGCTTGCCACTTAGTACAGGAAATGGGAAACACCCTAATATAAAAACAAAAGCAAGCCTTATGAAATGCATCACTAATATAGCTTCTTGGTTATATAAATGACTTATTTATGTAATTAAGCTAAATTACAAATGAATCATCAGATTAGGAGCTGAATTTATTAGCTGAGGTGTTTACAGTGTATTTTGGAAATATCCTACAAATTCACTTTTCCATTCATGCAGGAGTTATTCCTCACCACAAATGAATTTGTTTTACTCTACAGCTCTTCCAAGAAAGCTGGTGGGTGATACTTCCACTGAATTTGTTTTTGTATCTTTCCTCAACCACAGATAAAAATAAAGGAAGGAAAAAAAATTGATCTGGGAGGCTAAGACACAGATAACACCTTATTACATCTTGTATCCCTCATTGGACAGGAGGAAACATGTTTTAGAAGTTGGTTCTGATAATGTTGTAAATATTTCTTAGGGGGCCAGATGGACTCATGTCTTGTGGGGGAGACTACTTCACAGTCATTGTAGAGGTCTGACCACTGCACTGTATTTCTGAAGCTGATGTTGAATAATATTGTATGTCAACTATAATTATATATACATATAGTCACGGGACATGGAGTAGAGAGTGGGAATGGAGTCCATGGAATTGTAATAGATAAGCATGATATCGGTGGTGGGAGGGCAGTAGATGGGGGGAAGGGGGTTGTTACTTTGTGAGGGTGAAAAGGATACCTATTGCATTGTTCTGTACACCTGAAACTAACAATAAAAAAAATTAAAAAAAAAAGAATACAGTATATAATACATGTAACATACAAAAAAAAAGAAGTTGGTTCTGATTTAAACAATTAAATTAAAATTATATAAGCAATAGTTACTATACCCATTTGGTACACTTCATGGCACTCCAGAAAGTAGCTACATATAGGACACTGTTCATGAAATTGGAGAGCCTCAGTCTTCAGGCTGAGAAGAGCTTTAACCCTCTGTAGCATTACCTTCTAAAGCACCATCCAGGTTTTATGTGAATGCCAAAAGATTTCAGATCGGTGAAAAAGGTACAACGATAGCAGTTTTCCATAAAATGTAATCTACTGGTATATGGTATGCATACACAGTTTGCAGACAACCCTGATTCAGAATGGCTTGTACATCGCTGTCTATGATAACAGACAAAATCACCCAGTAGTATACTCCTTTACTTTTCTTCGGCTTCTGTAGTTTACTTGCGGGAGCTCTTTTAGAAAGAGATTTTTGAAGCCTTTTTTTCAGTTTTGGGCTCTAGATGTCATTGATCACGCTTAGAACAAGTCTTCTGCAGCAATTTAGTACTGCCTCACTGCTTGAATTATATTGAATAGGCAAGTCATAAGGATTTTTAAAAATACTAAATAGCATTAAAAAAACTTTCTAACAAGGCATATGGATTTTTAAAAATACCGAATAGCATTAAAAAAACTTTTTTTCCACATCAGTGCCATTTGGCACATAGAAACATACCCTTCTCTGTCGGTGTGATGAGATCGCTGCTGTGGGTTTTAGAAAGGTAAAAATCTGCTTCTAGGCGAGATAGGTCCATCCCTGTATGTGTGAGAGTGGATATATGTAACTAAAGATGTAGAAAGAACTCGAAATGCTTCTCCTTGACTTGAAGTGGATTAATTCGAGCAGGGGCCATTTTTTTAGTCATATTTTAAAGTAATTTCAAGCCAGCCAATTCAACTTTATCATTTTTTGTAGTCATTCTTTCATTCATTTTTAATATAGTCAATTGAAAACTATTGGCTCTTTTTTACTTATAAGAAGCTAACTATTCCTATCTATTGCTAGGAATTCTGTAAAATGGTAGAGACAGTTATATTCCTGAGTAGTTCAGGTCCGTGGATTTTACATAGTTTAGAATTATTCTATTCATTAAGTATATACACTTTATTTTCTTTTCTATTTGAATATTCTAAGGCAAAGTGACATCTGTGGTACACCTTAGTAGGAATTGGGAAAAGTATTAAAAATCTATTAAAGGGAATTTAATGATTTAAGCAAAAATTCAGGAAATAATGAGTATTTCTGCGTTAGTATTTATTCATAGGATGCTTCTTTTTGGTAGACCCAACTCTTTTACCTTTAAAATAAATACAAGATTCTATGACCATAAGGGAATTAAGTGAAGGTTGGTCTCTGTGGGTACGTGGACTTTCCCCTAAGAACCTAATTGGTTCTTAGCCCTGACTGCCCATTGGAATTATCTGAGGAGCTTTATAAGATACTGACTGATACCTGGGTCTCGCCCCCAGAGATTCTGATGTAGTAATCGGTCTGGGGTGTGTCCTGGGTTTTGAGATTGTTTAAAGGCTTCTTGATCTGTTAAAATTTTTAAAGGATTTTAATGTGCAGCCAATGTTGAGAGCTCCTGTGAAGAATGACAGCAATAACTGTGCTTGTTACACTTGCAGATGGTTGTGAAAGGGTGGGGAAAATGGCCGGCTGACAAGGGGAAGAGTCCAGAAGCTTCCCTGTCCTCGGCTTTGTGCGGGAAGTTCAAGGAGACATGGGACTGTTGTACACAGTATAAAGCATACAGCCCCCCCGGTTAGTAAGCATTCAGGCAATCCAAGTTACAGGTCTAATCAAGCCATGTTCAATGGCTAAACCAACATGATTGCGTAATTGTCAAAAAGAAGGTCCTTGAAAAATGGTGGTATTAATAGCACCTAAATCAGTGTTACTTAAAGTGTGATCTGCAATCACCTTCACTTAAATTGTTCTCCTTGCCTCTTGTAATTCTCCCTGTGCTCCCTAGCCAGGGTTATTTTTAAAAATACAGGTTCATCTATTTAGCAAAAGTCAAATGCCAGCCATGGGCCAGGCACTGCGGCAGCACTTTAGATACACCAGGGACTAAGGTAGACATGCTCTCTATCCTCTGAACAGTCTACCAGGATAAACCACAATAAATAGGAAAGTGGTGACAGAGTGTGGTAAGCCTTCCAGAGAAGGTCAGCAGGGAGCTGTGGTAGAGAATAACAGGAAGGACCCTTTAGTATTTGTCTGAGATCCTATTTGGAGTTAGGACCTGAGGAATGAGAAGGAACCAGCCAAGAGCAGAGCCAGGCAGAGGCCGCCACCTGTCCCTGCCCTGGGGGCAGCAGGTACTGTTGGAAGAACTGGTGCTGTGGAAGCCCTGTGAGCGGGAAGACCAGCGAGGGAGGACCGGAGGGGTACAGGTGCCAGCAGGCATGGCAGGTGGCCCCGACACGAAGTGTGCATTTTATTCCAGGCAGTTGTAGGGAGTTTGCATGTTTTCTGACTACCTTGGATGGATTTTAAATAGGGGGGTGAGATGATACGATGTAAAGGTCATTCTGGCCGCTATGACCTCTAGAAGGAATTGGCGATTCTGCCAAACTATTGCCTATCCCTTTCGCACCTTTCAGCTTTTGCTCCTACTTTTTCCTCTCTTTGGATCATCATAGAGAGGGGCCCACAGATTATGTGCAACGGTCAGCATTGGGCCTAGAGGCCGTAGGATGCAGAAATACAATTTGGAAAAGCTCATTTGACTTCCCAGCTTTTCTCATGACTCCACCTTGGGAAATCTGTGGGCAGGGCTCAGATGCACCTAGCTCCAGGTCACATCTTGGTGTGTTGGAGCACAGACAGCTGAAGGCCTGGCCACAGCTCGTGGAGAACAACCGGAGTCTTATCGGGTACCTCCTTGCTACTACTGGTTACTCTCAGTTTCTGTGAACATAATTTCCTTTTGAGCTCTTTGAAAGCAAAGGTTTTAAAATTCTACCTCCATGTTTCCAGACTTTTTGGCCACCTTGTGTAGACAGTTTGAAATCTAATTCCAGCCTTCTTATTAAGAGCTATTGACAGAATTACTTTGATCTGCCTACTTTACTCCTGATAAGAGAAGGAAGACTACTGGATAATAATAGGAACATCCATTATTAAGGTAGACTTTCTTTCCCTTTTGCTGAGATATAGCACACATATGGCCTTTTTTTTTTTTAAAGATTTTATTGGGGGAATTGGGGGAGGGAACAGCATTGGGGACTTGGGGAAGGGGAACAGACAAGTTGCTGTCCTTTTTATTCTTCAGTCTAGTTGTGGAGGACGTCGCTTCACTGGCCCATGTTGGTACTGTGATCATTGTGCTCTTCCCGGGTGAGGCAGATAGGTCTCCGGCCTTTGGACTGCCGCTCATGGCAGCTCACAGCAGCTCATGCCGCCGGCTGCTCCCAGTAGCTTACGGCAGCCCACTGCAGCCTCGCTGCAGCCTACGCCATCGCCTGTCACCGGCAACTCACGGCAGCCCAGCTCCAGGTGGGGCTGTTGTTCATCATCTTAGCTGTAGAGGACAGTGTCACTGGCCCTCATGTGGGATCCGAACCGGAGCCCTGCTGCTCAGAGCTGGCGCTCCCAAGCCAGCTCTTAACCAACGAGCCACTCTGCCGGCCCACATGCAGCCTTTTTAAAGTGTATAATTCAGTGGTTGTTAGTATCTTTATAAAGTTGTACAACCATCACCACTAATTTCAAAACATTTGCATCACCCCAAAAGGAAACCTCATACCCATTAGCAGTCACTCCCCATTTCTCCTACTTTGCAGTCCCCAGAAACTACCAAGGTATTTACTGTCTCTATGGATTGGCCTCTTCTGGACATCTCGTATACATGGAATCATACAATATGTGGCCTTTTGTTTCTGGTGCAGCCCTGCTTTTAATAGCATTGAACACATAAGAACCTGAGAGGCCTCTCAGGAATGTGTGCTGTCTGCCCTTTCACGTGTGAAGTCTGAGACCTGCGGTAACCCCTTCTCAGTGGTCCTTGAGCGTGGGTGCTGGTCTTCTCTCTATTCTTTGTTCAAATGGAATGATGTGGGAAAGTCTAATGACTTTATTTTCTATTTTAATTTTTGCTGTGCAGAGAAGGGAAAGGAGGGCAGTGCTCTTTTTGTCCTACTCAATAACCATTTTGTTTAAAATTCTATAAAAAGTCTATTAATTTTTCTTTTTCAATTTTTTTTTTAAGCTGGGGAACAGTGTGTTTTTCCAGGACCCATCAGCTCCAAGTGAAGTAGTTGTTTCCATCTAGTTGTGGAGGGCACAGTTCCGTGGCCCATGTGGGGATTGAACCGGCAACCTTGGTGTTATGAGCACGGTGCTCTAACCAACTGAGCTAACCGGCCACCTCCTATTTTATATTTTTCTTAAGAATCAGGCTGCCACCTCCCTGAGACTATCAGAGTTGGGCCTTGGAGATCAAACATGTAGTCTAATTCCTTTAGTTTTCAAATGATCCAGGGACAGAGAGAGGAAGAATATGTTTTTCAAGGTCACAGAAAGCCAGACCTGGTTCGGAACCATCAGTGACCACAGAAATGTGAAAGCACGTTAGGCATATTTTAGAACCAAGGTCAAAAAATGAAACGTGTCTAGAGTACAGCGTTTTGGTGTAGACATATAATCTAATGGTTGGTGATACTTTTAAAATCTCATGCCTACTTCAGTGATCTGTCATTTTCTCTTCTGTGTCCTCACCAGCCCATTTTAAGCTTTTGCCACCAGTACAAAGGGCGTAGCAGCTTTTAGCTCTGCATGGCTGCTGAACACCTGTGTAGCATTTTATTTAAGAGATAGTTACATATTCCTGTTTAAGTAGTTTACAAATATAGCTCATTTAATTCTCATGACAACCCTACAGTGTAAGTACTATGATTTTTCCTGTTTTACAAATGAGGAAACAGAAAAAGAAGTAACTTGATTAAGGTCTAACAACTAGTTGATGGTGAAACTGGTATTTAAACCCAGGGAATCTGGCTCCAAAGTCCATGATTTTAACTTTTATGTTATACTGCTTCCCAAGTGGCGCTTTGAGTGTCCCACAGAGACACGCCATAACCTTATGTAAGATGAAAATAAAACTGTTGTTGTTGACTCTTTTATCAATTTGACACTGTCAGTACATTTTACCATCATGCAGTATGTTTTTATTCAAGTAAGGTACTGCCATCCCAAATCATATCTCTCTGCACATGCAGTCATTTGCAGTGTTTTGGGAACATGACTGAGAATGTTACTAACGAGTTACTTCCTGTTGTCTGTGCTGTAGCACTGACTGACCACAACAGCAATATAAATAGACATTTGTAGAGACTTGCTGTCTTTACCAGTGCAAGCCCACCTGAAGATGGCACACTGGATTGATTTCCTGAGGGAATGCAGCCTTGCCTTTAGTTCCGGGTCAGGAGCCAACACATCTCACGGGGGAAATGTGTGGGGATGACCCCTATCAGGTCAGATGAGAAAGGGGATAGTGAGGGGGAAATTTTGAAAAAAAAACACTCAAAATAATGATGAGTTGCAATACAACTAACCACAAGTACAAGCTACAGCATCTCCTTAGCAAATGATGCACAGCAGATAAAGTAAGAAAACATAGGTTAGTAAGGGTTGACATCTACTTATTTAAGATTTGCGATGGCAGACTCCTAAACAGGGGTTCATTACTCAGGGGAGAGTTTGAGAAAGTCGTCATGTGACTGACAGTTCTGAATCACTTTCTGTTCTGCAGAAGCAAGTCATCTGCTGCAGAGCTAGGCTGGCGTCCCCAGTGGGGCTGGAGGATGTGTGCTTTGTGGTTCTCTTCATAGACTCATTAGTAAGGGCTGGGTTTGTTTTCTAGCATTTTTTTTCAAGAACTTTTAAGTATCTTCGGTTTTTTCTTTTTTACTCATGAGAACTTGGGAGCAGACACATTTTGTGTTAAGCTGCTCGTGTTCCTCTTCCACGAACTTTTCTCTCAGTAACTGGGTTCTTTGTTAGAGTGCCTGAGAGCAGAGCTACGCCTGCCCACACTTTGGATAGCGAGAAGCACATGCAAATATTTTGGCCAACTGCGCACTTGGATTACAACTATTGCTGGCATTCTGAAACTTTTGCCTTAAGCAACACTGAAATCTTAAACATTTTACTTTTGTCAGCTTTTTACTGGTTGCATTTTCATTGAATATTACTGCTAATATTGCTGAACTGTTTTAACATGGAGGAGTTGTGGAGAAAACTGAAAAAGTAATAAAATTGCCTTATAACAACCTGTGGCTATTTTTGTAGCTGATTACAGCCAGCTTTAACCAGTTTGGGGTGGTTTTTTTTTCCCTTTTGCCTGAATCATAGACAAAAGACAGTTTTGAGGATCAAATAAAATAATGATTTAAATTATTTATTCATGATCTATTGTAGTTTCTGGGCTCGAAAGCAGTAGTGAAGGGAGATCCCATTCCTGTGGTGAAGTGTCCCCTTTGAACTTCAGTGAACTTTTTTTTCTGTCTTTATGAAGGCCCTGGAGATTTGGTCTGTTTGTCCTGCGCTGCCTTCATCTTAACCCTGGAGTTCTCTTTTTCAGGACTGGCTGTTTTCAACTGAATGCCCTCATATAGTATTTAAAACAAGTGTAAATATATAGGGGACATTTTAAGGTATTTAGTGTCTATCAATAACATTACCAATGAATTTATTTTGAGGAACAATGAATGAATCAGTATATCAGAAGTTGAAATTTCAAAAATTGGTAATGAAATTTCTTTTGTAGCACTTGGAATCTAAATGGGGCCTGTAGAAACCGATCCTGACTTCATTCTATCACTTGCTCAGGCTCCTGATTCCTGGGAGTAGAGTTTATCATCAATCCCTCTCAGTCACATGGCCTCTATATATATCCTGGCCGCTTCTGATAGTCAGGCCGGGTGATCTAGCGAAGGCTCACTTACATGTCAGAGGTAACTCTAGACTGCTGTCTACATCTTGATGTGGCCCTCTTTTGTCTGGGAAAGGTCAGTTTAGGTTGTTCCCATGTAGGTAGTGAGGGTACTTGAGCTTAAGTTAAACATATAGATTTATTTATGGAGCCATCAAATTTGTTGACAAAGGCTTATCCCAGTAGGGTTTACATCTGTTGTTTTATTGCTTCAGGCATTAATCTTTTTTAACCATCTATCATTCAGTTTTGAGTTATAAAATGTTAGCTAGGAAAGAGGTCTTAGAGATCAAGCTGCTGGGGTTATAGCCACCACAGATTTGGAAATCAAGGCCACAAACTAAAGTTACTAGACTCAGGTCACAAGTCTGTTGAGGCGAAGGCAAGCATAGATAGATGCCTGTCTCCCCTGGCCGGCACACAGTCCATATTCCTCATGGTTTATATTTGACTGACTGAATCTTCCATTTTATATTAAAAAACAAAATGGTGGACAGTTGCTAAATAAGATCACTATAATTAAACACCAAAATGTTTGACCACTGAATGACTGTAGTTGTATAATTCAACCTCCATTAGAGATGTTTTATAGACTCATCTTAAAATGAATTTGCCTGTGAATTTAGCTTATTATATATTATGCATTTTATGAAGTTGGTCATTTTTTACTATAGCAGAACACTATGAGTAAAGGAGCATGGTATATTTTTTTATTGTTCTTGTATGGACATCTTATAAGATAGTTTATGTATTTAAGAAGCATATTTGCCATTAGCTGTCTCATATCTGTTTTTGGGTTGGAAGGAGCAAATTGGTTTTATTGTTATGTTATGTTTTCTGTCACTCATCTTTCTTGCTCTGTTGGTCCCATCTCTTGTTTTGAAACACACTTATTCAAGAGTGAAAAACAAGTGTGATTTTCTGAGCGCCCATAGTTTCTGACCTTTTTTTTTTTATGAGGAAGAAAAATCTTTTCCTTACTGGCGTAGAAACAAACCAGTGTTTATGTCTTAAAATATGTGACTTTTTTCTGTCTATTTGGATGCACTGTATGCATCAAATAAGATTTGCAATGGCAGACTCCTAAACAGAGGTAATAATTAGTAGGAAAAGCATTTTGAGCTATCAGGAATTCCTACTTCATGCTCTCTGATAAATACTTGTACAGCCAAAAGCAGTCCCATGCATAGTGGGCTCTGTGGATGGTCACATCATGTGTCTGCTGTATCAAAAAGGTTTGTAGACAGTATGGTTCATATTCTTCATATTCAAACTCCAAAAATCTACTTTGAACTCTGGACTATTTGTTATTAAACATAACTTATCACATTAGAAATAAAACAAAGCAAATGGACCACAGCAGTTTCCTCTCTATTTTTTACGAATAGCACATCTTAAAGCTTTTTATTATTATAGGGGTTTTTTATTAGCTGCTTTTTTGATGCACTGTCAGTCTGGTAATTTAAATCAACTTGCTAAAATTAAAATCCTGTTGATGGGTACAACTGATCTTAGTAGTAAAGTTAATGCTTTGAAGACACACACTACTGCTTAATTTTGTCATTTAGTTAGTATGAACTGTAGTGACTAAATTACATATAAATCATGTAAAGTACAGGTAGTATGTAGCTCAGTTTCTTTGGTGTGAGCGATCAGAAGCATATATATTACATATATATAGTTTTTTTGGGGGGTTGTTGGAAAAGTCATGACGCATGTTTGCGACAGATGGCACTAGTTCATTTTTTGAAATACTAGAGTCATTCACATCTATGTTATTGCTATGTCATTTGACAGCTGACAGTTCTAGCTTCATTCTAAAAAAAAAATTGAGCAATTTAGTTGAGTTTTGGAGATTTTACAAGTTGAAGATGGAAGACCAAACTGCATTTTTGCCATATTTTACTGCTTTACTTCCATAAAGGGAAGACTGCGCATCAAGCTTGTGAAAAGTTGCATAAAGTTTACAGTGACAATGCTCTACAAGAATGTCAGTGCCAACGATGATTCACGAAATTCCGTGCTGGTGATTTTGATCTCAACAATGCTCCTCGGTCAGGGAGGCCCACTGAGGTTGATGACGACAAAATAAAGGCATCGATCGAGTCAAACCCATGTTACACGACACGAGAGATTGCAGAAATATTGAACATCCATCATTCAAGCATTCACGACCACCTGAAGAAGCTGGGATACGTAAGCAAGCTCGATATTTGGGCTCTGCATGAACTTAAAGAAGTTCAGTTGACGGCACATATAAACATCTGCAAAATGCTCATTAAATGTGAGTAAAATGATCCTTTTTTGAAGCGACTGATAACTGGTGATGAGAAGTTGACTGTTTACAACAATGTGGTCCACAAACGGTCTTGATCACGATGTGATGATTTGCCTCAAACGACATCAAAAGCAGACATTCATCAGAGGAAGGTTATGCTGTCAGTGTGGTGGGATTTTAAAGGTGTTGTGTTTCTCGAGCTCCTACCAAGGAACCAAACAATCAATTCGAATGTGTACTGTCAGCAATTGGACAGTTTGAACGAATCCATCATCTAGAAACGTCCAGAGCTTGTTAATTGTAAAGGAGTTGTGTTCCATTGCAACAATGCGAGACCACACACAAGTTTGATCACCCATCAAAAATTATTGGAGCTTGGATGGGATGTGTTGCCACACCCACCATACTTGCCTGACCTTGCATCGTCAGACTTCCATTTGTTTCACTCTCTTCAAAACTCCTTGTGTGATATAACATTCAATTCAAATGAGGCTGTAAATCAGCACCTTGTTCAGTTTTTCACAAATAAAGGCAGGTCCTTCTATGAACGAGGAATTATGAAGCTCATTGAAAGATGGCAAAAAGTTATCGAACAAAACGGGCAATGTATCATTGATTGATCTTTGCTCTTTATATAAACAAATGATGTTTGAAAGACATAGACAAAATACGTCATGACTTTTCCGACAACCCAATATATATATATGCACCTGATAATCACTAGCTATGTTAATCCTTGGGCAAGTAGCTTAACTTTTATAAAACTCAATTTTCTCATATGTAATGGGGGAGTTAATATATGCCAAACAACACAGAATCAAGCATTCAGTAATTGCTTAATTAAGCATGGTCACTTTTAACATACAAAGAGGAAAGTTGACTTGATCAAAGTCATGGTTCTCTAGCTGTTATTGAGCTTTCAAATGATTAAGGAATACCCTCCCAAGTAATATTTTCTTTCATTTATTTTTTGCACTCACTCTTCTTTGCTCCTTGTCTTATTTTTTCCTTACTTATATCAGCAGCTTAAGACATTGCTCTCGAATAAAGTTTTGTCTTCCCCGTTGTAAACATGTGCTGTGGCTAGTAGTTTTCTTCTGTTTTGGTACACATGTTCCTAAGCACGGCGTATAATTTTAACTAACATTTAAAAAATATTAAATCCATTGTTTGTTGTGTTTCCATTGAGATTTCCAGTTTCCTGTAACTCTGCTTCTCTAGCCTCCTTCATAGGACCCCTCGCCAAGCACACATGCGCTGCTTTGTTAGGAGTGGAACTATTTTTTGACTGTTGACTTTAGGTCCTTGAGAATCACTGTTTTGGCCCCAGGGCTTAAGTACAGTGTCAGATGCGTTGTCGGTGCCCAGTCTAGACTTGCATCTGAAGGAATCTGTCATTGGTGTTCTGTGGTGGGTGACAGGGCTCCTGTGGCCATTTCACTTCATCCCCCACTAGTAGGAGTTTAGTGGAAAAAAGTAAAGCCCGTTAGGTTTTTGGTTTGTACTGACAGTAAATAATAGTACTTACTTTTTTCATTTCCTTTTTATCTTAAGAAAAATTATAACAAAGTAAAGAAGATTAAGCCAGACAGTCATATTTCCTCTTAGAAGTTACCTTTATATCATTTGAAATACAGGACATAGGAATGAATACTTGCAAATCTTCTCAGTGAGATTTTTGGATTTGTCATCTGTCTTATGCTTACTTTTCATTGTATATGTATGTGTGTATAATCTATAAATGTAATATATGTTTGTAATATGTGCAGTATATACTCCATTCTAATGTAGGACATTGGCATTTTTCAATTTAATGACATGAACAAAGATACTGAAACACCCATTAACCAGGAATAAGCTTTGAATCTGAAAGACTTAATACAGTGTCAAAATGCTTAATTTATAACTACATTGAAGGGAGAGAATGTACCATCTATCCCAATGATATATCACTGAAGTTGTCATTTGAGGAAAGAAGAAAAATTTCAATAATTGAAACTATGATAAGAATATCTCAAAAACAAAATATGGTTTTCCCCCTCATATTCTGCTTTTCCTGTTTGCTACTTTTAATTTCTTAATGATGGAACAATAGAGTACTTACAATACAAATATTAGGTAAAAGCTGCCATATTATTTTTGGTATTTGTTAATTGTTTAAACTTCTGAATCCTATTACATGTGATGCATAATAAACATGGACTTTGTGTTCAGTGCTATCCTTTGGTCATGCTTGGACCCCGCCCTTGCTTTTAGAAAACAGCCGCAAAGATGTAAACAGTAGATGCACCGAGAAGGGTGGAGGCAGCCAGTGCCAGTCACTGCGGCCCGGTGGTCTGAATGAGGGCTGGCCAGTGGGTTACGGACGTATCAGTACCAACTCAATACCAATGTGAAGAATTTGGGCCAGCTGCCTTTGCAGCGTGCCCCTGAAAAATGTGTTCAGCAGTGTTTGTTTCCACTGAATTATGAATAGGATTTTTGGAATGTCAGCTAACTCTTTATTCTCTGTAGCATTTGGGATTTGGAAAGTGAGGTATAATGAAAATCCATTGTACCTCTAATCTCTTTAGCCTATTAACAATGCTTTACCAGCTCTGCTTAGGCAGAATGATCGGAATGTTCTTATCACTCTGTTTTCTTTTTAATCTCTTGCCTTCTAATGATAACAACAAATTATTACCATATTGTAATTATTACCTATTAAGGTAATATTTAGTGATGCTTGCTGTATTCCAGCAATTGTTGCTAAGTGCCTTACATGTTAACAAATTTAACCTTTACAGCAACACAATGAGGTTTATCACCCCTAGTTGACAAATGAGGAAAACTGAGGCCCAGAATTACTTGCCCAAGGTCATACACCTCTTAAGTGGTAGAACCAGGATATAAAACTGCAGGCTAAGCATGGTGAAATAATGGGAAAGCCAGGTGAGCATGGGGAAGGAAAGAAGGGAAAAGCCTGGCTATTCCATAGTTCAGTGTAATTAGTAGTTTTTGGTAGTTTACTTTGTATAAATAGAAAATTAAGATGAGTCAGTTTCATGTGACGGGCAGGGCTGCTGTATGACTCTTTTCTCTCTGTGTATCTTTCTGTGTGTATTGAGGGCCGTTTAGTGGTGTAAGACACAACAGGCTGTGTCTGACCATTGTTAGAGAAGTCTGTTAGTAAGAAAATTATGAGCTGTTTCCTCAAGAGAGAAATTAAGCGAATGTGTCTGATGTTCACTTTAGTGTTTGTTTTTAACAAAGCCCTAAAGAGAGACCTAGTCTCATAGGAGGAAGTAGTTATAGTTGGGGTTTTTTTTTTGTTTTTTTTTTTCCAAACAACCAGACACATAAAAGTTCTTAGTTTATTAATCTTCTCATGAAAAATTTGCTCAAACACCACAGAGAAAGTAACTGACAAATCTTTTTGCCAGCACTGACATGGGCTTTGCAGTCCCCCTAACTTTCTTCATTCTGTTCTTGCGTTCCTTTCGTCGTTTTCTTGAGGTCTTTTTCTTCTCACACAGGCCCTGTCTGGCAAGTCTGTTTCTGAGTGCATTTTTCTTTGCGTAATTCAAGGAATCATAAATCTTGCCAAAGCCAGTGGTCTTGCCACCACCAACGTGGGTTCTGAATCCAAACACAAAGATGACACCTGGTGTGGTCTTGTACATTTTGGGTCGTTTTCCTCAAATTTCTGTCTTAGGTACTGTTGCCTTCCCAAGCTGAAGGACTCGCATGACCATCTGTTTCTGTTGAAGTGGTCTACTGGTCATGAACTCCCTGGTTTGGATAATTACCTTGCCATTCATGATGGCGGCTGACCCTCAAGCAGCCAGGAAGGAAAAGAGCCAAATAGAAATCTTTTTTCTCCCTCTTGTTATAAAAAATAGCACACGCTCATTGCGAAGACCTTAGAAACATAAAATTCTACAATTCCAATACCCGGGATTAACTTTACAATTTGAAATGTTTATTTCTGGACAACATTCTTCAATAGTAAATGCACACAGTATATGTTTTGTTTTGTTTTTCCATAACATTTGCAATCTCCTTTCTACACTCAACATTATGTATCTTGGACATCTTTCTCTGTCAATATCCTCCTTAAAGGTTTCAGAATATGTCAGTGTATGGATACATCAAAATGTATTTAAATAGTCCATTGCTGCTCTTGAAAAAACGTGTGAACACATGCTTCTATAATCTTAGAGTTGCATTTTATTAATAGTATCTTTTTTTGTAACTTCATTTTTTTTGTCTATAAAACGTAGAATTTGAACTAGTTCACCTCTGAGCTATCTTCCAACTCCGCACTCTATTGGGTTATCAGAAAAGTCATGGCGTACTTTTTCTATGTTTTTCACTGCAAAAATGCATCATGACTTTGCCAACAACCCAATACGATTTCTAAATCTGCTCAGTGAAGTTTCAGACCTGCCAGCTGCTCTCATAGTGTTGCCAACCATATTCCTCACACTGGCCGTGTCTGTGTTTCTCCCTCTCAAGAATGAGAATAACACCTATTCCATTGAGCTGTTAAAAAGGTTAAATTAAGTAATTGTAAGGCTCCTACCCCTCCCATTCTTTAGCTTTGCCATTTTGGCTGGACTGTAAATGACCTAAGGACATAGAGCTTATCTTATGATTTCTTGAATCTCCTATGTTGCCTGATAAGTTGATACATCCTCCCTCTGATACACGACTTGAAATATGATTCAATATATTTACAATGCAGTAGAGTGTATTGTTGAAGAGTCACCTATGCCTGCTCACCTGGACAAGAAAGTATATAAGGAAATAGCATTCAGGAACCCCCAGTTTTAACTCCTTCTCTTCTCTACCTTTTTGAGTCTCAGGTTCCTTAACTGTGAATGGAGCGGGTGAGACTATCTTTAATGTTCTTTCTTGTTCTGACTAGCTTATGATGTTATGACATGTAGACATATTTTTAAAATGAACATTGTGCTATTTTAAATTAAAACAATAATTAATGCTATAATAATATGAGAAGTTCTATAAAAAAATCTCTTCACCTTAAGACTCTGGTCTTTTTCTGTCTTCTTTTATTGCCTTGGTTTTCTATAAAATTGTGACCAATATGTGTGTTCAATTTTGAGTTCTTTTCTTTCTACTTTTCAGTGTTACTATACAGTGTTCCAAGTGTATTAACATGGAAATTTTTGAATTCATATTGTTGATAAGCTAAGGAACTACCCAGTTTTTTTTTTTATTTCTTGAAGCACTGAACTTGAACTGTTAGGGTAGTTTTTCTGTTTTTAAATTTGTGGATCTTGACTAACGTCTTAAAAATAGTGAGAGAATGGAATTGACAATATCAGAATGGTTTTATGAAATGCTTAGCTGTTTATATTTATGTGTGGACATGTGTGTTTACTGGATCATGTGTGTTTACCTACTCATAGACTGCTTTAGGGAACTACCAAAATTAAGACCTTAAGTGAAATAATTGTATCCCCTCTGCCCAAGATGAATAAGAAACAAAATTTTATCATACAAATAACTTTAAAAATCCACTGAAATATAAATAAACCACACTATAACAAATAAAGCACAGAGGAAAAAAACATAAGTATGCAGGGTGTACTGTTGTTAGTTCTTTGGTTAACATGTTTGCCTACACTTTTTCTTTGGCCTTCTATTATATTAGCTAGCTTCTAGCTGAGGAAAGCTAAAACACAGACATTGTCTGCATGTTACAAGCCATTATTTTATAATTTGCTCTTAAATTCATTTTATATAATTGTATTTAAAGTGGAAAACTTTTGCCTTGTCTTGATATTCAAAACAGCATTCACTGCATCACTTTCCTTTCCTTCTCTTCCTTACATCAATAACGGTCATCTCATTCAGCTTTTCTCTCCTTGGTTTTCTTAAAACATTCTTGTACACATGCACGCACACATACATAGACACCCATAGCTGCTTCTAATTAATTCAGGGGCCTTCTTGTGAATGACTCAGCATGACTCAGCATCCTGTCTCTTTGGGGAACCCATTTTACCAAGTTGCCAGTGTATTTCCATACTTATGGGCTAAACAAGATTCAGATTTCTTCTAGTTTGCTCTTTTAGTCCAGCCCAGTTATGATAAGTATCTAGATATATGTTAGCATAGAATTAAAAAAATATGGAATTCATGCTTAGAATGAAGAAATTCCCAGGATTGGAAGAAATTTCTGTGATTCGCAAGTAAAAGAAGGTTATTTTTTATTAGAACAGCTGATCTCAAAATTTTTATAGAACCACAGAAGACTCTGACTACCCAAAGAAAACTTGAGAAAGAACAAAGTGGGAGGTATCATGTTCCCTGATATCAAACTATACTACAAATCTACAGTACTCAAAACAGTATGGTATTGGCATAAAAGCAGATATATAGATCAATGGACGAGAAGAGAGAGACCAGAAATAAATCCTTGTTTATATGGTTAACTAATCTATGACAAAGGAGGCAGGATATACAATGGGGTAAAGACAATCTCTTCAGTAAGTGGTGTTGGCAAACCTGGACAATAATATGCAAAACAATTAAACTAGACAATTTTCTTACACCATATACAAAAATAAGCTCAAAATGGATTAAAGACTTAAATGTAAGACCCGAAACTATAAAACTCCTAGAAGAAAACACAGGCAGTAAACTCTTTGACACTACTCTTAGCAATATCTTGGATATATCTTCTGGAGCAAAGGAAACAAAAGAAAAAATAAACAAATGGGACTATAGCAAAGTGAAAAGTTTTTGTACAACAAAAGGAACCATCAACAAAATGAAAAGGCAGCCTCCTGAATGGGAGTAGATATTTGTAAATGATAGCTCTGATAAAAGGTTAATATTCAAAATATGTAAGGAACTCCTATAACTTAACACCAAAAAGACAATCCAAGTAAAAAATGGGCAGACGATTTGAATAGATTTTTCTCCAAAGAGGACATACAGATGGCCAACAGACATATGAAAAGATGTTCAAAGTCACTAATCAGGGAAATGCAAATTAAAACCACATGAGATACCACCTCACACCTGTCAGAATGGCTATCATCAATAAATCAACAAACAAGTGTTGGCAAGGATGTGGATAAAAGGGAACCTTTGTGCACTGTAGGAGGGATTAGTGCAGCCACAATGCAAAGCAGTATGTAGGTTCCTCAAAAAATTAAAAATACAGCTGCCATACGATCCAGCAATTCCTCTTCTGTGTATTTATCCAAAGAAAACAAAAACACTAATTCAAAAAGATATATGCACTGCTGTGTTCATTGCAGCATTACTAGTAATAGCCAAGGTATGGAAGCAGTAGATGAATGGATAAAAAGGATGGGATATATACAGAGGGTGCCAAAAAATGTATACACATTTTAAGAAAGGAAAACTGTATTAAAATCGTAATACTTAATATATAACTATAACAAAAGATGAATACAAGCCATGTTTGACTTCTGCAATTACCAGAGGTGCTCAAAGCTGTTACCATCGGGCCAGCCGAGTGGCGTGTTGGTTAGGCGTTGGCTTGAGACGCCAGCTGTGAGCAGCAAGGCTCCTGGTTTTGATCCCACATTAGGGCCAGTGACACTGCCCTCTACAGCTAAGATGGTGAACAACAGCTTGACCTGGAGCTGGGCTGCTGTGAGTCGCCGGTGACAGCGAAGGCTGCAGTAAAGCTGCAGTGAGCTGCCATAAGCTACCGTGAGTGGCTGGCAGCAGGCATGAGCTGCCAAGAGCTGCCGTGAGCGGCTGTCCAGTGATCGGCGACCGATCTGCCTCACCCGGGAAGAGTGCAATGATAATACCAACATGCGCCAGTGAAGCAACGTCCCCCACAACTAGACTGAAGAACAAAAGGACAGCAACTCGTCTGTTCCCCTTCCCTGATTCCCCAGTGCTGTTCTCCTCCCCCAATTCCCCAATAAAATCTTAAAAAAAAAAAAAGTTGTTACCATCAACGTCCAGACGCTTTGGATTACACAAACTACTGCTTGAGCAACATTTACCAAAGTGTCCACTTGTATACATTTTTTTGGCACTATATACACACATGAACACACACATACACACAATGGAATATTATTCAACAATTTAAAAAATGAAATCTTGCCATTTGTGACAATATGGATAGACCTAGAGGGCATTATTCTAAGTGAAATAAGTCAGACAGAGAAAGACAAATACCATATTATCTCACCTATATGTGGAATCTAAAAAAAACAAAATAAATGAATAAACAAAACAGAAACCCATAGACATAGAGAACAAGCTGATGGTTGCCAAAAGAGAGGGGGAGGGTGGGGGAATGAAAAATTTTTTTAAAGATTATTTAAAATTTATTTCTACTTGCGGAATGAATTTTGTTTTAAGCAGTAGTTGGTACTGAGAAAATCATATTATTAACTGATGAGGGAAGGAGAAGCCACAGCCTGAGAATCGCATAATTGTAGAACCAAATAGACACCATAATTGTTTTCCTGTTTGTTATGGACTTTGAGCAGAGCCTAGACTGTTTGAGCAGTTCCTTTACGGAAATTTCTGCTCACCCATGATGTACCTCAGCTATTAAAAGTGCATAAGAACTGAGTTACCATGAAAGAATTCTTGATATTTCCCTGGTGGCAGGAACCCCCTGGAAGTGGGGATTACTTGGGTTCCCAGTCATTGGTATCTCCCGGGCCTGGGTAGAGGCCGAGCAGGGTAGAGATCCAGGGGACAGCTGGTACTGGTTTCTCTGGGGACAAGTAGTTATGATGACTTGTCCTGATACCTCCACATTGCTTCCTGTATTTGTGTTGTGCTCTTGTGTCTAGTGACATCGGTGAATACATTTGCCTGAGTTTCTCAGTTAGTGTTGGAGGGCAGGCTGTGAAAGAATAATGTTTTAAAATGTTTCATTGAGATCTGACTATATGATACACTTGCTTTGGTATTGCCTTTCAGAATTAAAGCCATAGAGAGTCCCAACAAAGAAGATGACACCCAGTGGCTGACCTACTGGGTAGTGTATGGTGTGTTCAGCATTGCCGAATTCTTCTCCGACATCTTCCTCTCCTGGATGCCCTTCTACTACATGCTGAAGGTACGTTGGCTTTTCCTGAACTGTTCTGTTTCCTTCCATCTGTGTATTTGATTTTCTCCTTACTACCCCTAAGATAAACGCTATCTCAAGACCTATAAACAAGGAGTCGGAATAAACGCTTGAAAGCTGGACATCTGTGGCTCTGCCTCAGATCATAGAAACAGGAAGACAGGATTCCACATGCCTGACATTTTTTGTTTACTATCTTGGGAACAGCCAAAGCAATTGTGTGTCAAGATGTGTTTGACAATGACGCAAGATGGAAATACTATGACCCAGCACAAACATTGCTGTTTGCCAAGATCTTATCTTCATGCAATGTTATGTACATTTCATGCAGAGGCATTGCAAATTTTGGCAGGCCATCGATCAGTCACAGTGGTGAGCGGGATGATGATTTTGGGAAGGAAAAAAACCATTTCTTACATAGGTTTGGAGAAAGATGTGAAATGGGCTCTCGGAGGAAGTCAATTTAATAACTTTGGCAGGTGCCACCCTGACACACCTTGTGTCTGGCAGAAGATCAGCCCCTTTACCACCACATGAGGGAAGGGATTAGGAAGTTGACACGCATTCCCAATGGGACTTGCTGTATCAACTCCAGATTTGCACCGGAGGTTAATGAGAATGAAAAAGCTCACACCTTTTAATAGATAGAATGGTTCTTTCTCCCTAAATGGGACAATCTGTCTTCAGTGAATTCCTCATGTGTCTTCAGGGGAAGAGGCCCTGCTTCCCTTAGTTTGTAAATAGTCTGGTTCCCAGAGCCAGACCTCCCAAACCGGAGAGGGTGGTGTGTCCAGCCCTTATGAATACTGTGTTCTCTTCTTTCCCTTCAGACTCTTAAGTATTCATGTTGATAAAAGTTATACATCACATAGTTTAAGGACTCAAGTAGTTTCTATAAGGTTTTTGAAGAATAGCCGTTCTGTATCCTTGCGCCTGTTGCATTGCCCTCCTTAAAGGCAACCACTATCCCTTCATGTATGGCAGATTGTTTTGCCATTTAACTCTATGTCTGTAGATGATATTCTTGTTTAATCACCTTTTAATTCTTCTATTTTACACTTTAGCTCTTATTCCCATTGGAAGATAAGGATTTGGCTCTCTTGTCTACCTTTTTTTTTTTTTCTATAACTGAGCTATCCTGCCACTAGCTGGCAGCTCAGCAGCAGCTCAGCTCGGGAGGGAACTCGAACCGCTGTTGCTCAGAGCTCACACTTTTTTTTTTCTCTCTCTATTGGGGAATTGGGGGATGGGAACAGCACTGGGGAATTGGGGGAAGGGGAACAGACAAGTTGCTGTCCTTTTGTTCTTCAGTCTAGTTGTGGAGGACTGGCCCAAGTTGGCACCATCTTTGTGCTCTTCCTGGGCAAGGCAGATCAGTCGCCGGCTTCTGGACGGCCGCTCATGGCGGCTGCTGGCCGCTCACGCTGGCTGCTGGCTACACACGGCAGCCCATGGCAACCCACTGCAGCAGGGGCTGCAGCCTACGCTGTCGCCGGCGACTCATGGCAGCCCAAGAGCTCACACTCTTGAGCGAGCTCTTAACCAACTGAGCCGCTTGGCCGGCCCTCTCTTGTCTACCTTGTCCCTGCCACATACATGCAGCCTTCCCATGTCCTCATCTTCCTCAGGTGTCTATAAAAATTTTGGTTAGGTAAACATTCACCGCTTACATTATATTACAAAACATTTTGGCTTTGTAAATCTATTAGTTGGGCCATCTAGTGTACGTATAATGCACATGTACTTGCACAATTTTTCTTTCCCCTGGAACTAATCATTGTTTTATTATTTATATAGTCAGACCTATTTCTCATGTCTTTATTATTTCAATTTGTCCTACTTTTCTACATTTCTACTTAACTTTCTTTTTAAATTTTTTATCAAAAAAAATTTCGATTTAGGAAATTAGATACAGGAAGCTGTCTCATTCTTTGTCCTTCCTCACCACAACCACCACCACGTTAATATTATCTCAATATTTCTGGGTAATTGTGGATATACTTTTTTTCTTTGGTCTTAGCTATTTTATTAAAAATCTATTTGTATTTTCCTTATTCTTTCTGGGAGATTTTCTCAATCTCATCGTCCAGTTTTCAAGTTTGTTCCATTCTTCCATGTATTTATATGACATTTAAATGCCATATATTTATGCCATATATTGTATTCTTTATCTGAACTAATGTTATTGCTTGGCTCTTTCCTATGTTTTCTTGTTTTTGTTTCATATTGCTATATATTTTTTAGTCTAGTTAGCAATCCAATTAAAAATTCCTGGTCATTAAGTTCTAATATTTCTTCTGCTGATAGAGTCTGTAGTTGATTGTGTTGTCTTTCTTTTGAAATGGTTGGACTTTTCAAATACCTGGTTATTTTGGCCTGTAAGCTCATTTTCCTCCAGGGGTATCAGCTATTCTGTCGGGCACTGGAATGGAGGAAGGCCACAGCCCAGTCCATGTCAGACCTCATAAGCTCTGTGTAGGGCTGGATGACCCCTAGGGTGGGGAGCTCCAGGCAGCAGAGGAACTCAGTTAATCACTGTTCCTTCACAAAACAGCCCTTCAGGTCTAGGTGTCACCCTTTGCTCCCCCAAACAGCATTAGAAGGAGATGCTGCTAACCTGTAATTCACGGCTGTAGGGGTTGGAGCAGGAGGTGCTGGGAAGGAACCGCCCTGGCAACTTCGCCTTCATCTGTTTTCCTCCGTGCCGCACAAAGACGGGATTTCTCTGCCAAAACCTCTGTCTTAGAAAAAAGTAGAATGTTTTTTTAACTTGGAGGTATGGAGCCAAGACAAAATGTGAAAGTCACAAAGAAAAAGATTTGATCAATTTGATTAAATAAAATTTTTGAAAATTACATTTCTAGAAGACAATGGGCCGCATAAACAACATTAAAATAATGAAAGACTAGGAGGATATAGTTACAATATTTACAACAAATAAGGAATTAACATCCAGGATATATAAAAATGTTTACAGGTAAAACAAAAATGGACAGATTATGTACAGACATTTCACAGAAGAGAAAAAATATGAGTAGCCAGTTAACATCTCACTAGTGATCTGGGAAATATGAGTTAAAATTGTGAAATACCTCATCAGATTGCTCATCAAATTGACAGAAATTTAAAAGATTAATAATCTCTGGTATTAATAAATGTGTTGGAAAATGGATGTGTGGTGGTAGTGTCATGGTATAAAATGGAATGGCCTTTTTAAGGGACCTTTTGACAGTTACATATCAAATTGAAATTTTTTTTTCTAGAAATTCCTAAGTATCTATTCTAAGGAAATATTCACTGTGCATAAGAGAGCTATATAAGGATATTTATTGCAGCATTTTTGGTTACAACTAAAAATTATAAACACTTGAAGTGGCCATCAACAGGTAAATGGTTAAATGAATTAATAGTACCTCCACACAGTTAAATGGAATGAAATGATCCATATATACAGATACAGAAATTTTTGCATAATTCACAAATTATCAAGAACTACAGAACATTATATATGGTATGATGCCATATACAGTAAAAATAAAAATGAGAAGCTAAATAGTTTTAAAAATTTAAATGAAAACATGCTCATCATAGTATACATTATGTATTTAATTATGAATGGCGTTACCACAGAATGCTGTGTAAGCAGCTGCAGAATTTTCCTTTTGAAACAAATGGAAAAAATTGGTCTGTGGGAAAATTTAAGTTTTCAGAGCTTGTTGGATATTTTTTTGTTTTTTGTTATTCAAGGACATTTAGCATGTTGTAAACATATTTTTATAATCTATAATTTGGAGGTCATATATTTTAAACTCCAAATAATTCTGAAACCCTTAATAAGATCCATCTAGTGGTAGTGATGTCACAGGGCTCTCTGATGGAAAGAATCTTGGCCTTAGCCTTGGGCCCACCGGCTCGTCACCGTGAACAGTGTCCCATCAGCAGAACCGCTCACACCGGTACCTGACCTCACATTTTTGAAACATGAGCAAACCTGACTTCCAGCCTGCCCCTGATCACCTCTGCTAATGGAGGCCGTGTGAGGTAGAGAGAGGATCTGGAAGAAGAGATAGTCACTACATCATTTATATTTTGTTTTGAAATACATTACAATAAGTGCTTTGCAGAAAATTTTCTTCCCTGATAGTAAAAATAAATGTGCATCCATTAGTAGTCTATAGCTGCCCAGCATCACCGTGTGGATGAGAATGAGAGTGGATTTACTGCCTGTGTTCCAAATACATAATATCCTTGAGATGACTAAAAATGATTATGACTCGATCAAAATGGTTTCTTCCTGCATTAGTGGAGTATTCTGAGTGGCTTCAGTGAATAGACTGAAAAAAAGGCTCTGAATCACAGGGTCTATAGGAGTTGTTTTAGGGCAGAGTGTTCCATTTTAAGAACTAGCATAGACCTTACCGATAACCTTTGCTGCACTCACCTGGTGATTGCATGGGAGGGTGAAGAAAAAGACCTGCAAATACGGACATGTTTTAATATTTTATCCTTTGCAGAATGACTATTGTTGGTGGTTTGGTTGGGTTTGGTCTTTCATTTTTCTAAAGCAGCCTGTTAAGACTGGAGGTAAATAAGAGACCTAGATAGGGATCAAAGGTTAGCTGGTAAGATTATATACAACATATTGAGCTAGGAACATTGGATCATGAGTTGACCAAGATGGGTTTAAAAGTAAATGTATAATCCTTTTTTTTCTCTGATTTTATGAAAATAGAGTATGTTCATTCCTTTATTCTCCAGAAATTTATTTAGAACCTCTGTGTCAGAACCTGTTCTAGGTCTGGGGGATACTTTGGTGAATAAAA
>NW_017731646.1:1448867-1450815 GCF_001890085.2 Hipposideros armiger | reverse complement strand
TTTGAATTTTATTTTAGGTAATAACAGGAGAGTTACAAAATAATTGTTTAAAAAAGGGTGTGTGTTGGTTCTGGGATTTGATTTTACCCCACTTACAGCTAATAAGTTAGCCTGTTACTGTTTCATGAATGTTGGCAGAAAACAATATTCTTGAGACAGAGACAAAGCCCCTACTAGGCCAAGTGCTCTAAATGTTTCTTATTTTCTTATAAAATCTGTATGAGGTAAATTTTTTTAGTTCAATTTATAACTATCTTATAGAGTTAAAAACAGACTTAAGCAATTAATATGCACAAGGTTTGCTCAGCTAAGTGGCAGAGCCATGACTGGAACCCAGTTTCTCTAAGCCTGTTCTCTTATCCATTGTATAATGTACCACATAATTCTCTTAGAATCCCTGTTTGTTGGGTAGACAGATCTGTATGTATCTTGAGATCAAGATTTTAAATTTTGTGTTCTTTTTTTGTATTCTTAATTTCTAGTTTGATAGATCAATTTCTGATGGAAGTGTTAAAATCTATGCTTGTGGATTTTGTCCATTTATGCATATAATTCTGACTTTAATTTACATATTTCAGAGCTATATTTGGAAGCTATATATAGCTATATATAATTATGAGCATAAAAATTATATCAAGATACATTGAAAGCTATATATAATTTATATGAGAGCTATATTTGGAAGCTATATATAGCTATATATAATTATGAGCATAAAAATTATATAAAGATACATTGAAAGCTATATATAATTTATATATATCAAAGATATGTAGGTTCAGCTGAATCTTCTTGGTAAATTGTTTTCCTTCTTTATCACTCTGCTTATTTTGCCTTAAGTAATGTTTATGTACTATTAATATTACTATATGAATCATTTGGGGAGTTGGTGTTTTTCTAATACAAATAAGGGAATGAAAATCCCTTTAAGTGTTCTTTTTTGTTTGTTTGTTTTGTTTTTAAAGATTTTTATTGGGGAATTGGGGGATGGGAACAGCNTTCCTGAACATCTGATAGTCTACATAGGAATACCAGCCAAGAGACTGTTTACTGTAGTTTTACATGGTAAAAATTCAAATGCATACCTATCAATTTAAAACTCCATACTGATTTCCTAAATATAGCAAAAACAAACAAACAAACAAAAAACCCCAGCAAAATACTCCTATGTAAGTAACAAATATCATAGTAGGATGTTAGATGCTAAAAACACCATTTCTTACTCTCCAAATACAGATGTTCCTAAACTTACAATGGGGTCATGTCCCAATAAACCTACTTGAAAATATCCTTAAGTCAAAAATGCATTTAAGGGCCGGCTGAGTGGCTCAGTTGGTTAAGAGCTCGTTCAAGAGTTTGAGCTCTGAGCAATAGCGGTTCGAATCCTGGCCCGAGCTGAGCAGCCGCTGAGCTGCCAACAGGTGGCAGGATGGCTCAGCTTAAAAAAAAATGCAATTAATACACCTATCCTACCCAACACCATAGCTTAGCCTCTTAGGTTTCTACTGAAAGATATTGTTTTCACACCATCGTAAAGTCGAAAAATCCTAAACTGAATTATCACAAATCAGGGACCGCCTGTAGTGAATACAGCTAGTGAGAAACTATTGCTCTGTAGGCAGAGGTACGTGGCACATGCACACCTTGGACCCTCTGCATACGCTTCACAGTGTCCACATGGAATTCTGATGTATATCGAGAAAGTCACTTTCCTTTTCCTACACATTTTGTTTAAATTGTTGTATTGAGTTTGGGTATGTATGTATTACCCATATAAACAACCAATGGAGGACATTGTATGAATGTTTGGATATTAAAAACAAAAAGGTCTTCCACAGGAAAATATTAACTAGAAAGCTGGTTTGCAGGGTGTCTGCCTGTAATTCACCCGGCTTTAAGCAAAGGAAACGAAAGCTAATGCCAGTGAAAATGCACTCACTTAGTTCTC